>NW_021621185.1:1646626-1718295 GCF_004785775.1 Grammomys surdaster | reverse complement strand
GGGAAGGAAGGAAAAAAAGAGAAGCAAGCAGGAGAAAAGAGCATGGAAACAAGGCTGTGCTCCCACCTCGGTGTGCTGCTGCCTTGTCACAGAAAGCAATCAGATCAAGTATGGCTGAAAACTCTCAGCTATGAGCCAGAATCACCCTTTTCTCTTTGTAATTTGAATTACAATTTGATTGCAATTCTAGAAAGCTAGATAATGTGCTCAGGAGCTCAGTACTTCATGCAAGGTCCTAAGCAGTCTGCAGGACTGTTCTTCATGGGCCTCGGAAGCAGATGCAAGGTCCTGAGCAGTCTGCAGGACTGTTCTTCATGGGCCTCGGAAGCAGATGCAAGGTCCTGAGCAGTCTGCGGGACAGTTCTTCATGGGCCTCGGAAGCAGATGCAAGGTCCTGAGCAGTCTGCGGGACTGTTCTTTTCCCACACCCTTTGGCACATTCACAGTCCACGGCATTTACCTCCTGCTTCAACTCTGTCTCTCACTACAAATTTCTCCTCCAGTAATAACAAATTTCACTTTTGTTTTACAATGTCAATTGCCATAGAGGTAATTCAAGTATCTATCTAGTATATTTTAAATGATCACTTTTGAGTTTCCTAAATTAGGCATCCTTTTTTTCTTAAAAACCCAGTTACATCATAAAGAGTTTTTATTGATACTTGCTATCAGATCCTATGCATGGCTTTGTTCAAATATAAACTATTTTAACAAAGTCCTGACAGGACTGTAGATGTCCAGCCTAGCATGTAAGATCCTCTAGTGTGACATGCAAACTGCCTTATGACTAGGGTATCTACCTTTACTGACAGTAAAAACAAGAGTCACCTTTCTGTTTTCACGGTTTGGGTCCCATCAACTTCAGCTCTTCTGTGTCTTAAGCTTTATCTGAACCATCCTAGTATTTTAGACATATTATTTATCAGTCTCTCTGTGTATGCATAAATGTATACAAATGCATATGCACAGGAACACATGTGTTGTGGATCACACATGGTGGTCAGAGGAAAATTCAGGGGAATCAGTATTCATCTTCCATCATGGGCTCCAGAAATGGGGCTCAAGTCATCAATCTGCCTTATTCTTCTCTTTTGAGACAAGCCCTAACCCTGTTCGACCAATTCTTACATGATATATCTTCTTTCTCTTCTATCTGAATCTCATCAATCTGACTAATCTCATCCTTTTTAACCACACAAATTTCTAAATATGACCACTTAAGAAAAATCATCCCAATCAGACCTGCTGAGCCGGAACCATACAGGAACATCATGGGATCAAAGGCATCCAGATGGCTAAAGGCCCTCAAACCACAGTCAACAAAAGCCAGGGCAATATGGGACCTTCAGTGTACAGCTATCCTACTATATAGCAAGACCTGGATATCCTAACACAACCAAAGCACAAGAAAACGACCTTAAATCAAATCTTATAAGGATGATAGAGGCTTTTAAAGAGGAAATGAATACATCCCTTAAAGAAATACAGGAAAATACAATCAAACAGGTAGTGGTCTTTAAAGAGGAAACAAATAAATCTCATAAAGATTTACAGGAAAATACAAATAAACAGGTGAAGGAATTAAATAAAACATGTGGGACCTGAAAGTGGAGAAACAATAAAGAAAATACAAAGTGAGGGAATCCTGGAGATGGAAAACCTAGAGAAGAGAACAGAAACAACAGATACAAGCATCACCAAAGAATGCAGGAGATGGAAGAAAGAATCTCAGGCATAGAAGTTACAATGCAAGAAAATGATACATCAGTCAAAGAAAATGTAAAATCTAAAACATTTCTGACACAAAACATCCAGGAAATTTCGGATACCATGGAAAGACCTAACCTAAGAATAACAGTAATAGAAAAAGATGAAGAATTCCAGCTCCAAGGGCCAGAAGTAATTTTCAACCAAACCGTAGAAGAAAACTTTCCCAATCTAAAAAAAGAAAACATGCAAGAAGCTTATAGAATACTAAGTAGACTGGACTAGGGAAAAAAAAATCTTCCCACCACACAATAATCAAAACACAATTCTTTAAGTCAAAGAAAGAATATTTAAAAACAGCAGGGGGAAAAAAACAGTTAAAATGCCAAGGCAGACCTATCAAAATTACACCCATTTTCTCAACAAAAACTCTAAAAGCTAGAAGGGCTTGGACAGACTTGCAAACTCTAAAAAGAATCACAGATGCCAACCTAGACTACGATACCCAGCAAAACTTTCAATCACCACAGATGGAAAAAACAAGGTATTTCAAGACAAATGAAAATTCAAACATAACATCTATACACAAATCCAGCCATACAAAAAAATACTAGAAGGAAAATTTCAATCCAAAGAGAACAACTATATCCAAGAAAACACAGGAAATAATTACATGCCAGAAAAAACGGGGTGGGGGGGACTATGAACAGGCGTGCGCACATGCACATACACACACACACACACACTCTAACACCACCAACATCAAAAAAAAACAAACAGGAAAAAAACAATTGGCTAACAAAATGGATGTGAAAACAGGATCCATTATTCTGCTGCATTCAAGAAACACACCTCAGCAATAAAGATAGATATCCCCTCAGAGTAAAAAGCTGGAAAAAAGTTTTCCAAGCAAACAGATCCAAGAAGCAACCTGGGGTAGTCATCCAAATATCTAATAAAATTATAGATTAGATATAAGTAAAATAATAATATAAATATATAATGTATGAATGTATACAAAATATATAATATATAATAGAATAAAAAATAAAAATAAAATTCAAAAATCAACCAAAATTAATCAAAGAGACAGGGAAGAACACTTCATACTCATCAAAGAAAAAAATTTATCAAGATGGTTATCTCAATTCTGAATGCCTATGCCCTAAACGTAAGGGAACCTACATTTGTAAAAGAAACATTGCTGAAGCTTAAATTGCACATCAAAAACAACATATTAATAATGAGAGACTTCAACACTCCACTCTTTCCAATACACAGGTCTGACAAAAACTAAACAGAGAAATAACAAAACAAACATACATTATGAATGAAATGGCCTTAACAGACATCTATAGAATATTTCACCCAAACACAAAAGAATATACCTTCTTCTCAGCACCTCATGGATCCTTTTCCAAAATTGACCATAGAGTCAGTCACAAAGCAAGCCTCAACAGATACAGAAAAACTGAAATAACACCTTGTATCTTATCAGACCATCACGGATTAAAGCTAAACTTCAACAACAACAGGGCAATACTAGAAAGCCTACAAACTCATAGAAATTGACAACTCTCTAATCCATGATCTCTGTCAGGGAAGAAATTAAAGACTGTCTAGAATTCAATGAAAATGAAGGCACAATATATCCAAATTTATGGAAAACAATGAAAGCAGTATTGAGAGGAAAGTTCACAGCACTAAGTGCCTTCAGAAAATTAGAGAGTTAGCATATCAGCAATTTAAAAGTATACCTGAATGCTCTAGAAACAAAACAAAGAAAAAGAAGAAGCAAGCACACCAAAGACTGTAGAAGGCAAGAAATAATCAAAATTGGGGCTAAAATCAATCAGTTAGAAATAAAGAAAACAATATAAAGAATCAATGAAACCAAAAACTGGTTCTTTGAAAAAAATCAATAAGATAGACAAACTCATAGCTAAATGAGCCAAAAGAAATAGACAGTATCCAAATAAACAAAAGCAGAAAAGAAAAGGGAGACATAACAACAGACACTGAGGAAATTCAAAGAATCATTAGGTCTTATCTCAAAAGCCTATACTCTACAAAATTAGAAAATGTTAACAAAATGGACAATTTTCTAGATAGATGCCACTTTACCAAAGTTAAATAAAGATCAGGTAAACTATTTAAACAGCCCTACAACCCCTAAAGAAATAAAAGCACTCATTAAAAGGCTTGTGAACAAACAAATGGGGGGGGGGGAAGCCCAGGGCCAGATGGTTTTAGGGCAGAATTCTACCAGACTTTCAAACTAGCACTAGTACAATACTCCTCAAACTATTCCACAAATAGAAACAAAAGAAATACTGCCAAACTCATTCTATAAAGCTGGTCACCCTGATACCTCAACCACACAAAGAGTAAACAAAGAAAAAGAACTTAACTCTATTAACACTGATGCAAAACTACTCAACAAAATTCTCTCAAACCAAATCCAAGAACACATCAAAAACATAATCCATCAAGATAAAGTAGGCTTCATCACATGGATGAAATAATGGTTCAATATAAGAAAATCAATGTAATCCACCATATAAGCAAAGTGAAAGAAAAAAATCACATGATCATCTTATTAGATGCTGAAAAAGTCTTCGACAAAATCCAACAGCCCTTCATATTTAAAGTATTAGAGACATCAGGGATAAAAGGCACATACCTAAACATAATCAAAGCAATATACAGCAAGCCAATGCAACCATCAAGCTAAATGGAGAGAAACTTAAATTAATTCCGTTAAAATCAGGGATAAGACAAAGTTGCTCACTCTCTCCTCTTCTATATAGTACTTATATACAATATAAGTAAAATTATAGTACAATATAGTTCTAGCCAGACCAATAAGACAACTAAAGGAGATCAAGGGGATGCAAACTGTAAAAGAGGTCAACGTATCGCTATTTGCAAGTGATATGATAGTATACATAAGCGATCCCAAAAGTTCCACCAACAGCAAACCTACAGCCAATATCAAATTAAATGGAAAAGGCATGAAACAATCCCACTAAAATCAGGGACAAGACAAGGCTGCCCACTCTGTCCTTATAGTACTCCAAGTTCCAGCTAGAGCAATTAGACAACAAAGGGAGATCAAGGGGTACAAGTTGACAAGAAGTCAAGGCATCACTATTTGAGGCTGATATGACAGTATACATGAGAAACCCCCAAAATTCCACCAGACAACTACAGCTGATAAGAAAAAAAAAGCAAAGTGGCTGGATATAAAATTAACTCAAACAAATCAGTAGCCTTCCTTTATATAAGTGAAAAACAGGTTGAGAAATAAATTAGGGAAACAACACCATTCACAAAAGTCACAAATAATATAAAATACCTTGGTGTAACTCTAACCAAGCAAGTGAAAGATCTGTATGACAGGAACTTCAAGTCCCTGAAGAAAAAAAGTGATGAAGATATTAGAAGATTGAAAGATCTCCCATTCTCATGGATAACTAGGATTAACACAGTGAAAATGGCCATCTTACCAAAAGCAATCTACAGATCCAATGCAATCCCCATCAAAGTTTCCAACATAATTTAAAAGAGAAATTCTCAATATCATATGGAAAAAATAAAAAACCCAGGATAGTCAAAACAATCTTGAACAATAAAAGAAGGCTGGGAGGAATCCCCATCCCTGACTTCAAGCTGTCCTACAGAGCACAGTGATAAAACTGCATGGTATTGGGACAGACAGACACATTGATCAACAGAATCGAATCGAAGACCCAGAAATAAACCCACATGTTTATGGACACTTGATTTTTGATAAAGAAGCCAAAGCCATGCAATGGAAAAATAAAAGCATCTTCAACAAACAGTGCTGGTCCTAACTGGATGTCTGCATGTAGAAGAATGAAAATAGATCTTATTTATCATCCTGCACAAAACTCAAGTCCAAGGATCTCAATATAAAACTGAACATACCAAATCTCATAGAAGAGAAAGTAGAACATACCCTTGAATGTATTGGAACAGGAGACAATTTCCTGAACAGAACACCAATGGCTCAGGCTCTAAGATTAACAATTGGTAAATGGGACTTTGTGAAACTACAAAGCAGTAAGGCAAAGGATTGCTGTCGATAGAACAAAACAACACCCTACAGATTGGGAGAGGATCTTCACAAATCCTGCTTCTGACAAAGAGTTAATATCCAAAATTTTTAAGGAACTCAAGAATTTAAACACTAACAACCCAAATAACCCAATTTAAAAATGGGCAACAGAGCTAAACAAAATTCTCAACAGGGGAATCTTGAATGGCAGAGAAGCGCCTAAATAAATGTTCAAAGTCTTTACTCATCAGGGAAGTGAAAGTCAAAACAACTCTGAGATGCCATCTTACACCAATCAGAATGGCTACGAACACTCTCCCATTGCTTGTAGGACTGCAAACTTGTACAACCACTTTGGAAAACAATTTGGCAATTTCTCAGAAAACTGGGAATAGTTTTACCTCAAGACGCAGCTATAGACTACTCCTGGGCAAATGTCCAAAAGATGCTCCACAAGCCCACAAAGACACTTGTTCATATTCATAGTAGCTTCTTTCATAATAGCCAGAAACTGGAAGCAATCTACATATCCCCCAACTGAAGAATGAATAAAGAAAATGTGGTACATCTACACAATAGAATACTAATCAGCTATTAAGGAAAAAGACTTCATAAATTTTCCAGGCAAGTGGCTGGATCTTGAGAATATCATCCTGAGTGAGGTAACCCAGCCCCAAAGAGACATGCATGGTATGTACTCACTTATAAGTGGATATTAGCCATAAAATACAGCCATGCTACACTCCACAGACCCATAGAAGCTAAACAAGAAGGCTTGAATCTCTCTTAGAGGGGGTAATAAAATAGTCATAAAAGGCAGATGGAAGGAACTGAGTGGGAGAGGGGGCCAGGAGAGAAATGGGGAGGGCGTTCTAGATCAGGCATGGGGAGGGATAGGAAGGGTGGCTGACTACAGCTGACTGGGATGGGGAGAAACAGGGGTATCTCCAGGAAGAGACAGAGACCTGGGACGTAAGAGGTACCTGAGAATCAATGAGGGTGTCCTTGGCTGTGACTCACAGTATGGTGATGAGGAACTTGTGGAAGCCACCTCCTGTAGCCAGGCACAAACCCCAGTGGAGGGATGGAGACACCAACCCATCCACAGAACTTTTGGCCCAAGGTTTATCCTGTCTACAGGAGATGCACAGACACGTGACTGGAACAGAGACTGAAGAAGAGGCCAACCAATGACCAGCCCAGCTTTGGACCCATCCCATGGGCAAGCACCAATCCTTGACACTATTAACGATACTCTGTTATGCTTTCAGACAGGAGTCCAGCATGGCTGTCCTCTGAGAGACTCCACCCAGCAGCTGACTCAGACAGATATATACACCCACAGCCAAACATTTGATGGAGCTAGGGGACTCCTATGGAAGAGTAGGAGGAAGGATTGAGGGCCCCTAAAGGATAGCAACTCCACAAGAAGACCAGCAGAGTCAACTAACTTGGACCCTTGTGGCTCTCAGAGACTGAACCATCAACCAAACATACATGGGCTGGGCCTGGGCCTCCTCACAAATATGTAGCAGATGTTCAACTTGGTCTTCATATGGGTCCAGGATGACTGGAGCAGGAGCTATCCTAAAAGCTGTTGCCTGTATATGGGATATGTTCTGGCTGGGTTGCTTTGTCTGCCCTTAGTAGGAGAGGATACACCTAGCCTCACAGAGACTTGATGTGCCGGGGTTGGGGGATACCTAGGGTACCTCCACTCGCTCAGAGGAGACGAGAAAGGGTCATAGGGAAAAGACTGTGAGAGGAGGTGACTAGGAGGGGGTCAGTGAGTGGGATGTAAAGTAAATAAGTAAATTATTATTATTATTTTAATTGCTTGATTAATTTTTTAAAAAAAGAAAAATCATCCCAATTATATCAGAGGTAATCCAGATGGGTTAATGTAATTTCCAAATTGAAGTTAATATCAGAAAATCTTCCTCAATATAAAGATAAATGATATCAAGAAAAAAGAAGGTATTCAAAGCAACATAGCCTCTCATCTACCAACTAATCAATTTTTTAACACTTTTAAATCATCTCATTTGGGATTATAACTGGGCCACAATCCCAGTTTGTTTCATCTTGTATACAAGGTAAATAAAATAAAGGTAAAGTATGTTTTGCAGAAGGAAACAGCCTTCCTGCCTTTGCTCTCTTGGACGTTTACTCTAAAGTGTTGAGCCACATATAGTAACTCTATAGACTCTCATGCTGATTTCTTGTAACTGATTGATTATGATGACGATGCTCCCAAATGGTTTATAGTGACACTGCTGTGTACTGGTTGTATACTGGTTATAATCATTGTTCTAAGGAGCTATTAAAGGGGTTTCCAAGTCCCTAACCACAACTCGAGCCTTATTATCACCCCTATAAACTCTAAGTAAATTAAGATCATGTTTATGATGATGTAACACTGTGCTTACTTCAAATATAAAACCTGTTATAAAGAAGTGTACATACAGTAAGTACTTGCTCTGCTAATCTGTCCTAACAGTAATATTTTCTCAGAAACAAAAAGTGTTACATACATTGCAAACCAAAGCGCTTCCAAAAACCAGGGGACAATGATGTAGAGAAAGCAATGCCCTGCTGCCATCTCTAACTTATGCGTAACTTAGCTGCAAAGCCTTGAGCAAGTCACTTCATATGTAGCAAATTGACAAATTTCAGTTAGCCAAAAATGATAAGGAAATTTATGGCATAATTTCCTTCATTCATTATTTAAACTACAGAAAAATGGTTGACTTAAATGAGCTTTATAACTGAAAGAGCTGGTAAGCCTCTGTTCCCAAAGTATGTAATAAATGGTATTTGGAAAAAAAAAAAAGTTACTCGTTACTTATTTACTCTAACCTAGTAGATATTCAGGCATCCTTCAGTTAAGATACTTCTTTTAAATATTAAATAAAAAATATTTTAATGGCTAACATGGTGGTTGATACCTTTAATCTCAGCTTTTGAGAGGCAGAGGCAGGTGGATCACTTTGAGTTTGAGACCAGCTTGGTCTTCATGGCAAGTTCTAGATCAGTCAGAGTTACATAGTAAGAGACTGGGGGAAGGAGGGAGGTTGTACTCAAATAAATCTCTGTCATAGGAACAGAAATCATGTGATACACATTCTCAAGAACTTACACTTACTTACTCCACAGAACCATACACAGCTCATACCTTCCAACAACAGCTAGTGACCCACAGAAATTCAAGCACGGTACTTGATATGGAGCAGGTCCCCCTGGATTACTGAGGGCCAAGTGTTTTGCTTCAGAACCACACGCTGAGAAGGGATTGGGGGTTTGCACTCTCTCACCCTCTTCCCCATGCCATTCCAATCTGTGAATCAATAGAATCTCATTACTTGGTTGTTGGGTCCTCTCTGTGTTGTCAGTCACAGTGCTCACTGTCTATTATTATTACTGATCTCCTTTGTCACTGTCCGTCCAGCCAAAGCACTGCTTTTCCTCACAGCATATCTTTTCTCCTCATCACTTTCCTTCAGTGTCCTTCTCTTCTCAGCTAGCAAACAAAGGTGGTCTACTTCACAGGAACAGCCAGACAATCAATATACCTTTTTCCTTTCAACTAAAGAAGAAGTCAACAAAGCAAAGCAGACAGATCTTTGGTTTCTCTGAGCTGTTTTCATCATAATGTGATACTAAAAGCTTTGTTCATTGTACAAAGGAAGCTTTTAGTGTTCTGTTTTTGTTTTTGTTTAATTTCTAAGTATGGGGTTTAGATACCTAGCCTACAGTCATTTGAGGGCTTTTAATATTATAGAACTTTAAGGTTAAAAAGCAAGAAAACACATGGTGTTTGCTATCTTAAAAGGCAACCCAACACTATAAAATATCACAAATTAATCTTAAAAAGTTTTATTGGAATCAATTCTTAAATTAAGAAGCTTGAAACACAGCTGAGTGCTATAGCATTTGTCCAGTATGCATAAGTCCCTGGCTCAATCCCCAGTACAACACACACCTCAAAGAGCTGGGACTGGTTACCACACCTGTAAGCCTATTTAATCTTGCTATGTATATGGATGTGGCAGAAGAATTGTGAGTATGAAGCCAGCCTAGACTACAAAGCCTATTCCAAAAACTCCAAAGTAGATATGTTAGTGACCAAAAAGCACAGTAAAAAGTACTTAACATCACCAATATTGTCCTACTATGAACCAAAACCACAGTCCTACACAGTTATGAGTATGGCAATTACCTTTTTTTAAAGGTGTCACGAAGATGTGGACAAATATTCACAACACTGTGGGAAAATGAGAACCCTGTGCATGGCTGATGGGAAAGGAAAAGTGGATAGTCATCATGGTAAACAGTACGGCAACTCCTTAAAAACTTAGACTCAGAATCACATGTTAGTCAGCTTTCTGTTACTGTAACAAGCACTAAGATAGTCAGCATATAAAGGGAAATGTTCTCTTTGGCCCACAATTTTAGAGGGTTCAGTACATCTTTAGTTGGTCCTATTGCTTCCGTACCTACGCAAGGGAACACATTATAGTGGGAGCAGAAAGGAACACATGGCAAAGCAAACAGCAAACACTAGCCAAGAAGCACAAACAAAGGGAAGAGGAAGGGGCTAAGACCCTACTACCCTCTTCAAGGGCATGAAAACCTTCGAGCAGGACCTGATGATAACCTCCGACCAGGACCTGATTCTTTCCCATAGCACTTTTCTGAGTATTCAACCTTAATAAATACACATTCAAGATGCAAACTTTTCCAAGTTACCATTTAGTCAGTTTCACTGACAGATATATAACCAGAAGAAATGAACATAAGGCAGACAGATGTTCATGCACACAGCAGCAGCATTGACAGTAGTGGCCAAAAAAGTAAAAGCAAGTACACAGAGATAAAAGCTGCTTCAGTGATTATTATCTTCAGCTTTTAAAGGAAGGACATTCTGACATAAGCAATAACATAGTTCAAACTTGGGAACATTGTCCTAAGTTAAATAAGCCAATCACAAAAGGACAAATGCTGTATGAGTATACTCATATGATATGTTCACAGTGGTCATAGACACAGACGCAGAAAGACGCTCCATTGTTGCCAGGGGCTAAAGACAGTTAGCAATGAGGAGGTGGTATTTAACAAGTACAGAGTTCATCCAGGAAAACTGAAAAAGTACTAAAGACAAACAGCAATGATGGCTATTCAACGGCATGCACATCATTTGTATAACTGAACTGAATACTTGAAATTGTTGTTGTTGTTGCTGTTGTTGTTTTTCTTTTTTTAACAGAAAATCTTTAAAATACTTTTATTGAAAAACAATACAAAATAACATTCAAATCTCGTGACCGCTTTCTGGGACTCCAATATAGGTATAATCGTAATAATCAAAATAAAGGTAAAATAAATGCACCAGTGGAGATGTCATGACTATTCCTGGTTGTCACCTTGACTACATCTGGAATGAACTACAATCCAGAAGTGGAGAGCACACCTGTAGTACAGATCTTGAAGTTGGAATAAACAGGCTTCTAACCCAGATCTTGACATGGAGATATTGATGCATACTGGGCATGAAAACTTAGGCCCAGGCAAGGTAGAACATGCATTTAATCCCAATCTGATGTCTGAGTTCAAGGTCAGCCTGGGACAAAGCAAGTTCCAGATCCAGGAGTGGTGGTACACATCTTTAATCTGAACCACACCTTCTGCTAGAGATCTACATGAGGACATTGGAGAAGAAAAACTCACTCTTCTTTGTCTGCTTGCACTTGCTCACCAACACATCTGTTGGAGCTTACCTCTTCAAGATTCCAGCTTATACAGAAAAGCAGACAGGGTTTTCTGTGTAACAGTCCTGACTATCTTGGAACTTATTTTGTAGACCAGGCTGCTCTCAAACTCACAGAGACCCTCCTGCCTATGCCTCCCAAGTAAAATATTGTGTTAGGTACATCTTACTATAATGATAAAGAAAATGAAAAGTAAAATTGGTACAGAGAAGAGACATATTTACTAAATACTGACACTACTGGGCAAACTCAATCTAACAAAACAAAGGGCAACATACATTACATTAACTGACTAAACATTGGTAATTTTGTTATTGCTCAATAAAGAGCATAGAAGTACCTTTGAATGTGTACTGACCCTAGATTCTCCTCCCAAAGCTAAGCTGGTGGTCAATAAGTATGATCTCTCATAAACATAACAAGTCAGAGCCTTTGTACTCACCTAAACCATACCCCCCATAACTGTAGAGTCCAGTTTCTCACTTAATTTGGATCTCTACTCAACAGGCCCTTCTCCCCTCCACTTGCTTCATTTTTCCTCACGAGCCTTTTCACTACTGTTTATGCATTTTCATGAGGATTGCTCTCCACTCACTAGAGTAAAAGCACCAGCAGCCCAGGACCTTCTGTATTGTTTACTACCATCTTCTCTGAACATGGCACACTACCTGACATACTGTCGGTGGCTAGTCAATACAAGCTAGATGAATACAGATCAATGCTCGCAGCATTATAAATTCTGTTTTCCTCCCGGCCTGGATACTGTTCTGCCATTAGAAGTGCAGCTGTAGTCACAGCCAAAAAGCCATTCCACACAGCCCTTCAATTCTCATCCCTTTGACAGTTAAAGGGGCCAGACTCCTAAGTTTAAAAGTAGGAAAGCTTACAGAACACACCATGCCAGCACTAACAATGAAACCCGAACTTAGCCTGCTCTGACTTAGTCTGAGAATGAAAAGGGGTATCTGTCTCTCACAAGAAAGGAAAAAGAATAAGGAGAAACAGAATATTTTGAAAGTTCTTTTTGACAAAACTAATCCATGAGCTTTAAGAGCACCACCACACTGGACCTATTATATCAAAACAATCGAAACAAGGCAGTAACTGGTCCAGACCACAGAACTTTCTCAATACAGCTTTTTTGAGGATTTGGGGAAAATGGACAATACGATTTGTCTTTAAAATGTAACTCAAACACTCTTAGACAGAAGTTACTTGATTACAAAGACAGACACTTTGGGAAAGCACGTGATGTGGTCTACTTCAGAATGTAAGTAACTTACAGAAGAATGTATACATCCTACTAACGTACACATGATACACGTTTTTGAGGGCATTTTATAAGTACACTTCAATGTTTGCTATTAATGTATGCCACGGCGTTAGCGGTTGACACTCTTTGTATGAAAACGAACAACTAAAAACAACTTCAACCAGACAACTGCAATACATTAAGTGGAGGGTCTTTTCCTCTATCTAAGGTATCTGGTGACAATCAAAGGCTCAGGGACTCAGACACAGGCTAGCCATCCCAAGTCACACATGTTCCTCCTGCCTGGAGAGTGGACAAGGCAGGTGAGGCAGCCCTTTTACAAGGTCTTGCACATAGGTGAGAGAAGTGGCCCAGAGACGACACGTGGCTTCTGACATTCAGGACCCCAGCGCCAGCATCCCGCCCGAGTCTAGCCAAGGCCAATCTCTCCAGGGTCTCGCCCCTGCGGCAGGTCGCAGAGGTGGCCAGCACAGTCCTACCTGAGCTCTGTCCCCAGCAGGAACGCTGAGAGGGTAGGGGCGAGGAGGCGTGGCCGTCTAGATCTCTGGGCGAACTCCCTTGCGCCTGGCTCCTACTTTCTCTCGAGAGAGCGGCGCCCAGACCAAGTTCGAGTTGCACTTCCGGGGTCTGCAGGGGACTTAAACGTCATTACGCATGCGACGGCCGCGGTGCCAAGAACCCGGAAATGGGCGGGGCGAGCCTCTAAGTCTGTTCCTGAGGCTCTGGGAGAGGGAAGCTTGTGGTGCATTATTGGAGTGTCCTTGTCCTACGCTGCTATCCTAGGCTCTCCTAAAGCCTCGTTCTGGAAGAGGAATTTCAATATTCTCTGTGATGTTGGCCTTAAGAAAATTGCCCATGTCCGTGGTTTGTGTGATTTCACCCCGCCTGTGATATTCAAGTTGAGATAGGAGGCCTATGTTTGAAGAAAAATTGTATTTACCACAAAATTAAGACAGGAAGTTAACCCTAATATCCTAGTGAGAGCTGACTCAACTGGGAAGTATGTTAGTGTTGTGTTTATCCAAAACAGGTCTGAAAGATTCTTCTCTTTAGGTGTGAGCAATGGACACAAATGATTTAATATTTTATATGTATTTTAATCATGAAAAGCAACATAATATATTTTCATTTTGGTAGACTGACCAGAATAAACAAGCTCATTAAAAATAAACCTAAGGGGGCTCAAGAGAGAGTTCACCTGTTAAGAATACTTACTGTTCTTAGAGAGAAGCTGGGCTGGGCTCACAAATGCCTACAACTTCAGTTCCAGAGGATCCCATCCCCTCTGGCCTCTACCGGCCTGTGCACACAAGTGGCTCACATAGGCACATACAAATACACACAAGACTCTAAAATCAAATCAAGATAAATCTCCTATAAATGGATAATCCTTGTCTAACCATGAGAAGAAACATTGAACAAAATATGTACTGACTGCTTCTTCCATCAACAGCATAATAAAGCATGCATTGAAACTATTAAGAACTAAGAGTAGTCAAATGAAGTAGAAACTTAAGGATTCTTTGGAAAGTAAGTTGTATTGAAAGGTGTTTTTCTGAGACAAACACAGGAAGGAGTGTTTTCCTGAAGTGGACATAGGTAAAAGGCTAAAAGGCAGACTTGTGAAGGAACTTTTCACTGAAATAGATGCAGGAGAAAGGGTGGTCTGTAAACACAAGCACGTGAAAGGACACATGATGAGGGATTCTTCACTAATAAGAGACTGACTGTCTCTGCTAAGTAGTGCCACTGCTGCTGATTCCTGTTTGCTATCCTGACTCTACAGAACTGGACTGCTGATGTATCCATGAATTGTTTATGAGTGGATCAAACTACAGCTGCAGACTCCTATGAACTGAACTACCGATTTCCAGACAAACACAGATGGGAGCTGCTCCAAAGAACCATTTCTAAAAAGGTCTGCTTCTCCACATCCTTTCATTTTTATCCTTTCTTTTCTGGTGGGTGGTGGGCTACAAAAGAGGTTAAAGTATTTAAGAACCACCATTAAAAATAGGATTTGATTCAGTGTATTTGATTATATGTCCTTGATCCACTTGGACTTGAGCTTTACACGCAAGGTGATAAATGTGTATCTATTTTCATTCTTCCATTTATTCAATAAATTCTACTTATTAAAGATGATTTCTTTTTTCACTGTATGTTTATGGCTTCTTTGTCAAAGATCAAGTGTGCAAGGGCATGTGGGTTTATTTCTGGGTCTTCAATTCTGTTCCATTGATCTACCTGTCTGTCTCTGTACCAATACCATGTGATCTTTACCACTATTGCTTTGTAGTACAGCTTGAGATCAGGGATGGTGATTCCCCAAATAAGATCTTTTATTGTTGAGAATTGTTTTGACTATCCTGGAGTTTTGTTTTTACATAGGAAGTTGAGAATTGCTCTTTCCATGTCTGTGAAGAATGGTGTTGGAATTTTGACGGGGATTGCATTAAATCTGTAGATTGCTTTTGGTAATATGGGCATTTTCACTATGTTAATCTTACCAATCCATGAGCATGGGAGATCTTTCCACCTTCTAAGGTCTTTTTTGATTTCTTTCTTAAGGAATTTGAAGTTCTTGTCATATAGATCTTTCACTTGCTTGGTAAGTTACATCAAGATATTTTATACTATTTGTGACTATTGTGAAGGATGTTGTTTCCTGAATTTCTTTCTCATCCTGTTTATCATTGGTATAAAGGAAGGCTACTGATTTGTTTGAGTTAATGTTATATCCTGCCACCTTGCGGAAGATGTTTATCAGCTGTAGGAGTTCTCTGGTGGAATATTGGGGATTGTTTATGTATACTATTATATCATCTGCAAATAGTGATACTTTGACTTCTTCTTTGCCAATGTGTATCCCCTTGTATCTCTTTTTGTTGTCTAATTGCTCTAGCTACAACTTCCAGTACTATATTGAATAGATAAGGACAGAGTGGGCATCTTTGTCTTGTCCCTGATTTTAGTGGGATTGCTTCTAGTTTCTCTTCATTTAATTTCATATTGACTGTTGGCTTGCAGTTAAATTGTTTTTATTATGTCTAGCTATGTGCCATGAATTCTTGATTTCTATAAGACTTTTAACATAAATGGATAATGTGCTTTGTCAAAAGCTTTTTCAGCATCTAATGAGATCGTGTGACTTTTTTCCTTCTGTTTCTTTATTAGTGTGTTTGATAGATTTTCGTATATTAAACCATCCCTGCATCCCTGAGATGATGTCTACTTGATCATTATGAGTGATCATTTTGATGTGTTCTTGGATTCGATTTGCAAGAATTTTGTTTCCAAGAATTTTATTGTGTATTTTTGCATTGAAATTCATAAGAGAAATTGGTCTGAAGTTCTCTTTCTTTGTTGGGTCTTTGTAGAAGAGAAAGTGGGAAAGAGCCTCAAGCTCATTGGCATGGGGAAAACTTCCTGAACAGAACTCCAATGGCTCAGGCTCTCAGATCAACAATTGATAAATGGAACTTCATGAAACTGAAAGGCTTCTGTAAGGCAAAAGATTCCTTCAATAGGAGAAATCTGCAACCTACAAATTGGGAAAATAGCTTTACTAACTCTACATTTGATAAAGGGCTAATATCCAAAATATAAGGAACTCAAGAGATTAACTTCCAAAAAGCCAAATAGCCAAATTAAAAATGGCGTAGAGGGGGAGGAGAAAAGGGGAACAGGATCAGGTATGAGGTTGGGTGGGGCAGGGACAGGTGAGAAGCCCAGAAGACATGGAGAATGAATAGAAATATGCACCCTCAGGGGATGGGAGTTGGGGGGACCCTCTGGAAAGTACCGGAGACCCAGGAAGTGAGAGACTCACTCAGGACTCAATGGGGGTGACCTTAACCAAAATGTCCAACAATGTGGACAGGGAACTCAAAGAGTCCACCTCCAGTAGATAGATAGGGCTTCAAGTGGAGGGATGGGATTACCAACCTACAGTCAAAATTTCTGACCCAGAATTGTTTCTGTCTAAAAGAACTACAGGGACAAAAATGGAGATTCAACTGAAGGAAAGGCAGTACCAGCCCAACTTGGAATCCATCTCATGGGGTATGAGGGAGGTACCAAGGCCTGGCACTATTACTGATACTAACATATGCTTACAGGCAGGAACCTGGCATGACTGTCATCTGAGAGGCCCTACCAGGAGCTGACTGAGACATAGCAGATACTCACACCCAACCACTGGACTGAAGTTGGGGACCCCTATGGTTGAATTAGGGGAAGGATTGAAGAAGCTGAAGGGGAAGGCAACCTCATAGGAAGACCAGCAGTCTTAACTAACCCAGACCACAAGGAGCTCTCAGAGCCTGAGCCACCAACCAGGCAGCATACATGGGCTGGTGTGAGGACCCTGGCACTTATATAGTCAGGCCTCAGCAGGAGAAGATGAGCCTAATCCTCGAGAGACTTGAGGCCCCAGGTAAGGGGGAGGCATGTTTAGGGGAAGAGGACTCTCTTAGAGGCAAGGGGAGGAAGAATATGATGAGGAACTGTGGGGAGATGGACTGAATGGAGGGCTGGAATATAAATAAATCAAATAATAAAAAAATAGACTAAAAAATTTAATGTTACAGTCAAATGATTCTTTCAATACAGTATCTTAGAAAAATGAATGGGAAAAAAACAGAGAAATCTGGATAAAAGTATAGAGGTATTTTTTAATAATAATATTAGGAACTATGTCAAAATATGAGTGACTTGACCTTCCAGTGTCATACAAAAAAAGGCAGCACTGAAAGATGAAAAGAATGTACTATTACTCTATAGTAAACTGCTTACCATTGACACGAATGGGTGTTCCATCCAACATTCGGAGCTATGCAGGAAGGACGGAATCTTTACTATAACTGTCAAGTCTTTCAGATAACTCCTGAATTTTATAAAGAAAACACAAGCCAATCTTTATGTTTCCTGCTCTGGACACCTGAAACATAGAGAGAGGGAGGGAGAGAGAGAGAGAGAGAAAGAGAGAGAAAGAGATAATATAAGGGTCTTTGGTTGATTCATTGATGAATGATACTCTGGACTCAGAGAGTATGTAAAAGCAAAGAGCATTTTATTCTACAAAAGTCCAACATGCTGGGGTCTACCATCTACCAAGACAGAGGAACCCAAGTGAGTTCACCAACATGCTGAGGACTACCATCTACCAAGATAGATGAACCCAAGTGAGTTCACCAACATGCTGGGGACTACCATCTACCAAGATAGAGGAACCCAAGTGAGTTCACCAACATGCTGGGGACTACCATCTACCAAGATAGAGGAACCCAAGTGAGTTCGAAGGCCCAATTTAAAGTACATTGGGGGAATTCCAGGGGAGGGGGTGAGTGACATTTTTCTCAATCTGTTGGCTCTATCTCTTGGGATATTCCAGAACCATTGCTGGGGCCTTGGGAGCTGGATACTGTTGCTGGGGAAGTCTGGAGACTGTTGCTGAGAAAGTCTAGAAACTTGCTGACCCATTGCCCTTGCCTCTGACCACATGGTGAGGCAGAGTCTGATGGCAGGACAGTTTCTGACTGGCTGCCTAAAGCCTGGTATTTTTTTTTTCAGTAACTGACTTGCCTAGACTTGCCCATTTCTTGGAAACAGAGATTTAGGCCTAGTCTCCTGAACTGTCAATTTGGAGCCTGCCATGGAGTCAGCCTATCTAATTCCCCCCTTCAGTAATGGGCCATCTGAAATCCATGAGATGTTTCTACAGCTGGTGTTATTGTTTAAGAATCATCAATTGAACAGTGGAATCTGTTCTTTGACAAACTTAATTAAAGCATTGGTTATGCAGGGACTGCAAGTCAAGGCTGACATCAGTAGGATAAGAGGAGCAGTCAGGGCAGAGGCAAGGGTGATCAGCCAAGGAGAACAGTTGAAGAGGGACTCTTACCAACCCTAAGTTTGTTCTCTTTCTATTCTTCAATCTTGTAGTCACTTTCTCACTAAAGCCTTGGATTCTTTGACTATCCCTGAATAGTCAACATAGTAACAGCATTCCTCACCTAAGCTGCACAGAGTCCTTTCTGCTGGAGGAACAGCAAGTCTAGGCCTCTTCTGTTGTGTAAGACTACTTCTGCCAGGGAGGTTAGGGAATCCTGCAGGACCATGATGGACTTTTCCACCTCCTGTGTATCTATCACCATCTATAGGGCCCTGTAATTTTTACCTTGGATTATTAGGGCTGAGGACCCTACACTAGCAGCTCCAGCCAGGCCTATGTCAAGAAGGGAACCTAGTAACACAGTGGAAATGGCCAACTTTTTCACCAGATTGTTTGGAGTTGCTAGCTGGTTGAAGACGACATCCTCCCCAGAGTAATAAGTTACCCTGGGTACAACCTATACTAGAATATAAAAATCCTCAGTCATGTTTACAACTAGGCCATAAATGTATGAAGTAAGCACAAAGGTATAAACCCACCAAGCGTTCTCTAGGGGAAGGAAATTGTATCCTGCAACAGGAGGGGTTACAGCGTGGTTTCAGAGGTGAGAATAGGCTGGGATGCCTTATTTCCAATGCAGAGTCCCTGTCTGGTAATCAACAATTTTGTGTTACGTCTGGGTCAAGCAGAGTTAAGAACTGGCAGTTCAATAGGCCTTCTTGACAGCCACTGTGAACTGAATGCCAAAGTTGTTGCATCACCCCCTGGGTATCCAGATAGTAAGGGGGCTCCCAGCTTATTCACTATTGCAATATTAACATGGGAGTGGTATATCCACATCCTGATCCCATCTATCGTAAGAGCCATAGGCGTGGTCAAGATCACAGTGTGAGGCCCTTTCCAACAAGGTTCCAGAGTCTTCTGGTTATACCCCTTAATCCAGATTTCATTATCTGGTTCAAAGAAACGGAGGTTAGGGGGAGGAGCAGACACATAAACCTGGCGGATGGGAGGCCGAAGTTGATCCTGGACCCTATGGAGGGCTTCCAAGGATTTTAAAAACTTATGTTGATCATATTCAGCTAAGATATCAGACTGGAAATTAGGCAGCATGGGAGGAGGCCTCCCATATAGGATCTCATAGGGGGTGTTCCTAGTCTTATATAAGGCATAAAATAGGAAGTGTACTCAGTCTCTGCCAGTTTCAAGGGTTAATTTGGTCAAGGCATTCTCCAGGGTCCAATTCCTAATCTCTGGGGTCTGTATACACAATGTAATTTCCAATTGGTTCCCTAGAACCTGTGCTAGAGATGGGGTTGCCTGAGAGATGAATGGTGGTCTATTTCAGACCCAGGCAGGGTAGAAATCCATACCTGTTTATGATGTCTTCCCGAAGCTTCTTTACCACTATGTTGGCAGTCTCTTATTTATAGGGTAGGCTTCTACTTATCCTGTAAATGTATCTATAAAAACCAGCAAATATTTATATGCATATGTTCCTGGTTTTATTTCTGTATAATCTATTTCCCAGTTAGCCCCTGGCCATTGACACCTGATTCTGGTTCCTGGAGAGGCTCCTTGATTGGGGGCTGAGGAGTTCACAGCCTGGCAAGTGGCACAGTCTGAGAGTACATGATCAACCAAGTGTCCTCAGTCAAATATTTTCTGTCTTGCCCTTCACAGCTATTCCTTCAGTTTTTGAGACCAGGTATGAAGCTTAAGGAATCTAATGGATGAGGCCTAGCAAACTTTTTAGATAATGTTTTACTCAGGGTTTTACTGCTGTGAAAAGACACCATGATCACGGCAACTCTTATAAGGACAACATTTAATTGGGGCTGGCTTAGAGGTTCAGAGGAACAGTCAATTATCCTCAAGGTGGGAGCATGGCAGCATAAAGGTAGGCATGATGTAGGCAGAGCTGAGAGTTCTACATCTCCATCTGAAGGCTGCTGGATGTTGTAGCCTTAGAATGTTGTAGCAAAATAAAATCCTAAATCAAAAGATCTATACCAATGTAGCAAAAAGTAACTTTAATATGTATCAATATACAAAGATCTATACCATACCAATGTAACAAATATAACCTTAATTTTGTATCAATATGCACCAACCAATACCAATGAAGATTTTTGATTTATTAATGTTCTTTGGTCTAAAAGTAGATTCGATAATCTAACCATTATTTCTATTAGTCCTGTATTATTCCTATATTCCTCCTCTTTCTTTTCATCTTTTCTCTCCCCACCCCAGCCTTCTCCCTAACACTAAGTAGAAGAGAAATGAAGCTAGGTAAGAAATACCTGAGTATAACCTCCTTTACTTTGTTTCCTCCCTGATCCAAAACTATTAAAAATTTGTATCCAACTTCCATTTAACGATGACAAATAACAAACATCCATCACCCTTCAAATGACCAAAAGCCATCCCTCTCACTTCTTGAGGCACAGTTTTCTAAAAACTGCTTCCTGCTGATTTGGAGCATCACTTTCTTTTTTGAGAGCCCCACAAAATTTGGAATACTGGTTAGTCTTAAGAAAGCTAGCTCTTACATTGGATGCCCAGTCTCTATATACTGTAAAAACCCTCTGGTTTACATGAAGTCCTGATTGTAACAGTCTGAAAGGCTGGGCCAACAGTTTTGATGCTGTCCTGGAAACAAGTTTTTTGAGGGAACAGCATGGAAACAGTCTGAGGTAGGAGGAGGCAGGATGCTGGAACAACATGCATCAGTTTCTCAGTATCCCCAAGGGTGAATCTTGTTAGCACTGTTCTTCCCTGTGAATGTGTATGCTTTCAGAGGTAATACACATTTCAATATTAACATGTTATGGAATTCACAATGTACATAGATCAATCAGACAATTGTTTGGTATTTGTTTGAGCAGGTGAAAGGCATGTGGTGTTTTAAAATAAGTTTGGATTGTATGACCAAATTGTAGTATAAATTTTCATCTATGCCATAGGAAAGGATGGTATCTACTAATGAGTCATGAGAACTTTGTAACCAAACTTTATTGGCTACCCATAGACATTCATGTCTTAGCCAGTCTCATAGCTTTTCACACATAGAGGGAGCAGCATACACATTACCTGCCTTATTGATGTTGATAATTTTTTTCTCTTGATTTCCTTCTTCTTTCTTGTCTGCAGCCAAGATTTTCAAGGGATCTCCTCCTGTCAAATCATATTTCCAATAATTTGGATGGAACACATAGCTTTTCCTTTCCTGCTGAAAGAAATGTAAAATCTCCTTCCCAGCATAACATATTTTTTATCTAGGCTTATCTGATTCATCAGTGCTTTCTGAATCCCAGTGTATTTCAGCAGTTGCGTTACCAGTCTTATTGACATGCAAAAAATCCAAAGACAACAGAGCACTATTTAATCTACCTCTATGAGCAGTTTCTTCCAAGTCCTGTCACATTTCCTCATAATTGCTTGTCCTATAAGATTGTAAGTACATCTACAACAGTTTTTATGCCTCAGTGTTTAAAAAAGTGTTGCACTCTAATGGCTACACATATTGAAGCACCATTAGACTCACTCTGTAAAGGCATCTCCAAGACAATCATCATCTCTAACAAATGTGAGATCTCACAGATTCATCCTTTTTAGAATTCAAAGCAGAATTCCATTGGAATTCTGAATATGCAACAATAGCATGATGCATCAACACATATCTCAATTTTCCCAACTATAAAAAATCAAACACATAATTCATTGTATGCATATCAAATTGCTCCAAGGCAGTATCCATAAGTAGAATATGGATTCTTAACTCAATATATTATATTTCTATGTGCTTTCATTGTAATTCTTCGTAATTGTGTGGATTTTTCTCTTCTGGAACAATCCTCTCTGATATTATTCCAGGTTCCAGATTCGACTCCTCTGAAGGCTCCTTATTCCAATGGAAAGACTTCTCTAACTTCTATTCTATAACCTCTAATCTAGTATCTGAATTTTCAGTCTCTTTTTTTAAAAGTCTGCATTATTTTTATATCTCTTTAAAAGGCTATATAAAATTGTAGTCATTACTGAAAAACAATTATTTTATGCTGGTAGGTATAGCAAAATTGTGCATAATCCATATGCTCTGAACATTGTGTCTTTTTTATTTTTAATACAGAAAGTATTTTTTATTTTAATCTCTAATTCTCTCCTTAAGGATTTCAACTTATACATTTTAAACACTACCTATCTGATGTTTTATATTTAGTCTCTGTACTCTTTTATTGCTTTTAAACTTAATACCTTACTATACCAGTTTAGAAGTTTGGGGCTTTTCAGTCCCATTGGAGCTTTGGGAAAAGGTTTCTTTTGTCCTTCTGCGTGTCTGTAGGTTTCTCAGACTAACACATGTCTATGGAAGTTAACTCCACCCTCTCAGCTCATTCTAGCCTTCAGCCTAACTCTGGGCTTGGACTGGCACATATTTCCATGGTCATCTAAGGCCCATGTGCCACCTTGAGTTTTGCTGTTGTTTGCTAGCCCATGCCAAGCTGCTCTGCTCACCAGTCCCATACACAGCTGTATCTCCCATGGGCATACACTGGTTTCCTGAATGCACCAGGGTGCCATTAAGTCTGTCTATCATACCTGGGAACCAAGACTGTAGTGTAGCCTCCATTCACTACCCCCTGCCAACTTTGCTGCAAGGTGATGGCTTCTTTTAATAGAGCTACTTCCTCTGAAATCTACTTGCCTTTGGTTCCCCATGCTTTGACTAGAAAACTAAATATAAACTGAATGTAAAATTAAAAGGTTTAGGTTATATGCTATGATGGTTTGTATATGTTTGGCCCAGGTAGTGGCACTATTAGTAGGTGTGGCCGTGTTAGAATAGGTGTGTCACTGTGGGTGTGGACTATTAGACCCTCATCCTAGATGCCTGGAAGTCAGTATTCTGCTAGCAGCCTTCAGATGACGTAGAACTCTCAGCTCCTCCTGCATCATGCCTGCCTGAATGTCTCCATGTTCTCACCTAGATGATAGTGGACTGAACCTCTGAACCTGTAAGCTAGCCCCAATTTATTGTCGTCATTATAAGAGTTGCCTTGGTCATGGTATCTGTTCAGATCACTAAAACCCTAACTAAGACACATGCCTTCCACATTAACCACCAATGTGATTATGGGTGTAGTGAGTCACGTGGTTAGATTGAACTAGGTGGTCAGGTTAACCTAGATGAGCTAGGTGACAGCCTGCTCAAGTAAGACCTAAGCTTTGAAATATTAAAAGAATTGTTTGTGTGGTTATCTGAGGGAACTAGCTGGTTAAGGAATAACTGCTGCCATACTAATTTCCAGAAATAATTAATACATAAAGAATATTAATAATCATTTCTTTTCAGATGAGACCCCATGTTGAGCACTATCTGTAATGAGCTATTTTTTTCCTGGCCCCAAGTTCCCTGTAATAATGACCCTGAGATTCAAAGTATTCTTATAAATACCTTGGACATACACTTTGGTTGGTTCACCAATAAGATCATAATTGAATATCCCATTTATTCTAATCTAAATTCTACCATGCCATGTGGCAGATTACCTCTGCTCAGATTCCATGTGTGTCCTCCTTCCTATTCCTGGGGACCCAATCTTACCATGCCTGGCTCTATCCCAGAGTCCTCTCTGCCTGTTAGATGTCCTACTATCTATTTCCTGCCTCAGCTACAATCCAATCACCTTTAATTGACAGGTGTTGCATGCAAACAATACAGAAGGGATTTTTCTCTTAAGGAAAGAAATGAATAAAATGTTCAAGGCCTGAAATTGAAAATAGAATCAATAAAGAAACCCAAACTGGGGAAATTCTAGAAATAAAATGTGCTCTTCCCCAGCCTTGAGCAGGCCAGAAAGACCTTGCAAACTAGGTGGAGTCATTCACCCTGGCTGCACCTGCAAATTCCTACATGAATAGACTGCCTGCTAACCTTGACTTGTGACATAATCTGCAACATAATCCAGCTGAAACAAAGGATGGGTTAGGTGGGGTTTTCCCTATATATACAAGAGCTGAATATTAAACTTTGAGCCTTGCTGGATGGTTACAATAAAATGCTTAGGAATTCTAACAGGAAGTATAGAGGCAGCCTTATATAGAGTAACATAATATATAACATAAGCTGTTATATAGAGTAACAGAGTACAAGAGATGGAAAAGAGAATATTAAGCATTAAAGATATAGTAGAAGAAAGATACATAGGTAAGAGAGGATCTTAAATCTAAAAAAACCTCAATGCCATGAAACAACAAAGAAATGTAGGATACTATGAAAAGAATGAGACTAAAAATAATAGGAGCAGAAGAAAAATAAGAAACTCAGCACCAAGGCCCAGAAAATATGTTCAACAAAATCTTAGAAGAAAGTTTTTTATAATTTAAGCTAAAGAATGTGTCTATAAAGTCACAAGAAGTATTAAGAACACCAAATATATTAGTACCGAAAAGAAAGTTCCCTTGCCACATAATAATCAAAATACTAATCATGTAGAACAAAAAAGAATATTAAAAGCTGCAAGGGAAAATACTAATTAATACAAGGTAGACCTACTGGAATTAATCTAACTTCTCAATGGAGACTCTAAAGCCTAAAGGTCCTAGATAGGTGTCCTGCACAGTCTAAGAGACCACAGATGCCAGCTCAGATTACTAATCAAAACTTCCAATCACCATAGATGGATAAAATAAGATATTCCATGATGAGGCCAATTTTAAGCTAAACTTCTCTATAAATCTAGCCCTACAGAAGATGCTAGAAGAAAAATCATAATCTACAATCATAAAAACACAGGGAATTCTTACACCAGCAAAACGAAAAGAAGTAAAGCAGAGACAGACACACAGAAACAAGTATCCCCACCAATAACAAGAAAAATAACAGTAATCAATACTCATTGATCATTGATATCTCTCAAAAACAATTGCCTGAATTTTACAAATAATGGTGATGATGATGATGATGATGATGATGATACCAATAGATGCAAAACCAGGATCCATTCCTCTGCTGCATCCAAGAAACACACCATAATATCAAAAATAGGCATCGCGTCTGAGTAAAGGGTTAGAAAAAGATATTCTAAGCGAATGTCATAGCCATTTTAATATGTATCAAAATAATCTTCAAACCAATACTAATCAGAAAATATATGGAAAGATACTACATAATCATCAAAGAAAAAATCCACCAATATGACATTTTAAGTCTTAATATCTATGCTCTAACCACAAAAGCACCCAAGTTTGTAAAAGAAAGGCTACTGCAGCTTAAATCACATAGTGACTCTCACACACTGAATACTCTCAACAATGAACAGGACAACCAGACAAAAACTAAACACAGAGATACTAGAGCAAAACTACAAAATCATCTCATTAAATGCAGAAAAGGCCTCTGACAAAATCCAATATCCCTTCATAATAAAAATTCTAGAGAGATTAGAGATACAAAGGATATACCTAAATATAATATAGGCAATTTACTATATAATATAGGCAATTTACAGCAAGCCTGTAGCCAACATCAAATTAAATGAAGAGAAACACAAAATAATTCCACCAAAATCAGGAACAAGACAAAATTTTCCACTTTCTCCATATATAATGCCTTAGCTAGAGCAATAAAAGATCTGACGACGGTGATCAGAGAGACACAGATTGAAAAGAAAGCATCTTTATTTGTAGATGATATGAGAGTACATATTTGATCCTAAAAATTTTTACCAGAAAACTCCTACAGCTAATAAATATTTTCAGCAATGTAGCCCTGTATAAAATTAACTTTAAAAACACCAGTAGTCCTCAAGTATATAAATGAGAAATAGACTGGGAAAGAAATCAGGGAAACTACTTCACAGTAGTCTCAAATAATATAAAATATCTTGGTATAACTATAACCAAGCAAGTGAATGTCTTCTATGAGTAAAAACTTCAAGTCATTGAACTAAAAAAATTGAAGTAGGTATTAGAAGGTGAAAACATTTAGTTGTTGGGTTTTGGATTCAGGACAAGCCACTGAAGCAAGTAGTTAGCATGTCAAAGAAGACCTGGCATCCAGGTCTTCTCAGGATCCCTGTCACAAGGTATGGCTGCCATGTCTCATCTTCTTTCCAGACCAGGGGTTGTGCTTCCTCTCCCCTAGAGGTCCTTCTCTACACACTCCAAATATTTTTCTTTTTTGCACCCTCCCCCCTTCCCTGGCATGTATACTCTCTTTCTCTGACCCCACCCCCACTCCCCATCCAACCCCAACCCCATCTCCCTGTCTGCATGGCAATTTCCCTGGTGCCATTCCTTGGGACCAGTGAACATGCCCAAGAGTTGTCCTCAATAAACTTGCTTTTATACTTTTAATCTGGCTTGAATTGGCTTACCTCATTGTAGAGAAAATCTATTACTCCCATGCTCATGGATTGGTAGGATTAACATAGTAAAAATGGCCATCCTACCAAAAGCAATCTACAGATTGAGCACAGTCTCATCAAAAGTCCAACACAATTCTTCAAAAACCTTAGAAGAGTAGCCTTTCTTCATCTGGAGAAACAAATAACAGGATAGCTAAAATAATCCCAAACAATAAAAAAACTGCCAGATGTTCTTCCATCCCTGACCTCAAGTTGTACTACAGAGCTATAGCAATAAGAACTACATGGCATTGGCATAAAATCAGACACATTGATCAATGAACTGAACTTAAGTTCCAGATATAAATTCCCATACCTAGGGACATCTGATTTTTGATAAAGAAGCCAGAAAGACACACTGGGAAAAAAGACAGCATCTTCAATAAATGGTGCTGGTTGTCTGCATGTAGAAGAAAGCAAATAATTCCATATTTATCATCTTTCACAAAACTCAAGTTCAAAACTCAACATAAAACCAGATACTCTAAATCAAATAGAAGAGAAAGCAAGAAATGGCCTTGAGTGCGTTGGCAAAGGAGAAGCCTCCCTGAACAGAACATCAATAGCTTGGGCACTAAGACCAACAGTGAATAAATGAGACCTCATGAAACTGTGAAGCTTCCATAAGGCAAAAGTCACTGTCAATAGGACAAAATAGCAGCCTATAGAATGGGAAAAGATTTTTACTGACTGAATATCTGACAAAGGACTAAAATGCAAAATATATTAAAAACTTAAATTAGATATCAAAAAGCCAAATCATCCAATTAAAAAATAGGGAACATCTAAACAGAATTCTCAAAAGAGGAACTTCTTTTCTTTTTCTCTTTTTTTCTTTCCATTGGTACATCTCCTTTTCTTTTTTTCTTTCATTTTTAATGGATATTTTATTTATTTACATTCCAAATGTTATTCCCTTTCCCTGTTTCCCCTCCATAAATACCCTATCACATGCCCCCTCCCCCTGCTTTGATGAGGATGTTCAACCATTCATCTACCCACTCCTACATCCCTGCCCTGGCATTTTCCTACACTGGGGAGTTGAGCCTTCACAGGACCAATGGCTTTTCCTCCCATTAAAGAATGACAAGGCCATCCTCTGTTTTCATTGCTGTGAAAAGATACTATAACCATGGCAACTCTTATAAAGCATTTAATTGGGACCTGCTTACAATTTCAGAGGCTTATTCCGTTATCATCATGCCAGAAAACATGGCAGCTCACAGGCAGATAGGGTGCTAGAGAGGTAGCTGAGAATTCTACATCTGGACCTGCAGGTAGCAGGAAGAGAAAGCCACTGGGACTGTCTTGAGCTTTTCAAATCTCAAAGTCCATCAACAGTGTCTTAGAAGTTTTACTGCTGGGATGAAACACCATGACCAAAAAGCAAGGTAGGAAGCAAAGGATCTATTTGGCTTAAACTTCCAGATCATAATCTATCATTCGAGGAGGCCAGGATAGGAACTCAAGAAAGGCTGGAATCTGGAGGCAGGAGCTGATGCAGGGGCAATGGAGGGATGCTGCTTACTAGCTTGCTTCCTATGACTTTCTCAGCCTGCTTTCTTATAGAACCCAAGACCACCAGCCCAGAGGTGGCAACACTCACCATGAACTGGGCGCTTTGAGGAAATGCCTAACAGGCATTAAATAACTAACAGGTTAGTCTCATGGAAGCATTTTTCCAATTGAGGATCCTTCCTCCCTGATGACTCTAAAGTGTCAAGTTAACAGAAAACCAGCCAGTATACTCAGTCACACACTTCCTCCAACAGAGCCATACCTCCTAATGCTTTTAAATAGTGCTATTCTCTAAACATTTGAACCTATGAGGTCTATTTTACTCAAACCACCATACAAGCTATTCTCATCCAAAGTATTCTAATCAGATTTTTTTTCCGTTGGGATAAAGACCATAACCAAAAGAACTTGAGGAGCAAAGAGTTTGTTTGGCTTACTTGTCCCACTGAAGGAAGCCAAGGAATAACACACACCCATAGTGGAGCATAGTTCACTGGCCTATTCCTCCTGCCTTACCTCCAGACCATCTTCTTGTGGATGACACCATCCACTGTGGACTAGGCCCACCCATATCAATCAGCAATTGAGAAAATGCCATTGGCTACAGGCCAATATGATTCATTATATTCTCGGCTGAGGGTACTTCTCAGATGACTGTAGCTTATGTCAAGTTGTCAAAAACTAACCAACACAATTGGCCCCTTTTAAACTAGATATACAATACATCACTAGTCAAGCTATAAAACATCCATTCTTCTTTGTTCCCAAGATGTTCTTCTAATATTAATGTCACAAAATACAACATAGTATAACTTTAACAGTCTTTAAAAGTTTCAACACTTAAATGTACAAAGTATCTTTAAAAATCTAACTTGTGAAAAGAAAAGATCTAGTGAATGTTTTGCTCCTTGAAAGGAACAAAAACAAATTCTAAAGTTACTACAAATGTGACTCAAGGAGTTCAGAGTCCAGGCCAAGCTAGCAGCTAAATATAGAAGCATCATCTATGTGGTGCTGGTTTCAGAGTCATGAAAGATATAAGGAAAGACATTTTCCTTAGTGGCCTCAGATAGGCACTGAAGCTGAGAATGTAGAGAGTCCTTGTATAGAGATTCACTTAGTTACTTTTCTATTACTTTTCTATTGCTTTTCTAAGGCTGTCCCACAGCCCTTCATCCCCAAATCCTGCCTGTAGAGAGCTGGTCTCCCAGGAGTGTTCTTACTCCTAAGCCCACAGGTGAGGCCACCACTTCTGCTCAAATTCCTGACCCAAGAGGGGCCTGCCCAGAGCCATCAGGACGCAGGGACCAAAGAACAGACATGGAAAGGATCCTTCCATTTTCTGTCTGCATCAGGAGCTGAGACTGTGCCACAGCTCTCTGTACCCGAATTCCTCTGAGAGAAAACTAATCTCCCAGGAGTAATGACACAAAGGTTTGCAGGAGGGACAAGCCATACAAGCTAACACAAGAAAAAACCTGATAGCAAGAGGCAAGAACATAAGCAACTTTCAGGAGCAGCTTGCTTAGACATTGAAGGCCTAAAATGAACAATAGACCTAAGTCAGCCTGCTAGCACAAAGTCTTTGGTCTCTGTGGAAAAACACTGAAACAGATGGCCAGAAACTGTTGTAAACAGGCAGCTTTGGTGGGAATTTACCAGCCTGGATAAATACAAGTAGTCATAGGTCTTTTGGATAGTCATAGACCTTGGGTAGCCTTGGTGGGTAGTACCAACTTAGATAAGGACAAGTTAATCACAGGCGGAGTCGTAGTGACCCTGAATTTTCACCCAACCAATACTCAATTCTGGAAGATATCTGTACTCCCCCTGAACACCTACACTCCTGTGTCATCCCTTCCCCACATCCTGCCTTTATGTGTATATAATCTCTGTGTGGAAAAAGTAAAAATGGCGATTTGATCAGACTATAGACAAATCATGGTTCTTTGAGTCTGCCTGTTTCCCCATTCTCTCTTTCAGGTGACCTTCCCAGACCCCTGTTTAATGCCCTGCTGGACAGGACAAGCAACAGAAACCAAGGCTACTTGGCATCATCAGAACCCAGTTCTCCTACCACAGAAAGTCCTGGATACCCCAACACACCAGAAAAGCAAGACTCTGATTTAATAGAAGACTTTAGAAGGACATAAATAACTCACTTAAAGAAATAAAAGAGAACACAGGTAAACAAGTAGAAGCCCTTAAAGAGGAGCCCAAAATCTTTTAAAGAATTACAGGGAAACATAACCAAACTGGTGAAGGAATTGAAAAAAAAACCCATCCAAAGCATAAATATGGAACTAGAAACAATAAAGAAATCACAAAAGGAGACAAGCGCAGAGATTAAAAAAAACAACAACAACAAAAGAGATCAGGAGTCATAGATTCAAGCATCACCATCAGAATACAAGAGACAGAAGAGAGAATTTCAGGTGCAGAAGATACCGTAGAAAACATTGACACAACTGTCAAAGTAAATGCAAAATGCAAAATGCGAACAGCACCTAACCCAAAACATCCAGGAAATCCAAGACACAATAAGAAGACTAAACCTGAGGAAAATAGGTATAGAAGAGAGTGAAGATTCCCAAATTAAAGGGCCAGTAAATATCTTCAACAAAATGATTGAGGAAAACTTCCCTAACCTAAAAAATGAGATGCCCATAAATATACAAGAAGCCTACAGAACACCAAATAGACTAGACCAGAAAAGAAATATCTCCTGTCACATAATAATCAAAACATCAAATACACAAAACAAAGAAAAAATACTAAAAGCAGTAAGGGAAAAAGGTCAAGTAACATATAAAGGCAGACCTATAAGAATTACACCAGACTTCTCACCAGAGACTATAAAAACCAGAAGATCCTGGACTGACATCATACAGACCCTAAGAAAGACAAATGCCAGCCAAGCCTACTATTTACAGCAAAACTCTCAATCACTATAGATGGAGAAACCAAGATATTCCATGACAAAACCCAATTTACACAACATTTTCCCACAAAACCAGCACTATAAAAGATAATAGATGGAAAATTCCAACACAAGGAAAGAAACTACACCCTAGAAAAAGCAAGAAAGTAATTTTTCAGCAAACACAAAGAAAGGTAGGTACACAAACATAATTCCACCTCTAAGAAAAAAATAACAGGAAGCAACAATCTCTATTTCTTAATAACTCTTAACATCAATGGACTCAGTTTTCCAATAAAAAGACATAGACTAACAGACTGGATACATAAATAGGATCTAGTATTTTGCTGCACACAGGAAACACACCTCAGTGTCAAAGAAAGATATTATTTCAGAGTAAAAGTTTGGAAAAAAAAACTTCCAAGCAAATGGTCCCAAGAAACAAGCTGGAGTAGCCATTCTAATAATGAATAAAATCAACTTTCAACCAAAAGTTATCAAAAAAAAAAAAAGATAAGGAGGGACACTTCATACTCATCAAAGGAAAAATCTATCAAGATGAACTCTCAATTCTGAACATCTATGCTCCAAATGCAAAGGCACCCGCGTTCATAAGAGAAACTTGACTAAAGCTCAAAGCACACATTGCACCTCACACAACAATAGTGGGAGAGTTCAATACCCAACTCTCATCAAAGGACAGATCATGGGAACAGAAACTAAACAGAGACACAGTGAAACTAACAGAAGTTATGGACCAAATGAATTTAACAGATATCTATAGAACATTTCAGCCTAAAACATAAGAATATACCTTCTTTTCACCACCTCATGGTACCTTCTTCAGAAATGACCATATAATCCATCAAAAAATAGGTCTCAACAGATACAAGAAGATTGAAATAATTCCATACATCCTATCAGATCACCACAGACTAAGGCCAGTTATTAATAACAAAAACAACAGAAAGCTCACATACACATGGAAGCTGAACAATGCCCTATTCAATTATAACTTGGTAAAAAAGAAATAAAGAAAGAAATTATTCTTGATGTCCTGGGTTTTAATAGCTGAGTAGTATTCCATTGTGTAAATGAACACATTTTCTGTATTCATTCTTCTGTTGGGAGACATCTGGGTTGTTTCCAGCTTCTGGTTATTATAGATAAGGCTGCTATGAACATAGTGGAGCAACTGCCCTTGTGGAATGGTGGGACATCTTTTGGGTATATGCTCAAGAGTGGTATAGCTGGGTCTTCAGTTAGAACTACTTCCAATTTTCTGAGGAACTGCCAGAGTGATTTCCAGTGTGGTTGTCCTAGTTTGCAATCCCACCAGCAATGGAAGAGTGTTCGTCTTTCTCCACATCCTCGACAGCATGTGCTTTCACTTGAGTTTTTGATCTTAGTCATTCTGATTGGTGTAAGGTGGAGTCTCAGGTCATTTTGATTTGCATTTCTCTGATGAAGGACTCTGAACATTTCTTTAAGTGCCATTCAAGATTCTTCTGTTGTGAATTCTTTGTTTAGCTCTGTACCCCATTTTAAAAATTGGGCTATTTGGTTTTTTGAAGGTTAACTTCTTGAGTTCCTCATATATTTTGGATATCAGCCCTCTATCTGATATAGGGTTAGTGAAGCACTTTTCTGTAGGTTGTCCATTTGGCTTATTGATGGTGTTTTTTGCCTTACAGAAGCTTTTCAGTTTCATGAGGTCCTATTTGCAATAGTTGATCTTAGCCATTGGTGTTCTGTTCTGGAAGTTTACCCATGTGACAATGAGTTTGAGGCTCTTTCCCACTTTTTCTTCTAATTGATTCAGTGTATCTGGTTTTGTGTTGAGGTCCTTAATCCACTTGGACTTGAACGTTGTGCAAAGTGATAAATATAGATTTATTTTCATTCTTTTACATACATCCTGTCAGTTAGACCAGCGCCTATTATTGAAGATACCTTCTTTTTTCCACTGTATGTTTATGGCTAGACAGCCCCAAGCAAAGACATATAATATTGTACTATAATATTGTCTGGCCAAAATACAAACTGGGGCCCAAAGAGTGACTCTTAACTATAGTCGAACTCTCCAATTAAACCTTTTCTGTAAAAGACAAAGAAAATGGACTAAAACCCCATAGGTATAAAATTTTATGTGGCCTTGATTCTCCAGAGTCAGAAAATCCCATAAGGAAGGGACTCCTAACTCTGACCCTCCCGTTTGTGGATGATTCCCCTTGAAAGGTCAACATCTCCCTCAGGGGTAATCACTTATCATCCTCTCCTAATACTTTACCAACCTAAAGGCTGAGAATGTTGCTAGATAGCTTCTGAAGCCTCTAAAGGGCATTTCCCCACGTGACAACAACCTGTCACCCTGTGTTGATTTGTAAAACATGTCCTGATTATAACTTTCTTTGTTCTATTCCTAATACAAAGAGCTTCATAAAACTATTACCTCATAGGAACATGGAATTTGGTAGCCATATCCTGGGTTTCTGGGGCATGGTTATTCACATTTGGCTTCAGAATGAACTACCTCATTTTCCCTTTTCAGTAGGAACTGTGTTTTTGCATTAACAGTTTTTGGTGCCTAGATGTAGAGTGCCAAGAAATATCGCCTTTCACTGGAGGCATGCATCATCTGGATCCATGCCAGGGATCAGCTTGACCTCTTAAGCCCAAGTGTCTGCCATTGTCTCCTCAAGTTCATTATTTCTTTCTAGAGCTTGGACCTCTCTTGATTTTGGCAATAGTCCATGGGTTCAATCTTAGCTTGTCAGTAAAATTCAATTTGTTTGAATATCTTTTGTGATTCCAAAATATTTTATTTATTTTAACTTGTTTTTAGGATATTCAGTTTGTTAATTTACTAGCATTAAGATTTTGTTCTGCCACTCCTCCAGTATCTAATTCATTCAAGGAGCAGGGGTTTGAATAAACCTGCTGCTTATCATTCCTGCTGTTCTTATGATTAATAAATATGTTTATCTATCTTTTAAGTATTAAAAATTGAAAAGGCCTTGGCCAGAAAGATGGCTCAGCAGGTAAAGTGCTCATTCTGACAAGACCAGCCAGTCTGATTCCTAGAACCAAGTAAAAGAAAAAAGAAAAAGCAAACCCCACTACACTCTGCACTCTGACTTCAACACATACACACCATGGCATATGCCTTCCCATACACACATGTCATACATGCAACAATAAATTATGATGATGATATTCTGAAATCATCTCTTACACTCTGAGAGACTTGAACCTTTGCTGGACCTCAGAACCAATATTGATAATATAGTTTAAGGTCACTTAAGATTTAAGACTGCTAGTCTAATGTGTACTCAAACTATTTGCTAGCCTACCTTTAAGAGAACAATGTAAAAATCAAACTCAATTACATATAATCAGCTTTTACAACCTAAGCATGCATATATATATATATATATGAATCTTCCGTCCTAAGTTCTTGCATCTGACCTACATGTAGAATCATTTGCCAACACAGCAACTTTTTAATTCTACCATTTATAGTTACTGATTGATAAACAATGATATTTGTCACCTGGGTTAGTTGGAGCCAGTTGAGATTTCTGTAAAGTATTCCATTACTTCCCCATGTGATGTTGTGTAAACTAAATAAAAAATGTTTATTAGCCAGCTGGTGACTATGCAGATTAGTTGGGACTCCAGTGTAGTCCTGTGCCCTTTTCAGGGTGGGCTTTTAACCACATCCTTGATTGACCCACCTCAGGTAGCAAGACCAGGTAGCCAGAAGTCGAACTATAGAAGCCAAAAAACAAAACAAAACAAAACAAAAAAAAATCCAAAAAAAAAACAAACAAGTTTAGAACATTTAGGGACTTTCCCAGAACTTTTGACTTTGATGTATTCCTTCTTTGTTCTTGTTTTCACAGGCGTTGCTGCCTATATACTGGGTTTCAAGGCCTGAATAATATTTCTGTCAAGTTGTGCTAGAGACTGGGTGCCTACAAAGGTACAGGGGCCTGTTACATTCCATACTGAATCTATGGGCATGAGTCAAATCATGGACTCATCTGGCAGCACAGGGTTGTATTGACTCACCAGCATTAGTAGTTTAACAGAATATATTTTCTGTTTAATATAGCTAAATAGGCAGTTTGTAAAGGAAGGTCCTAGAGTGAGAGCTAGGAGACAAAGGATTAATACCCCAGCCATGGCCATAAATAGTTAATGAGGAGAACCAGGATAATAAAGATTGGCACCAGTTGTTAGATTCTTAAAATCTTCTTTCTCTTTCCTGAAGGTTATTTCTGTCCATGGCTAAACTTTTTGTAATTATCTCTGACTGTTCAATATAGAATCAACAAGTTTCTCCCAGTGCCACACAGAAGCCTCCTTGTCTTATAGATAGGAGATCCAAACCTCTGTAATTCTGAAGAACAACTTCCACTAAGGAGTCTACTTGTGCTGACAGATGGGAAACAGAATTTTCTAGATGGTCCAGGGCTATATATATTGAGCACTGAATTCTTTAAAGCTTCTATCCTCCATAATTAGGGCTGAAGTTCCAACTGCAGCAGAGTCTCACAGGGGAATGAGAATAGAGATGGTGCTTTGGCACAAGGAAGCCCAGAACTGGACCATTTCTGTATAACCTGACTCCCAGATTTTTACCCAGTCTTCCTTCCTTTCTTTTCTCCTCCTCCCCTCTCCCACCTCATTTCTTTCTTCAAAGCTTCCTGCCATACTCTAACCTTATGATTATGGGATTCTACTACCCACGACCATGAGGAGATAATGATGATGGTATCCTTTCTAGGACTATAAGAGAATCAGTGTGGTCCTGGGCTTTTTTAGTTGGGGAGACTTTTAATGATTGCTGCTATTTCTGTAGGGGTTATGGGACTGGTTAGATGGTTTATCAGCTCTTAATTTAAATTTGGTACCTGGTATTTGTCTAGAAAATTGTCCATTTCATCCAGATTTTCCAGTTTTGTTGAGTATAGGGTTTTGTAGTAGGATCTGATGATTTTTTAAATTTCCTCAGTTTCTTTTGTTATGTCATCCTTTTCAGTTCTGATTTTATTAATTTGGATACTGTCTCTGTGCCCTCTGGTTAATCTGGCTAAGGGTTTGTCTATCTTGTTGATTCTCTCAAAGAACCATCTTCTGGTTTTATTGATTCTTTGTATAATTTTTTTGTAATTCTTTCTACTTGGTTGATTTCAGCTCTGAGTTTGATTATTTCCTGCCATCTACTCCTCTTGTGTGTATTTGCTTCTTTTTGTTCTAGAGCTTTCAGGTGTGTTGTCAAGCTGCTAGTGTATGCTCTCTCCAGTTTCTTTTTGTAAGCACCTAGAGCTATGAGTTTTTCTCTTAGCACTGCTTTCATTGTGTCCCATAAGTTTTGGTATGATGTTTCCTCATTTTCATTAAATTCTAAAAAGTCTTTAATTTCTTTCTTTATTTCTTCCCTGACCACATTATCATTGAGTAAAGTGTTGTTCAGCTTCCATGTGTATGTGGGCTTTCAATTGTTTTTATATTTATTGAAGACCAGCCTTAGTTCATGGTGATCTGATAGGATGCATGGGATTATTTCAATTTTTTTTGTATCTGTTGAGCCCTGTTTTGTGACCAATGTATAATCTAGTTTGGAAGGTACCATAAGTTGCTGAGAAGAAATTATATTCTTTTGTTTTAGGATGAAATGTTCTATAGATATCTGTTAAATCCGTTTGGTTCATAGCCTCTGTTAGTTTCACTGTATCTCTGTTTAGTTTCTGTTTCCATGATCTGTCCATTGCTGAGAGTGGGGTGTTGAAGTCCCCCACTATTATTGTGTGAGGTGCAATGTGTGCTTTGAGCTTTAGTCAAGTTTCTTTTATGAATGTGGGTGCCCTTGCATTTAGAGCATAGATGTTCAGAATTGAGAGTTCATCTTGGTAAATTTTTTCTTTGATGTGTATAAAGTGTCCTTCCTTATCTTTTTTGGTAACTTTTGGTTGAAAGTTGATTTTATTCATCATTTGAATGGCTACTCCAGCTTGTTTCTTGGGACCATTTGCTTGGAAAATAGTTTCACAGCTTTTTACTCTGAGGTAGTGTCTGTCTTTGTCACTGAGGTACGTTTTCTATATGCAGCAAAAATCTGGGTCCTGGTTATGTATCCAGTCTGTTAGTTTATGTCTTTTTTTTTTTTTTGAGGAATTGAGTCCATTGATGTTAAGAGATAGTAAGGAAAAATGATTGTTGCTTTCTGTTATTTTTGTTATTAGATGTGAAATTACATTTATGTAGCTATCTTCTTTTGGGTTTGTTGGAAGATTAGTTTCTTGCTTTTTCTAGCTTGTAGTTTCACTCTTTGTGTTGGAGTTTTCCATCTATTATCCTTTGTAGGGCTGGATTTGTGGAAAAATATTGTGAAAACTTGGTTTTGTCATGGAATATCTTGGTTTCTCCATCTATAGTGATTGAGAGTTTTGCTGGGCATAGTAGTCTGGCCTGGCATTTGTGTTCTCTTAGTGTCTGTCTATCAGTCCAGGATCTTCTGGTTTTTATAGTCTCTGGTGAGAAGTCTAGTGTTATTCTTATAGGTCTGCCTTTATATGTTACTTGACCCTTTCCCCTTCTGCTTTTAATATTTTTTCTTTGTTTTGTGAATTTGATGTTTTGATTATTATGTGCCAGGAGGAATTTCTTTTCTAGTCCAATCTATTTGCTGTTCTGTAGGCTTCTTGTATGTTCGTGGGCATCTCTTTCTTTAGGTTAGGGACATTTTCTTCTATAATTTTGTTGAAGATATTTATTGGCCCTTTAAGTTGGGTGTCTTCACTCTCATCTATACCTGTTATCCTTAGGTTTGGTCTTTTCATTGTGTCCTAGATTTCCTGGATGTTTTGGGTTAGGAGCTTTTTGCATTTTGTATTTTCTTTGACAGTTGTGTCAATGTTTTCCATGGTATCTTCTGCACATGAGATTCTCTCTTCTATCTCTTGTATTCTGTTGGTGATTCTTGCATCTGTGACTCCTGATCTCTTTCCTAGGTTTTCTATTTCCAGGGTAGTCTCCCTTTGGGATTTCTTTATTTTTCTACTTTCATTTTTAGATCGTGGATGGTTTTGTTTAATTTCTTCACCTGCTTGAGTTTTCTTGCAATTCTTTAAGAGATTTTTGTATTTCGTCTTTAAGGGCTTCTACATGTTTTCTCTTGTATTTCTTCAAGGGAGTTATTTATTTCCTTCTTAAAGTCCTCTATCATCATCATGAGAAGTGATTTTTAAATATGAATCCTACTTTTCCAGTGTGATGGGGTGTCTAGGACTTGCTATGTTAGGAGAACTGGGTTCTGATGATGCCAGGTAACCTTGGTTTCTGTTGCTTATGTTCTTGAGCTTGCCTTTCCCCATCTGGTTATCTCTAGTGCTACCTACACTCACTGTCTCTGTTGGAGCCTTTCTCTCTTGCTCATGTCAGAACTCCTCAGAGTCCAGCTTTCGCTGTCATCTTGAGATCTTAAGTAGAAGAGCTCCTGGGAGTTAGGCTGCCTCTGGGATCCTGAAATCTTAAAATCCTGGGCATGTTAGAGCTCCTGAAAATCCAGCTTTCTCAACTGCTCTGAGTGCAGGGGATTATCTGCTGCTCTGAGTACAGTGGTTCGTTTCTCGCTGCTCTGAGTATTGTGGTTCCTCTAGGATGGGTCAGGATATCTTGTCTTCACTGGAGCAGACCAGCTAGGAGTCTGTTCCAGCAGAAACGACCAAGTAAGGGGCTGAAGGAGAGTGGTATTCAGGAGGACAGGGTTTGGGTGAATGATGGGTCCTGAATGCCCCAGGCTTCCAGCTGTAGTTCTGGGGCATAGAGTTGTGGGGGAGGGTTCTTACCTACTGCTCTGAGCACAGTGGTTCTTCTAGGATGGGTCAGGATATGGTATCTTCAAGGGAGCAGACAAGCTAGGAGTCTGCCCCAGCAGAGAGGAACAAGCAAGAGGGACCATCAGAGTTCTATTAAAGCCAATCAGGGAATATTTTAAGTAGGTAAGAAAGGACAGAGACACAATTTCACCCAGCATACCATAACAGATCTTTATTACTTTCTTGTAAAATTCACACTGGCTATCCTATGAAAATAGTAAGTAACATTTTTTTTTGCTAAATTATTAACAAAAGTAGCTGTTTTAACTTCTTGTATCAAAGCAATTGTAGAAACAGTGGTGCTAGCAATTAATGCAATTAAAGCTGTTATACCAGCAATAATCAAGCCCACTACCCTCTTGCTTCTGAAAGCCTGACTCCAAGTACTTGCAAGTATTTTTCAGAAAATGAAGGTTCTGTGATACTCAGGGCAATAAAACAAAAGCTGACTGATATATCTCCATAACAGACATGCAACACAATAACACAATTAGAAAGTGTACAATCAATGCAACTTACATTAAGTACTGTAAAAGAAACAAAAATAATTTTAAATTGACAATTAAAAGAGCCTTAACACATGTACTAACACTTATTTGAAATCTAGATCTTGTCCCAACTTTATCTCTTGCTAACATAACATCATAGAGAACTGTATGCAACTTCAAATATGTTTCTGAAAATGTCCAGATCCAGCCTTCCAAATGAAGACTGTTATTTCCAATATTGGATTGATTTCTAGACCAGCTCATGATTGAGTCTGAATAACTTGTATTTAAGAAAAATACAAGTGTCATTATAACTTCTCTTTTTGATTCTCTGTACCGCAAGGTCTAAAAATTTTAGCCAAGGCAGCTTGTCCCATCTGGGATATGGATAAACAAAGGTGGGTTGGGAACATATGTCCAATACAGCTTCCCAGTCACCATTGTCAGGGCACTCAGCAAGCTCACAGGTCAGCATAATTCTTTGAGCATCAGCATGTCTCACCCATCACTCTGGCAGCCACCATGCTCCTTCAGGAACAAATGTGTTGAGTATACAAGAAGATTTAGATAGGCATTTGGAACAAAGGATTGATGCTCTTTATTTTATTCAAATTATTGGAAGGAGATTCAGAGTTTAAGAGTAAGGAGCCATATCGAGTGCCATGCCAAATACCATTGGATTTGTGTTACTTCTAAAATTTATAATGATAGTCGTTATAATCAAGAAAATGTTTAAAGACACCTGCAGTATATTTGGCATAATTCTAATATCTCTCTGGAGGTTTTAACTTTGCGTAGTTAGCTCATAAATTTAAGGAATGCTGCTCTGCTGAGTGTTGGTACAGTAGATACTGCTGATTAATTACCCATGGCCTGAGGTCAGTATTTCTATTTTGGTTAAGCTTGAGGAATGGTATATATAGCTTTATCATGCTAACCCTTTTTGTCCTGGGAATACTTTTATTCCTGCCCATTATGTTAAAGCTTGTCTCTAACTACAACAATACGTTGGCAGCCAAAGTACATGGCTTGAAACTGAAACTGAACCCCCAGGCAGAGTTATTTAATTAACAGGTTGGCAAGTCAAGGGTGGGTAAGATTCTGCACAGAGCCTTACCAACCTAATACAGAAGTACATTGCTTTTGATAATGCATATTCCGTGAGAGGTAAGGAAGGAATTCATGGCAGAATGACCTAACACAGGCGCAGTCTTGTTTATGAAATAAAAAAAAGGGGGAGATGCAGAAAACTTTTGTGGATGCTTGGCAAGAATCTGATATGGGCCAAGGACAAGGAAATGGGCTGCTTGGGGGGAATATGACATTAGCCAAGGACAAGGAAGTGGGTTTCAGGCAGGAATCTGACATTAAACTAGCACAAAGAAGTAATTTCAGGCAGAAATCTAAATCTTAGGCTAGAGCAAAGAAATAATTTAAGGCAGGAATCTAAATCTTAGGCTAGAACAAGGAAGTAGCCTTGTGACATAAAAATGACTTTGGGCTAGGACAGGGAATTGGGCTCAGATATTTTGGTCATCCTGATAAGCCCTTAGAAACAGTGATCATGGGAGTGTTCACAGCACTTTCTTTATTGCCTTGCCTATTCTTTGACTATTTGTGTTTGTTGTCTTGCTTGTTCCTTGACAATTTGCATCTACTGTATTGCTAGTTTGTCAACCTAGAACTGACCTTAATACTTACATGTAATTAAAATGTTACAAAAGCAAAAAGGAGTAGGGGGGATGGGATAGGGGATTTCTTTTTAACCTTCTTGAGTTCTATGGATTGCATCCTGGATATTCTATACTTTTGGCTAACATACACTTATTAGTGAGTACATACCCTGTATGTCCTTTTGGGTCAAAGTTACCTCACTCAAGATGTTATTTTCTGGTTACATCCATTTGCCTGCACAACTCATGATGTCCTTGTTCTTAATAGCTGAATAGTATTCCATTGTGTAAGTGAACCACATTTTTGTATCCATTCTTCTGTTGTGGGACATTTGGGTTGTTTCCAGCTTCTGGCTGTCACAATTAAGGCCACTATGAACATAGTGGAGCACCTGCCCTTGTGGAATGGTGGGACATCTTTTGGGTATATACCTAAGAGTGGTATGGCTGGGTCTTCGGGTAGATATATTTCCAATTTTCTGAGGAACCTCCAGGTTGATTTCTAGACTTTGAAAACCCCACAGTCTGAAGGCCTCTTGAGAGTTCTGCTCCATGAAGGTCTGCAGGTAAGGAAACTTCCCAAACAATTGTAGCAGCTGGGAACTCTGAAGAACCTAGTGGACATGGGACCCATCAACTCCCCCTCCAACCCCAGTTCCCCGAACTCCACTACTCTTCCGACAATTATATATTTTTAATTTATTTTTTTAACTTATACTTTACATCCTGCCTACTGGCCTTTATCTGGTTGGTTACTCCCTCTCACAACCCTCTCTCCCCATTTTCTCCTCTGAGTAATTGGCGTCCCCCTGGGTATTCCCCCCACCCTGGCACTTCAAGTCTCTGCATGGTTAGGAGCATCTGCTTCCACTGAGGCCAGACAGGGCAGCTCATCTAGAAGAACATATCCCACAGGCAGGCAATCGCTTTCAGGATAGCTTTGGCTCCAGTTGTTCAGGAACCACATGAAGATAAATACGTTCAGGAAAGTTGAGGTCCAGGCCATGTACATGGTCTTTGGTTGGTGATTAAGAGTTTGAGAGCACCAAGGACTCAGGTTAGTTGATTCCGTTGGTCTTTATGTGGAGTTCCTATCCCCTGTGAGGCCCTCAATCCTTTTTCCTATTTTTCTATAATAGTTTCCAAGCTCTATCCAATGTTTGGCTGTGGGTGTCTGCATCTGTGTAAATCAGCTGCTGGGTAGAGCCTCTCAGAGGACAGCCATGCTAGGCTCCTGTCAGAAAGCATAACAGAGTATCATTAATAGTGTCAAGGATTTGTATTTGCCCATGGGATGGATCTCTACTTGGGCCAGTTATTGTTTGGCTGTTCTCTCAATCTCTGTTTCATCTCTATCCCTGTATTCCTTGTAGACAGGACAGATTTTGGGTTGGAAGTTTTGTGGGTGGTTTGCTGTTTCTATTGCTTCACTAGGATTCCTGCCTGGTTACAGGAGGTGGCCTTTTCAGGTTCCATATCCCCAATGCAGTGAGTCACAGATAAAATCACCTCCATTGATTCTTGGTTTGTTCCCTTATACCTGGTGTCTGTCTTGTCCTAGACATGTCCCCACCTGCCTGCCCAAGTCAGGTGCATATTTCCATTCAATCTTATGACCCCTCATTGATTCTCAGGTACCTCCCCTATCCCAGGTCGCTGTCTCTTCCTGGAGATGGCACCCTTTCTCCCCACCCGAGTCATCTGCAGTTAGCCACTCTTCCTATCCCTCCCTACACCTGATCCTGAACCCCTCTATTCCTCTTCCCATCTCCCCTCCCTCCCAGTTCCTTCCCTCTATCTGCCTCTTATGACTATTTTATTCCCACTTCAAAGTGAGATTCAAGCATCCTCACTTGTGCCTTCCTTCTTATTTAGTTTCTTTGGGACTATGGAGTATAGATATACTGTATTTTATGGCTAATCTTCATGTATAAGTGAGTATATACCATGCATGTCCTTTTTGAACTGGTTTGAAAAGTTTACCCATTCTATTAATATAGTGAAAATAGCCATTTACCAAAAGCAATCTACAGATTCTATGCAATCCCAATAAAAATTTCAACACAATTTTTATAGACCTCGAAAGAGCAATTCTCAACTTCATATGGAAAAACAAAAAACCCAGGATATCCAAAAATTCCTGAACAGTAAAGGAACTTGGGAGGGAATAAACATCCTGATCTCAAAGTCTACTATAGAGAAATAGTGATAAACCTACATGCTATTTGTACAGATACAGATACATTGATCAGTGGAATCGAATCAAATCAAAAACCCAGAAATAAGCACACATAACTATGGACACTTTATTTTTGATAAAGAAGCTCAAATCATATAATGGAAAAAAGAAAGCATCTTCAACAAATGGTGCTCGTCTAACCAAATGTCTGCATGTAGAAAAATACAAATAGATATGTACTTTTCACCCTGCACAAAACTCCAGACCAAGGAATCCATTCATTGTGAACCAGTAGGATGAGAAGTTTCACAGATGTTCCTAAATAGGAACTAAAAGAGACATTACAACTCTTGGTAAAAGATAGGTTAGATTATTTCTGTTCTACTCAGCTCCAGGGAGAAATTATTTCTGAAAATAACATATTTGTTTTCAGTTTCTGAATTATGTACTTCCTGTTCTGTTATAAAATACCATGGCAAAAACAGCTTAAGAAGGAGAGATTTATTTGGTGGTTTAAGACTACACTTTATTATGACAGGTTAGGCACAGAGGCAAGAGATTGTGGCAACTGGTCACATTGCATTCACAGTCAAGCAGCAGATGAATTCAGATGTTGAAATCATTTTTATTAAGTAGAAGACCTAGACCCATAAATGGTGCCACTCCGAATTTAAGAGAAAGTGAGTGATGAAAGTTTAGTGATAACCTAGCACCCTGGTATGTCAGTTGACTTGAACTAGACACCTTCCTTGCCCAACAAATTATTGAGCAGCCTTGAACTTGTAGAGAAATTTTAATCCAGCAACATGATTACTCTGGCAAGGAATCACATCCAAAGATCTTCTAGGTATGCGTGATTCAACTGGAATTGGCACATCTTTAATCCCTTTGGCTGGAATACAGATACACCCTTCGTACACACCTTTATTCCCAAACAGTGTAGGTAAGGTTAGTTTGTAGAATGAAGTAGACATGTTTGAAAGGGATTTCTAATTGAGGGGAAGACAACGTGATTATAATCAGAGAAATATTTGACAGAATGAGCCAGAGATAGGATACACCCAACTCTCAGGAGAACAAACAGAAAAGAGAGGCTACTTAAGTGAGCAGAAAAAAAAAAGAGGGAGACAGGTAGTTTCACTGGGACAGTTTTACAGACAGGTTGCAGAGAGAACAAGCTAGACACATATGAAGACAGAATGAGCTAGAGAATAAGAAAGAAAGAAGGAGTCAGAAGATTAGAACAGATTACCCGAATTAGTTTGAGGCCTAGCAGAGCAATTCAGTGAGATGCCAAGAGAAGTTAGATTGAGTCGAACAGCTTGGAGAGGAGTTAGAACCAGAACAGCTCAGTTGAACAAGCCAGCCAGAGTTCAGAAAGAGCTGGAAATCATGAGTTTAATCAGTGGTAAGTCTCAGAGGCTGAAACATTCTAGCCCTAGGTTATCAGACAGAGGCTAGAAGATTGTACAAAGTCTAAGCTTTCAGATTTAGGCCTATGGATACTTAGAACAGAGACAGAAATTATCTGGGTTCAGCCTAAGCTGTGTATTTGTTAATCTTGGGTATAGTTCTTATCTCATGGTTTCCTCTGAGGAAATAAAAGTTACATTTACTGTATTCTGCCTCCCACCCCACCCCTGTGCATTGAACTACATAAGCCCATTTCTCCAAACAAAGCTACTGGTTACTCCAATATCTAGCTCACTAACAACCCTTAATTATGGGTCTGTATATGAACATGGCTCAGGAAGATGAAACACAGAGGCATTAGGCTATGAACATAGCCTAAGATGGGGAGAGGGGCAGTCTGGGTGAGAAACAAGGCTGGGGTCACAGCTAGGGTTCCCTAACTCCCTGACACCTAGACACAGCTGGGAAGAGCGAGACGTCTGGAATGGAGGGAGCTCTTGGGCTGGAGATGAGCCAGGGGCTGGGGAAAGGGGGGACTCTAGCTTAGCTCAGGGGTGAGTGTCCATGTTGGGAGGGTAGAGGGACCTTCTTTGGGAGACATAGGTGACAAGGCTCTGTATAATGAAGGCTTCTGTCCATGGTAGTTCTTGATGAGATGGACAGTCCTTATTTGTCCAAAATGTTTATTGGTAGTAGAGAATAGATGCCTACAACTTACTCAGGGTGGACCAGAGATTAAATACCTTTTGCAGGAAGGAATATCTGTCTTGAAAGGGAAGCTTATTGGCTAAACCCTCAGGGCTGGCCCATTTAGGTACCTTATTAGCATGGAGAACTCTGTCCTCTGTGCTGTGTTACTAGTGGTCACAATCCTCATGTGAGGTGTCGTGGTCACAGGCTCCAGGACAGGAACTAGGTTGGGAACCAGATTGGGAGTAGATGAAAGCCTACTGTTCTGAGATATGAGAATTTACTGGGGCTTCTGAATCTGCTCAACCTTCCCAGTTTTTGTCTAGTTACATGGTTCCATGAGCCCCACACTTAATAAGTTTTCCTGTGTGATCACTCAACTACTAAATAATTTGGAACTAGGAGCAGTGAGCTGGTCTAGGCTTCTTATGAAGGCAAATTCTATTTATCACCAATTTATGTGTTACTGGACATGCACAGGTGTTGTGGATAGCCCGGCCTTGTATTTTGATACTAATTCCCCTTTCCTGTGAAGGGCTGCAGAAGAGGTACGAGTCATTACACAGGTGATTTCTAGTGAACTTTCTGCCCATCTTAATTTGTAAAATAAAGGTTGGAGCCAGTGATTGGGCAGAAGAAGGGGATATGGAATTATAAAGATTGGTGGGAAGCGAGCAGAGGGAGGACGACTGGAGGACGACTGTAGGATGACTGGAGGATGACTGGAGGATGATTGGAGGATGACTGGAGGACGACTGGAGGAAGACAATGGAGGAGGAAGGCAACGGGGACAACTGACAACTGGGGAGAGAAGAGAGAGAGGACGACTAGGAAGAGGACAGGAGAGAGAAGATGATGCGGAGGACGATGGAAGAGGACGACTGGGAAGCAGGAGGTAGAAGGACAAATGCAGGGTCTGGAAAATCCTCAAGTTATAAGGGTCTCATAACTGGTGAACAGAGTAGTGTAGGGCTATCTGCCCAATCTAGGCTTACAGAATATATTCTTAATTACTGAGTTGTGATTTCATTGACTGGTCATATTTGGGTTGAAGATTTAAATATCTCATACTACACACAGGGTTACAATCAGATGCAGCATGGAAAAAGCCACTTTGTTGAAATTGTTTATCAGGTTTAGGAGTTCTCTGGTGGAAGTTGTGGGGTCACTTCAGTATACTATCATATCATCTGCAAATCGTGATATTTTGACTTCTTCCTTTCCTATTTGTATCCCTTTGACTTCTTTTTGTTGTCTAATTGCTCTGGCTAGGTCTTCCAGTACTATATTGAATAGGTAGGGGGAGAGTGGGCAGCCTTGTCTAGTCCCTGATCTTAGTGGGATTGCTTCAAGTTTCTCTCCATTTACCTTGATGTTGGCTACTGGTTTGCTGTAAATTGCTTTTACTATGTTTAGGTATGGGCCTTGAATTCCTGATCTTTCCAAGACTTTTATCGTGAAGGGATGTTGAATTTTATCAAATGCTTTCTCAGCATCTAGTGAGATGATCATGTGGTTTTTTTCTTTGAGTTTGTTTATATAGTGGATTACATTGATGGATTTCCGAATATTGAACCATCCCTGCATTCCTGGGATAAAACCTACTTGATCATGATGGATGATTGTTTTGATGTGTTCTTGGATTCGGTTTGCTAGAATTTTATTGAGTATTTTTGCATCGATGTTCATAAGGGAGATTGGTCTGAAGTTCTCTCTCTTTGTCGGGTCTTTGTGGGGTTTGGGTATGAGTGTAATTGTAGCTTCATAGAACGAATTGGGTAGTGTTCCTTCTGTTTCTATTTTGTGGAATAGTTTGAAGAGAATTGGTATTAGGTCTTCCTTGAAGGTCTGATAAAATTCAGCACTAAAACCATCTGGTCCTGGGCTTTTTTTAGTGGGGAGACTTTTAATGACTGCTGCTATTTCCCTAGGGATTATGGGACTATTTAGATGGTTTATCTGCTCCTGGTTTAACTTTGGGACCTGGTATCTTTCTAGGAAATTGTCCATTTCTTCCAGGTTTTCCAGTTTTGTTGAGTATAGGCCTTTGTAGTAGGATCTGATGATTTTTTGAATTTCTTCAGTTTCTGTTGTTATGTCTCCCTTTTCAGTTCTGATTTTATTAATTTGGATACTGTCTTTGTGCCCTCTGCTTAATCTGGCTAACGGTTTATCTATCTTATTGATTTTCTCAAAGAACCAACTCCTGGTTTTATTGATATTTTGTTTTGTTCTTTCTGTTTCTATTTGGTTGATTTCAGCCCTGAGTTTGATTATTTCCTGCCTTGTACTTCTCCTGGGTGTATTTGCTTCCTTTTGTTCTAGAGCTTTTAGTTGTGCAGTCAACTTGTTAGTGTGTGCTCTTTCCAGTTTCTTTTTGTAGGCACTTAGAGCTATGAGTTTTCCTCTTAGCCCTGCCTTCATGGAGTCCCACAAGTTTTGGTATGATGTGTCCTCATTTTCATTGAATTCTAAAAAATTTTTAATTTCTTTCTTTATTTCTTCCTTGACCAAGTCATCATTGAGTAGAGAGTTGTTCAGTTTACATGTGCATGTGGGTTTTCCATTGGTTTTGTCATTATTAAAGACCAGTCTTATTCTGTGGTGATCTGATAAGATGCAAGGGATTATTTCAATCTTTTTGTATCTGTAGAGGCCTGCTTTGTGACCAATTATATGGTCTATTTTGGAGAAGGTACCATGAGGTGCTGAGAAAAAGGTATATTCTTTTGTTTTAGGATGAAATGTTCTATAGATGTCTGTTAAGTCCATTTGGTTCATAACTTCTGTTAATGTCAAAGTGTCTCGGTTTAGTTTCTGTTTCCATGATCTGTCCATTGCTGAGAGTGGGGTGTTGAAATCCCCCACTATTATTGTATGAGGTGTAATGTGTGTTTTGAGCTTTAGTAAAGTTTCTTTTATGTATGTAGGTGCCCTTGCATTTGGAGCATAGATGTTCAGAATTGAGAGTTCACCTTGGTAGATTTCTCCTTTGATGAGTATGAAGTGTCCTTCTTTATCTTTTTTGATTAATTTTGGATGAAAGTCGATTTTATTTGATATTAGAATGGCTACTCCAGCTTGTTTCTTGGGACCATTGGCTTGGAAAATTGTTTTCCACCCTTTTATCCTGAGGTAGTGTCTGTCTTTGTCACTGAGGTGCGTTTCTTGTATGCAGCAAAATTCTGGGTCTTGTTTGTGTATCCAGTCTGATAGTCTGCGTCTTTTTATTGGGGAATTGAGACCATTGATGTTAAGAGATATTAAGGAAAAATGATTGTGGCTTCCTGTTATTTTTGCTATTAGAGGTAAAGTTATGTTTGTATAGTTATCTTCTTTTGGGGTTGTTGGAAGACTACTTCCTTGCTTTTTCTAGGTTGTAGTTTCCCTTCTTGTGTTGGCGTTTTCCATCAATTATCCTTTGAAGTGCTGGGTTTGTGGGAAGATACTGTGCAAATTTGGTTTTGTCATGGAATATCTTGGTTTCACCATCTATAGTGATTGAGAGTTTTGCTGGGTATAGTAATCTGGGCTGGCAATTGTGTTCTCTTAGGGTCTGTATGATGTCCGTCCAGGCTCTTCTGGCTTTTATAGTCTCTGGTGAGAAGTCTGGTGTAATTCTTATAGGTCTGCCTTTGTATGTTACTTGACCTTTTTCCCTTACTGCTTTTAGTATTTTGTCTTTGTTTTGTGCAACTGATGTTTTGATTATTATGTGACAGGAGGTATTTCTTTTCTGGTCTATTCTATTTGGTGTTCTGTAGGCTTCTTGTATGTTTATGGGCATCTTGTTCTTTAGGTTAGGGAAGTTCTCCTCAATAATTTTGTTGAAGATATTTACTGTCCCTTTAAGTTGGGACTCTTCATTCTCATCTATACCTATTATCCTTAGGTTTGGTCTTCTCATTGTGTCCTGGATTTCCTGGATGTTTTGAGTTAGGAGTTTTTTGCATTTTGCATTTTCTTTGACAACTGTGTCAATATTTTCTACTGTATCTTCTGCATTTGAGATTCTCTCTTCTATCTCTTGTATTCGGTTGGTGATTCTTGTGTCTATGACTCCTGACCTCTTTCTTAAGTTTTCTATTTCCATGGTTGTCTCCCTTTGAGCTTTCTTTATTGTTTCTATTTCCATTTTCAGATCCTGAATGTTTTTGTTTAATTCCTTCTTTGTGTTTTCTTGCATTTCCTTAAGGGATTTCTGTGATTCCTCTTTAAGGGCTTCTATCTGTTTACTTGTACTCTCTTGTATTTCTTTAAGGGAGTTACTTAATTCCTTCTTATAATCCTCTATCATAATCATGAGAAGTGATTTTAATTCTGAATCCTGCTTTTCAGGTGTGATGGGGTGTTCAGGGCTTGCTATATTGGGAGAACTGGGAACTGATGATGCCAAGAAACTTTGGTTTCTGTTGCTTATGTTCTTGTGCTTGCCTTTCGCCATCTGGTTAACTCTAGTGTTGCCTGCCCTCACTGTGTAAGACTGGAGTCTGTATTTCCAGTTATCTTGCTTGTTGCAGAGCTCCTCAGAGTCCAGATGTCTCTGTAGTCTTATGATTCTAATCTTGGTGTCTGCTGCTCTGATTGCAGTGGCTCCTCTGCTGCTCTGAGTGCAGTGGCTCCTCTAGGATGACTCAGGAGTCATTATCTCCACAGGTGACCCGACCCGCGGGTCTTAGTTATTCGTGGGGGCGAGGAGAACCAAAACCTGGAAGAGAAACGGGCTAGAGAAAAGAAGGACCCAAGCAAACGGTTGCTTGTCAAGAGCCGTGTATTTTAAGAAAGGCAAGCTTTTTATAACAAGCTCGGGTCAGGGGAGGAGGAAGGCAGGTGGGGTAATGGAAAGGTACAGCTTCTTCTTGGCCTGTGCACTAGAACATTTTGTGGTTAGGGGCTTTTCTCAGAAGTAGCTATCTCTTTGTGCATCAGCTTTCAGCAGGATGAGGCATAGTCAAGGTATTCAACTGAACAGGATGTAGGTGGGTGACAAGGCTTCAGTTTCCAGGCGAGGGGAAAGGCCGGCAGGGGTCCCTGTTAGGGGTCCTGGTCTCTGACATCTCCCCCTTCCCTGTAAACTAAAGAGGGCGTCTTTTAGAGGAAGAAACTCAATGATGGGCGAATTTGGGAGGGCATCCCGGCCGTAGGCAGCTCGCGGTCCCAGAAGGGCAGCAAGGCCATTGAGAGGCACCATTGGTAGACAGTCTTGGCTGTCTGTCAAGACCAAGTTCGTGGTCATGAAGGAGAAGGGGAGACCACTCTCTCACGTGCAATGGCAGCTAAGGCCCGTGAGGTGCAAGAGCTGGTCCCCTTGCGATCCTCATACCCACTCCTGGTGCAATGGAAGCAAGTCCTCAGGGTGCAGGGGCTATGAGGTCGCGACCTGTTTAGTGCCAGGCTTGCAGTTAGGCCAAGGCTGGGATGTAGCTAGGCCAAGGCTGGGACGCAGCTGTCGAGGCAGCTATTGGGAGGTTCTTTCAAGCAATAACAGGGGCAAGCCAATTAAACGGGGGGGGGGGTAGAGACGCCTGTCTTCAATTATCTAGGGATACGGAAGGTCAGCCAAGAGAGCCAGGAGCTCCCCTGTAGGGCCCGAAGGTTAAGAGGCCGGCCAAAGGAGGAGCGCGCGGGCTCCACATCTTCATCTTCAGGTTGTGTCACCACCACATGGGCAACAGCCTCGGAGTCGTCCTCTGCTTTTAGCTGATGGTAGTAGATTTCAACTGGTCTTTTAACTGTGGAATCTATGTGATTTTTAACAAAACTTGTGAGGCGATTAAAAGCCCAAGGGCCAAAGGAGAGAAACAAAAGAATACCAACAAGGGGCCCCAATATAGTGGGCAGCAGGGTAGTAAGCCAAGGGGAGGTAGAAAACCAATTTTTGTACCAAGATTCTTGTTGTTCTCTTGCTCTCTTTCTTTCTTCAAGGCTCTTTTTAACTTTCTCTAAACTGCTTTTCACCAAACCTGTCTTATTTGAGTAAAAGCAACACTCTTCTCTAAGGGCCACACACAATCCCCCCTCCTTCAAAAAGAGTAGGTCAAGTCCTCGTCGGTTTTGGAGGACCACCTCGGAAAGAGAGGCCACTGACTCAGTGATGTCTTGGATGCCCTCTCTCAGGTGACCAAGGTCCTGATCAATTAAAGACTGAAGGTGGGCAAAATTTTGGTCATTCCTTACAAGGGACGCAATGCCCGTTCCTGCCCCGACTGCACCCAGACCCAGGATGACCGAGAGGGTGAGCGCAGTCAGAGGCTCTCTCTTGTCTCTGTGTGGGACCCCGGATTCAAAGAAGCGTAGGAAGGACTCGGGCTCATAAACAAAAAATTGAGGGAGGACGGTAACAACAACACAATAATCATGGGAAAGGAATCTGGAGGTGGAGATGTAAGCGGTCAGTCCGTTTGAGCAGGCAAAGAGGGTATTATTAGGCGCAACCACATACAGATAGGTTGTATTGATAGTGAGAGTCTGATTGCAAACAGGGAAAATATCTCTGGGGGGAAGCATCTTGGGCCCAAGCAGGCAGGTGCCCACGCCAGAGATAGAGGCTAGGGTCAATCCACCCTCAGGGTTTGGGAGGGGAAGGAGGGTTAAGGAGTTGTTGGTAAACTGGGGGTCTGCGAAGGTCGCAATGCCTTCATAAAAGGGCGGGGTAGGGTCAAAACACATCCAACACTCAGGAAAAGCAGAAGAATTAGCCACGCGCATGGCTTCAAGGGAAGCATTGGCCAGAGAGATAATAAGGTCTGCAGATCGAGGGGGTCCCCCGGGAATGGTGGGCTGAAAAAGAGTGACCAGAGGGACAGCTGAGGCACGGGGAAGGAGGAGGGGGCTAGTAGGGGTTCGAGCGGAAGGAGGAGCGGGCTGCCGCAGGGCAGGATTTGGGCCTAGAGCAGCTTGATGTTTGTTGGGGATTTCTTTAAGGAGCTTAATGGTAAAGAGGAGTCCTGGATTCCAGCTCTTAAAGTAGGCGCGGAGACCTCAGGTGTACCCCGAGCCTGTCCAATCTTGGGACTGGCCCGATGAGGTGAAAAAAAATGGATATGGGGTTGCACCAGCCACGGCAAAGCATGTAGGGGTTACCAGGCATGGCAGAGTGGTTGACAGTGATATAGTCCCAGGAGGATGAAGGCTTCCAGTATGTGTCTCCTGTGGTTTCACATCCCCACGAAGCGCAAAAAAAGTCTGCAACCCCTCCACACCGATAGCCTGTGCCATGAGGGCGGTGACGGGGACCAGGGCAAACATAAATTCCCCTTCTAAGAAAGTTGTGGAGGGTATTGCGCCCTGGGGCCGAACGACAGGGTTCGAATTTTGTTGTGTCTCGCTCAGGAAGATTGGGGGCCCCCTCCAGGGGCCAGACCTGGTCTTCCAGCCCCCAATATGGATCAGCCCCCACAGCCAGAGCACAAAGGTCGATGTGGAGGACGGGCCAATGGGGAGAGGTACCAAGGGAGGAGCTGGAGTTGACCATGTCTCCGGCTTGATTGATGATCACCCAAGTGAAGTTGTACACCATATAAGGATTGTGAGGCAGGTTGATGGCTGTAGCAGCCAAGGTCCAAGTCGCCAGGAGCGAGGTGGATAGCAGCATCCTTGGGGCTCCTGCAAGAGAGCGCATTTAGGCGTTCTCAGGGGGGTTCCCTGGAAGGAGGTCACAATTTTTAGGAGAAGAGTCCATTATTTTTATCAGTCTGTCTGGTAGCCAGCATGCACTCTGTTCTTTGGAGTCATAGATGCACGCATGTCCCTTCCCCCAGATCAGGACTGGGTCGGGGCCATTCCACCTATGTGTAAGTGGATCCTTCCACAAGGCCCTGGCATAGGACTCTGCTGTGGAAGGGTGCCAGAACCTGTCTGCAGCAGATCTGCCCCTCTCATCGAGGGTTAGGAAATTGAGGACAAACAAGGCATGGTTTAGTAACACCTTACAATTTCCCTTTTGGGGGTAGAGAATGCCCCCTGAATGTTGCAACTTTAAGAGCATGTTTTTTAGAGACTGATGTGCCCTTTCAACAATCCCCTGTCCCTGAGGGTTATAGGGATTGTCTGTGATATGTTTAATGTTGAGCTGAGCACAAAACTGTTTAAAGGCAGTGCTCGTGTATCCAGGGCCGTTGTCAGTCTTAAGAACCTTGGGCAAGGTTACATAGGCAAGGCAGGAGATCAAATGATTAACAACATGTTTGGTGGCCTCTCCAGCCTGTAGTGAAGCACAGAGAAAGCCACTGAAGGTGTCAATGGAGACATGAATGTATTTAAGTTTACCAAAGGGGGCAAAATGGGGAACATCCATTTGCCACAAATCCCCTGGAGTAAGACCTCGGGGGTTCACCCCCAAATGGGGCTCAGGCAGGAGGGTAAGACAGCCTGGACACTGGCGGACAACCTGGCGTGCTTGCTCTCTAGTGATGGAGAACAGCCGCCAGAGGGTCTGGGCATTCAGGTGGTGGAGTCGATGAGCCTCCTGTGCCCTCTGGATGGCATCGGGGAGTGTGGCCAGCGTCACCAGAGGTGTTTGAGAGTCTCTGGTGGCCCTATCGACAAGGTCATTACCCCCACTAAGGGGTCCAGGGAGGCCAGAGTGGGCAAGTATGTGTCCCACAAAGAACGGGTGTGATCTGGCCAGGATTAGCCTCTGTAGCTCAGAAAAAAGTGGGGAGGCATTGGTGGATGGCCTAATAAAAGGAACAGTTTCCAATAGGGGCACTGACTGAGCCACATATGCACTATCAGTAAACAGGTTAAAGGCACGGTCTGGGAGAGCCTTAAAGACCTGAATAACTGCAACCAACTCCACCAACTGTGTCGAGGAAAATTCTGTTTGGACTCTAGAAACCCGTCCATCGAGATGAAAGGCTGCAATCCCAGAGGAGGATCCATCTGTAAAGACTAGAGATGCCTGGGGAATGGGAGAGTTTTTGGTAATTCTAGGGAAGACCACTGCCTGGTGCTCAAGAAACTGTATAAGCTTATCAGAAGGATAGTGGTTGTCCATCTTCCCCTGAAACGAGACACAACTGACAGCCCAGTCATCTGAAGTCTGTAAGAGCCATTTGACCTGAGCAGCGTTGTAAGGGAGGCTGACAATGTCAGGGTCTCTACCAAAAAGTTTGAGGGAAGTCTCTCTTCCCAGCTTTATTATTTGTGCCACCAGGGATGGATAGGTGGGCAAAACCTTAGCGGGGGTGGCAGGCAGGTGGAGCCAATATAAAGGCTTGGATTGCCATAAGAGTCCTGTGGGGGCGAACACAGTGGGGAGGATCAACAGCCACAAAGGGGAGGCAGGGGAATAATAAGTAACAGTCTGTTGTTGAATAGCCTTCTCCACACGCGCAAGGGCGGAGGCGGCCTCAAGGGTCAGTGTGCGGGGGGAAGAAGGATCTGAATCTCCCTGAAGAATGTCAAAAAGGGGTTTAAGTTCTCCAGTGGTCAGCTTCAGGTAGGGGCGTAGCCAATTTATATCTCCCAGGAGGCGCTGAAAGTCATTAAGTGTGCGCAGGGAATCCTTTCTGAGCTCAATCTTTTGGGAAAGAATCTTAGAAGGGTGAAGCTCAAAGCCTAAGAATAAATGGGGAGGCTGAAGCTGGACCTTTTCGGGGGCTATCTGTAGCCCAAGGTCCTGGAGAGCAGTGACCAGCTGCTGGCCTGTCCCATGTAGGGCAGTCTCATCAGGACCGGCCAGAAGGATATCATCCATGTAATGAATGATGTACAACTCGGGATGTTGAAGGCGGAAGGGGTCAATGGCTTGCGCCACGAATTTTTGGCATAGGGTGGGACTATTAGCCATGCCCTGGGGTAGGACCCTCCACTGGAACCGGGGAGATGGTCCAATGCAGTTAACAATGGGAAGACTAAAAGCAAAGTGCTTGCTATCCTCTGGGTGTAGAGGGATGCAGAAGAAGCAATCTTTCAAATCAATGACCATTTTGTAATATCTTTTAGGTATGGCCACAGGGGAGGGGAGGCCAGGCTGGAGGGCTCCCATCGGAACCATGGTCTTATTAACTTCTCTGAGGTCTTGGAGCAGTCTCCACCTACCCCCCTTTTTCTGGATCACGAATATAGGGGTATTCCAAGGGGAGGTAGAAGGCTCAATGTGGCCAGCATCTAGCTGTTCTTGCACCAACTGCATGGCCGCAGTGAGCTTGTGTTGAGGAAGGGACCATTGGTCAATCCAGACATGGAGATCTGATTTCCAGGTGATCCTGTCTGCCTGGAGTGCAGGGGGAGCAATGGCCCTCAAGAAAAATTTGAGTCATAACCTAGTCCTGAACGCGAGGTCTTTGGCAAGACCTCAAGGGGAGCGGGATTTCCCTGGTTGTTTTTACCCAGGCCCTGGCCAGGAATAAATCCCTGATCTAGCATCTGATGGGTGACAGCCGCAGAGGGGCTGAACATGAGAACTCCCATTTGACTCAAAATGTCTCGGCCCCACAAATTGATAGGGAGGCCTGGAACAATGAAAGGTCTGACGTGTCCAGAGTTGCCCTCAGGGTCCTCCCAGGTTAGCAATTGGGAACTCTGGAGGGTATTGGTGGACTGGTCAATGCCTTGGAGGTGGGTCAGAGAGGGCTGGCAGGGCCAGGAAGGGGGCCAAGAGGCCTGGGAGATAACTGTGGAGTCGGCCCCAGAGTCCAGAATGCCCACAAAGGCTTTGCCATTAAGCTTAAGTTTTAATTGTGGGCGTTCTTGTGAAATTCTTTGAACCCAATAGACATCTGAGGACCCCGGGGTGGAGGCGCCCCGGGATGAGCCCAGTGAAGGCGAGGTCGTGTCCAATGGGAGGGGAAGGGCCTCCGCAAGGCGCTGTCCCTGGCGAATATGGAGGGGGCCTCGGGAGCTTGCAGCCAAAACCTTAATCTCTCCCAAATAGTCATTATCAACAATCGAAGGGAAGACAGTGATGCCCTGGAGTGTGGCAGAAGCTCTGCCCAAGATGAGATAGTAAGTTTTAGGCGGAGGGGGGCCAAAGATCCCTGAGGGGATTATCTGGACTCCTTTATCCGCCTCTAATATTGTATCGGTGGAGGCACAGAGGTCCAATCCCGCGCTCCCTGGGGTAGCCCGGCGGAGTGCTGTGACTGGCTTGGGAGCTGCTGTTGAAGGGTCTGGCGTGGCCCCGCCTGGCTGTTCCCCGAGGCCGGCAGGAAGGTGACTGGTTGAGGGGCCCGGGGCTGGCCCCTCACTCCATTTCCCGGAAGCGGAGGAAGGGGGTTGCCCAGAACATCAGTCTTAGAGCGGCAGGTATTAGCCCAGTGTCTACCCCGCCTGCAGCGAGGGCAGAGGGCAGAAGGCAAAGGGCGCTCTCTTCCCACTTGGGGGAGGGCTCTATCTGAGGGACACTGGCGAGCAAAGTGGCCAGTTTGGCCACACCGGAAGCAGGATGTGTGATTCTGGGCGGCGCCAGTAGCAGCACCCACAGCCAGATTTATAGACTGGGAGACTTTCTGAGCAAAGGGGTCTACATTTTTGCAGAGTTTAATCATTTCATCTAGGTCTTTGTCCTTATACCTGCCCCTGAGGGCGGTCCTGCATGCTAAATTGGCAAAAGGAGTTTGTTGTTCTCCTGACCCATCCCCCAAGTTCTCTCCGCTGCCTCCGGGAGGCGAGCGATGAATTCTGAGAACTCTTCATTAGCCCCCTGAGTAATTTTCGTTAAAGGGGAAAGGACTGAACCCTTCATAGGAATCGCTCTCCAGGCACTCATGGCGGCCGAAGAACTTTGGGCCAGGAGACCCAAAGAGAATTTCTGTTGCCTCTGATCTGTGGCATATTTGCCCCTCCCTAAAAGTTTATCGAGAGTCCACCTCGAAGCGGGGCGGTGGCCCGAGGAGAGATTACTCCGAGCCTGTTGGTGGCAGCGATCAGCCCAATCAGCCTGCCAGGAAAGGAACTGGCCACGAGTTAGCACGGCCTGGGCGACTGAAAACCACTCATTGGGGGTCAAATAGCCGCCGCCACCCAGGCTTTCTAGGAGAGACAGCGTAAAGGGGGCGTTCGGTCCATAATCATGGACCGCCGAGTTCAATTCTTTGAGTTGTTTAAAACGGAGCTTTTTAAAGACTGTGGCGGGGGAAGCAGGTGCAGGAGGAACGGGAGCGTCCGGGGGAGCGGGTGTCTCCTCCTCGCTTTCGCTTCCTCCCTCCTCTGAAGCACCCTCGTCCGAGGAATCATGAACTGGGCCCGGGGGAGGGTCACCCGTAGGGGGCGTGGGATTTGTGGGCGGGGACCCCTGGTCAGTTGTGGAAGAGGGCTGGGGGTCCGGAGCAGGGTCTGAGGACCCATGTCCGGAGCGGGTAACCGGAAAAGCCAAGCGCAAGGAAGGCTGGGGCGCACAAAGAACTGAAAGGCGCGCGACCTGATCCTGAAGGCGGAGAATGTCAGTCAGTTCCCGAAGCTGATCAGAAAGGTGAGCGCGAACGGAAGACAGAGAAGCGGGCAGGTCTGGCCTAGATATGAGGGGAAAAGTCAAAGTTCTAGGAGGAGGCTGATCAGGATCATGTCGGCGGGCAGCCTCCACCTCAAGGGTGGCTGTATCAGGAAGATCTAAGGGATCAGGCCTGGGGAACTGGGAAGAGGGCGAGAGAGGGGACGCGGCAGCATCAATCCGGCAGGCGGGAGCAGTGGAAGGGAAGACAGGAGCAATAAAAGGAGAAGAAGAAACTTCGGGAGGGGGGCAGGGAGGCGCGGAGGGTAGAACATATGGAGGCGGACGCAAAGGAGAGGAAGAGAGGAGGGGGGCGATGGCAGAGGGGGATAAAGGCGAACGGGGGAGGGCTTAGGTGAAGTGACCGACACATCAAGGATGGAAAAGGAGTCAGATGTCCGGGAGGGCGGTCTAAGGGGATCAATCTCCCTGGCGGGGCCAGCTTCATTGGTCAAGGTGTCTGATGGATCTTGGTCGCAATTAGAATTTCGCGACCCAGGACGAGACTGGCTAAGACAATATTCAGCCACTGAAAGCAGTTGGCACTTTCCCTCATCTCCCTGAGCATCCTCAATGACATCTCTAATTAAACCCCAAAAAGAAAATATTGTCTTTGTTATTCCCTCATCTTTATCCTTGGCTATTTTTTCATTTAATTCTCGTCCAACTTTCTGCCACTTCTTTGGATGTATAGTCGGTCCATCAATCATAAACCAAGGACATTTTTCACCAACAAAAATAAAAAATTTTACGAGATCCTTTTTCTTTACCCTGATTCCTCTCTCTCTGAGTGCATCTTTGAGGCCCTTAATGAAACTCACCTCCTTTGACAATGAATGGCCCATTTCTATGGGACGGAATGAAAATAAAACTCACCGAGGTCGGCAGGTCTAGGGCGGCAACGACTGCCTCTTCTCTTCAACGATGTCGCAGCTGCTCTTTCTTGGGGTGTCCATCCGGAGAGGTCCGTGCCTCGAGCCCCACACGTTGGGCGCCACCTGACCTGACCCGCGGGTCTTAGTTATTCGTGGGGGCGAGGAGAACCAAAACCTGGAAGAGAAACGGGTGAGAGAAAAGAAGGACCCAAGCAAACGGTTGCTTGTCAAGAGCTGTGTATTTTAAGAAAGGCAAGCTTTTTATAACAAGCTCGGGTCAGGGGAGGGGGAAGGCAGGTGGGGTAATGGAAAGGTACAGCTTCTTCTTGGCCTGTGCCCTAGAACATTTTGTGGTTAGGGGCTTTTCTCAGAAGTAGCTATCTCTTTGTGCATCAGCTTTCAGCAGGATGAGGCATAGTCAAGGTATTCAACTGAACAGGATGTAGGTGGGTGACAAGGCTTCAGTTTCCAGGCGAGGGGAAAGGCCGGCAGGGGTCCCTGTTAGGGGTCCTGGTCTCTGACACACAGGACAGGAGTAGATCAACTCAGTGTCAGCTGCTCTGAGTACAGTGGCTCCTCAGCTGCTCTGAGTGCAGTGGCTCCTCTAGGATGACTCAGGAGTCAGTATCTCCACAGGACAGGAGCAGACCAACTCTGTGTCTGCCCCAGCCCACAGGACCAGGCAGAGGAGGAAGGGAAGTGGAATTCCGGAGGGGCGGGGTTTGGGTAGCTGCTGTGCCCTGAATGGCTCTGGCTCCCAGATGTATCTCTGGGACTTAGGGAGTGAGATGGAGTTCTTACCGGCTGCTCTGAGTGCAGTGGCTCCTCTAGGATGACTCAGGAGTCAGTATCTCCACAGGACAGGAGCAGACCAACTCTGTGTCTGCCCCAGCCCACAGGACCAGGAAGGGCAGGAAGGGAAGTGCTACACTGTGCTTTCTAACAGACTCCTTTGACACTCTTGTTTTTGTTGTGCTTCTTCAAGTCTTTGAACAAGACTAAAACACCTGGGAACATCAGGTCAGACAGAGACCACAGGTAAGTACTATGGGACAATTGTCAATGATATAACTTCCTCCTAATGCAGAGGTTCTCATCCTATGAGTCATGACCATCCTGGGGGGGCATATATCAGATATGCTGCATTTCAGATACTTACATAATGATTCATAACCATAGAAAAATCACAGTAATGACATTGTGACAAAACAATTTTATGGTTAGGTCTCCACAACATGAGGAACTGTATTAAAGGATTGCAGCATTAGAGAGGTTGAGAACCATGGTTCCAATGGGAAGAACAAAAAAGGAAGAAAACTAAAGTAACAGAAGTACTATTTGAAGGAACAATGGCTAAAAATGCTCTCTATTTAATTACAGATATAAACAGCATAAAAATGCCAGACAAAAGCAACTTCAGGAAGGAAGGAATAAAGGAAGGAAAAAAGGAAGGAGGGGAAAATAAAAAGGAGGGAGAAAGAGGAGGAGGAAGAAGGTTAACTTTAGCTCATATTCTTCAGATACAGTCAGTCCATCATGGCAGATGCCTTGTCAGCCTAAGCCAGTTGGTCACCACACATCTGCAGTCTGGAGCAGAGAGTGATGATGACTCGTGTTTGGTTCATTTTCATGTTTACTGAGTCAAAGGCATCGTCTCAAGAGTTTGCTACCCACATTGAGATCAGGTGTCCCACCTCTTAATCCAATCTGAAAACTCATAGACAGACCCAGAGTTTGCTTCATGGCACATCTAAATCCCACCAAGTTAGAAATGAAGATAAACTATCACATATACCTACTTATCAGGTATTTCAAAAAACTCCAAACAGGATGAATACCAGAAGATCAAAAAATCAAGAACATAAAGGAATGAAAACTCCAGCTTACCTATAGTAGAAAACTAAGACTTAATGAAACATGTTAGAAACAAAACTAGAAGAAAAATAAGTTAAATATTCATTTATTTAATTTTCCTTTTTTCCTTTTTAAATGATTCTATTGAAAATATATTTTTATACAGTATAGCTTGATTATGTTTCTCCATCTCTACTCCTTCTAGATCTTCCCCACTTGCTACCCAACCAAATTTATACCTATTCTCTCTCTCTCTCTCTCTCTCTCTCTCTCTCTCTCTCTCTCTCTCTCTCATTAGAAAACAATCAAGTATCTAAAAATATTAGTGAAAAATAAGAAAATAAGAGAAAAACAAACAAAAACCAAACACAACAGCACGAGAAATCTATTAAAATTCTGAGATACACATTTTGAGACACACATTTTTTATTTTAATTTGATATTTTGTTTATTTACATTTCAGATATTATCCCCTTTCCCCATCCCCGCCCATTAAACCCATGTCCCATCCCGCCTCCTCTTTTTTGCTTTTATAATGTTTGAATTAGATGCAAGTATTAAGGTCAGTTCTAGTTAAGAAACTAGCAATACAGTAGATGCAAATAGTCAAAGAAAAAGCAAGACAATAAACTCAGATAGTCAAAGAACATGTGACAATAAACAGAGTCTCATGATCACTCCTGTGATCACTATTTCTAAGGGCTTTCCAGGATGACCAAATATCTGAGCCTACTTCCCTGTCCTAGCCAAAGTCATTTTCATGCCTGAAGCCTTCTTCTTTGTTTTAGCTTAAGATTTAGATTCCTGTCTGTAATTACTTCTTTGTTGTAGCAAACTTCTTTGTTTGGCTTGCTAGTCTGTTAAATTAATAACTCTGTCTGGGGGTCCATTTTCAGTTTCAAGTCATGTTGATGCAATTAGAGACAAGCTTTAACACAATGGGCAGGAATAAAAGTATTCCCAGGACAAAAAGGGCTAGCATGATCAAGCTGTAAATGCCATTCCTGAGGTTTGACCAAAACAGAAATACTGACCTCAGGCCATGGATAATTTTATCGGCATTATCTGCAGCATCAAAGCTCAACAGAGCAGCATTCTTTAAATTCATAATCTCACTATGCAAAGTTAAAACACCCAGAGAGGTGTTAGAATTATGCCAAATACCCTACAGGTGTCTTTAACCTTTTTTCTAATTATGATTACATTGTAATTATTATGATAATCATTGTAAATTTTAAAAGTAAAACTCCAATGGTATTTGTCATGACACTTGAGATATCTCCTAACTCTTGAACCCTGAACCTTCTTCAGATAATTTGTATAGGATATAGAGCATCAATCCATTGTTCCAGACACCTATATAAATCCTTTTGTGTATTCTGTACATTCATAACACTGATTTTGCTAGATTGTTAACAAAAACAGCTGTTTTAACTCCTTAGGAGACACACATTTTTACACTAGGAAAATATATAAAAACAAAATCAGAAATCATAACATATGTAACAAAAGATCTGTAGGTAAAACAGAACAGAAGGGAAAAGGTGCCCAGGCAAAGCATTATGATACAAACAAACAAACAAACAAACAAACAAACTTCCACTCACTACTTTCACTTCCTGTTGCTCATCTCATGCTGGGCATGAGGCCTACTCATTAGTGAAGTTTGTATCCAAGTGAATATCTGTGGGAGAAAAATAATTTTCCCTTGTGTATGGTTATCAACTGGAGCTAGCTTAAGAGTTAAAAAATGGGGGCTTATGTCTATTCCTCAGGCTCAGATATGTGCTGGCCTGGGCATACTGCCATAGTCTCCTCTGTTAGCTCATGTATGTGTCTGAAGGCCTCTGGTAGGCCTGGGCACGACAAACATGGCTCTGGCAGGCCTTGCTCTTCCCCCATTCTCTCTGGCTTGCTAATCTGTTACATTATTTTCCTAAAGCTAGCCACCAAGGTCTATTCCCTTATTAGACAATTTCCTCCTCCTTGAGGCTGATCACCACTTCCAGATATCAAAGTATTGAAGTCCAGCCAAACTCTCTTTGGCCACCCTAATGAACATGCCTGATCACAAACCAACTCATCCTAACACACACATTCTCTTATTTGATTTATAAATCCCATTTGCCTGGGGGTCATGTCTGCCTCCTCCCTATCCAGAGGCAGTCCTTTGTCCCTTGCAGGGCAAATGTCTCTTCCCCTCCTCCTTTTGTTCTTTTTCTCTTCTCGCTCATCTTCAGGCGTCTTGTGCCAATTTTGGTCCTTTCAGTGGTTCTGTGACTTGCATCTGTCTACAGGGACCACTTTACCCAGATTTCAAAGTCCTGTATCAGTGTCTGGTAGGTCTTGTTTCCATGGTGTTTTCTATCTTGACCACCTCTTCTTTTGCAAGGTTCTCAAAGCTGAGGAGAGGGATTTGATGGAGATATCCCATTTAGGAGCAAGTGTTTCAAGTTCTTTCATTTCTGCAGTGTCTGGCTGTGGGTCTCTGTATTTGTTCTCATCTCCTACAGGAGAAAACTGCTTTGATGATGGCTAGGCAAGGGTCTGATGAAAAAGTGTAAGCAGATGTAGTATAGAAGTTTATTGGTTCTTTTAGCCAAGTGGTTCTCAACCATCCAAATGCTGCAAATACAGTTCCTCATGTGGTAGTGATCTCCAACCACAAAATTATGTTTGTTGCTACTTCTTAACTGTAATTTTACTACTGTTATGAACTGTAATGTAACTACTTTTAGAGACAGAGGTTTGTTAAAGGACTCAATCTACAAGTTGAGAACTGGTGCAGCAAAACCGTAGAATCTGGTTTTCTTCTAGATTTATGGCCTATCTAGTCTCAGGTTCTTGATCACCCAAGCAATGTCTGGGATGGGTTCCAGCTTAAGAAGTGGGCCCTTAAGTCAGAGATTTGTTGGTTACTCCCATAAATTTTGTGCCACCAATGCTGATGCATTGCTCATTTGCCAGGAGCGATCATCAATGTTGGTTGAAAGGCTTGTAGTAGGGGATGGTGTTTACCTTTCTCTGATATAATACATTGTACCTTCTTGTAGCATGAATATTAGGTTATATAGGATGAAGGCTCTATGTAGGCACCACAAAATCAACTTCTCCATGTTTGGTGAGTTGTCTTCAGCAATATAGAAGGCCTCACTGACAGTTTTTGGAGAATAACCAGTAGTCTTGACAAATAGTATGGTGGTTTGGAGGTTTCCAGGGGGAACCTTTGGCCAATAATTAGACTAGATGTAACCAATTCCTAGTCCTGAAAGCTTCATTTGGTGACAAAAGATGTCCAGCTGGGGCTCTGTCTCTCCATTATTTGGCAATTTCATTTATATTGACTTCATGTAGGTATATATTTTAGGAAGTTTCTATTGTATTAGGTTTCCATATCACCCCTCAAATGGCCCCCAGTTTTATCTGTTTCTTCCTGTATTCTATCCCTCCCCACTCCTACCTGCTTGATCCTCTTTTTCTTGCCTTGTCCATTAATAACTGTGTGTTCTATTTCTTCATCCAGGGAGATCCATCCCTCCCTTCAATAGTTTCTTACTCTATACCTAAGCTCTGTGGTTCAATGGATCATAGCTTTTTTATCAGTGACTTAACAACTAACATCTACATATAAGTGAATACATACCATATTTGTCTCTCTGGGTCTGGGTTACCTCATTGAGGATGATACTTGTCTAGCTTCATCCATTTATTTGCAATTTTTTGATGGCTAAGTAATATTTTATTGTGTAAATGTATTACATTTTCTTTATTCTTCCCTCAATGGATATTTAGGTTGTTTCAAATTTCTGGATATTATGAATAGACTAGCAAGGGACATGGCTGAGAAAGTGTCTCTGTACTAGCATGAAGTGTCCTTAGGGTATATGCCTAAGAGAATTGTTGAAACGGCCCATTCCTTTGTAACGGCCTGTTCTGCTGCTCCGGTCCGCAGGTCAGGGTCTAGCAAGAGAGAAAGAGTGGGGACGGAGGGGCGAGAGATGCAAAAGATGGATACAAGACAGAGTCTGGTCAAGTCTCTTTAAGTCTCTTTTATTGAAAAAAGAGATTGAAAGGAAATGCTGGGTATTTATACCCTTTACCACGTGATTTGCCCTCGTGGACAAGCTCAACTGAAGGCACTACGTCATGTGCCTTGTAGCCATGGATACCATGTGCACCTTGCAGCTAGGGTCACTAAACAGTGTAACATGAGTGTGCTTTATCAGAGTGTGCTCAGCTGTTGTGGGCTGTTGAAAACAAGTATCTTGTCAGGGTATATGGCTTGAGATGGCTGTAAAGATGATAGCCGCTTTCTGCTAAGAGTCGTCTCCCAACAAATTGTAGTTGGATCTTGAGGTATATCTATTCTAAGCTTCCTGAAGAACCATTATATTGATTTCCATAGTAAATGTACGTTTGGAATCCAACCAGCAATGAACAAGTGCTCTCTTCTTTCAAGAATTTTTCAAGAGGTATATGTTTCATTGATGCCAGTTCTTTTACTATCTTTATATATTTTAATTATTAGTTCTTTACTGGATGTGTAGATGATAAGAATCTTTACCTATTCTGTAGTCTGCCTTGTTGGATGGCAGTGTCCTTATTCAGAAGCTTTTCAGTAAGATCCCATTTGCTAATTTTTGGTCTTAGTGACAGTATTATTTTCTTGTATCAAGGACTTTGAGACTATTCCCCACTTTCGCTTTTATCATATTCAATGTATTTGATCTTGTGTTGAATCATTGATCCATATGAAGTTTAGTTAAATACAGGATGATAAATACATTCTTTTACATTCATGCAGCCATCTAGTTTGAATAACATCATTTGCTGAAGATGTTGTCTTATTTCAAGTAGGCTTTTCTGGCCTCTTTATCAAAAATTAGGTATCCACAGGTGTATAGCTTCATGTCTGGGTCTTCTATTCTATTTCATTGATCAACAAGTCTGGTTTTATGCTAATACTATACTGTAGTTTTTTAGATCTGTGGTACACTTTGATACTGGGGGTACTGAAAGCTCTGCCTGTTCTTTCATTGTTCAGTGTTGTTTTAGCTATCCTGGATTATTTGTGTTTGCATATGAAGCTGAAAATTATCCTATCAAGTTCTGTAAATATTTTGTTGAAATTTTGATGGGGATTGAATTGAATCTGTGATTGCTTTTGTAGGCAGCTAGGATGAGAGTCTTAAGCCCACACCCACAGTGACACACCTACTCCAACAAGACCACATCTACTCCAACAAGACCACGCCTTCTAACTGTCCCACTCCCTGAGCTAAGCATATACAAACCATCACAGTCACATACAAACCCCGTTACTTGTTCATTAGTGAAGTCCTTCAGGCTCCAAGATCCATACAGAATATTGCCATAATCACTGGTTGCCCACAAATATGTAATAAGGCCTTCTATTGTAGGAGATATGGTGTTTAAGAACATGTATTGCTGTCACCTGAGTTTTTGATCTTAACCATTCTGATTGGTGTGAGGTGGAATCTCAGGGTCGTTTTGATTTGCATCTCTCTGATGACTAAGAATGTTGAACATTTCTTTTGATGCTTCTCAGTTATTCAACTTTCCTCAGTTGAGAATTCTGTTTAGCTCTGTTCCCCATTTTAAAAATAGGGTTGTTTGGTTCTCTGAAATCCAACTTCTTGAATTCTTTGTATATATTGGATATTAGCCCTCTATCAGATGTAGGATTGGTAAAGATATTTACCCAGTCTGTGGGTTGGTGTTTTGTCCTATTGACAGTGCCCTTTGCCTTACAGATTCTTTGCAATTTTATGAGGTCCTATTTGTTGATTTTAGATCTTAGAGCATAAGTCATAACAGCAGATGCTGTTGAGGATGTGGAGAAAGAGGAACACTCCTCCATTGCTGGTGGGATTGCAAGCTGGTACAACCACTCTGCAAATCAGTCTGGTGGTTTCTCAGGAAATTAGACATAGTATTACCTGAGGACCCATCTATACCATTCCTGGGCATATACTCAGAAGATGCTCCAACATGTAATAAGAATGCATGCTCCACTAAGTTCATAGCAACCTTGTTTATAATAGCCAGAAGCTGGAAACAACCCAGATGTCCCTCAACAGAGGAATGGATTCAGAAAATGTGGTACATTTACACAATGGAATACTACTCAGCTATGAAAAACAATGACTTCATGAAATTCATTGGCACATGGATAGATCTAGAAAATATCATCCTGAGTGAGGTGACTCAGTCACAAAAGAACACACATGGTATATACTCACTTCTAAGTGGATGGTAGGCAAAGAGAGTGGAATAACCATGATACAACTCACAGACCACATGAAGCTCAAGAGAAAGGAAGACACAAAGAGTGAATGCTTAAGTCCTACTTAGAAGGGGGAATAAAATAATCAAGGGAAGTAGAGGGTAGGAGGGACTTGGGATGAATAGAGGAGGGGGAAGGGCAAAAGAGGACCAGAATCAGGTATGGGAGGAGATGGAGGAGATGTAGAAGGTCAGGAAATTGAACAGAGATGTGTAGTGATGGGGGAAGAGAAACTGTGGGTAGCAACCAGGAAGTCCCAGATTCCAGGAAAGCAAGAGCCTCCCAGGACCCTTTCGGGAGGATATTAGCTGAAGTACCCCACAAAGGGGAGGGAGAACCTGTTGAGACCATATCCAGAGGTTAGGCATGGCTTCCTGGTTGAGGAATGGGGCAACTCATCCGTCTCAAAAATTTTAACCCAGAATTTCTCCTGTCTAAAGGAAATGCAGGGATAAAGACTAGAGCAGAGACTGAAGGAAAGCTCATCTAGAGACTGCCCTACTGGGGGATCCATCCCACATTCAGACACCAAACTTAGACACTATTGCTGATGCCAAGAAGTGATTGCTGACAGGAGCCTGATATAGCTGTCTCCTGCGAGGCTCTGCCAGATCCTCACAAATACAGATGAGAATGTTCACAGCCAACCATTGGACTGAGCACAGGGACCCCAATGGAGAAGTTAGAGGAAGGACTGAAGGAGCTGAAGGAGCCTTATCTGGCATCAATGGGAGGGGAGGCCCTTGGTCCTGTGAAGGCTTGATGCCTCAGTGTAGAGGAATGTCAGGGTGGTGAGGCAGGTGTGAGTGGGTGAGTGGGGGAGCACCCTCTGAAAAGCAGGGTAAGGGGGATGGGATAGGGAGTTTTCAGAGGGGAAACTGGGAAAGGGGATAACATTTGAAACATAAATAAATAAAAATATTCAATAAGAAACTCTCTAAAAAATAGAACATGTATTCCTTCTGTAGGGAACAGTTTTAAGTTCAGTTTTCAGCACTCACATTTGGAAGCTCATAACTACTCATAACTTTAGTTCCAATGGAGATTAAGTACCTCTAGCTTCCAAAGACATCTGCACTCACATGCAACTCCCCACATATTTACACATACTTAAGAATAAAAGATTTACAAAATTAAAAACACCTAATCTTGATGCTACCATATGCTTTGGATGCAAGATAAAGAGTTATCAAAGTTGGGCAGTGGTGGCGCCAGAGAAACCCTATCTCGAAAGACAAAAAAAAAAAAAAAAAAAAAAAAAAAAGAGTTATCAAACTGAAATGGAAGTTCTTCCCTTCTGGCCAGCTTTCTTAGTGCAAGAAATTGCTATGCAATATCTTAGGGAAGAAAAGTCATTATTCCCACATGGTTGTGAACCCTGAATACTATGTTACTGACTTTCCAGGTTTGACATGCTCATTGGTGCAAAAGTGGCTCAACTATTAAAAGGGTGTGATGATTAGTGTTAATTATTAACTTGACAGTAGAATTATTTGGAAAGTAGAATAAGTCTCTGTCCATGCCCGTGGGAGGATTATGCTAATGTGGGATGACCCATTTTAATTATAGGTGGGACCATGCCTTGGACAGGGCACCCTAGATTGTACAAGATAAAGAGAACTGGGTACTGACAGGTATCTATTTATTTCTCTCTGTTTCCTGATTGTGGATGAGATATGCCTTTACCCACTGAGTCATCTTCCCAGCACATACTAAAAAAGAAATGTAACTACTTCTGCATGCTAATTAGTAACAAACCAACATTGCTTTACCAAACAGTAGCAAGAAATGACTACAAATTCCCAAGTATGAAAAAATTTGGCTGGAAAAATAAAGAACTTGTGTTCTTGCAGACTAAAGAAAAGAACTTTACTACTTATATTACATTAAACACTTCAAGATGGTTCAAGATCTGAAAAATCAAAAATACTCCCAGAAGAGTACAGTGCTCTACCTTTAGGTAGGAAAATGTTTCTTTATACTCAATAATATGAATAGTATAATAGAAAATTAGTAAACTTGTCTTCACAAGAAAATTATCTTTCCTGTCATAGCTCTTGAATTAAGTATGGAAGGTAATCAGGCCCCATAATTCTCCGTAGATTCCATCCCAGAGATTCCATTGTATGAATGGAGGTTGGGGCAAAGAATTGAATCCCCAGCTCCAAAATCACTTTTTGAGGGCAGTCTAGGGCAAGATGAGAAATTCGAAGTCCTGTTGTTATTGTGAAGCAAGTCCTTCCATCAGATATGGAGAAGGGGAATCTTGTGTGATTGGCTGCAGTATCTCTGCAGTGTAGTTTCTACTCTGCTGAGATGGGTGTGAGAATGGAAGATGTCTTGATTCAGTTTTCTTCTATAGATCGACTCACTTGCATTGTGCCCTTGATACCACTTCCTGAACCTTTACATGATTCCCAACTCCCCCCACACACTGGAGCTTTGTGTCAAAGGAGCATGTTGGAACATAGTACTAGAGGTACCGTTTTGGAAATGTGGGATTTCTTTTTATTTCTAGTGACTATTTGTGATCTAGCTTTGAGGTCTGTTTTAAACATCATTTATTACATTTCATCTACTAGTATATGGTTGAAGTAGAAGTGATGATTGGAAGCCTGGCTTTGCTGTTTTTATTTAAAATTAGAATCAATTTCTCATGTCTTCAGAACTCACTATTGTCTCAAATGGAAATCCCAGTGTGAATAAGAATGAGAAGGGGATATAGATAGGTGGAGTCTAGAGATAGAAAGTATGGCAGAGAGTGCAGGTTATTTAACTGCTTGATAAATGACAATAATTCTGACTCTCACCTCTTCGTCATAAGCCAGTGCTGCTGCTGCTGCTTCTTCTTCTTCTTCTTCTTCTTCTTCTTCTTCTTCTTCTTCTTCTTCTTCTTCTTCTTCTTCTTTTTTTTAGTTTTTCCGAAACAGGGTTTCTCTGTGTAGCCCTGGCTGTCCTGGAACTCACTCTGTAGACCAGGCTGGCCTCGAACTCTCAAACTCAGAAATCCGCCTGCCTCTGCCTCCCAAGTGCTGGGATTAAAGGCGTGTGCCACCACCGCCCGGCAAGCCAGTGCTTCTATTTTTTTTCACAAAAGATATTCTAGTGTCTGCATTCCACCTCTGGTAGACACTCTGGAGCAGCTCATATCATCCTCACATTTGTACTTGGTGTGATGCCGTTTCCCTGAGCATGGGTGGTATGAGGGGTGTTTTAACCATTAGAATGATCTAAAGATGATGACTATATGTGATTAACCACACATTATTGGGATAGTGACATAGCTCAGTGCATAAAGGCATTTGCCACCAAGCCTGATGACCTGAGTTCAATCCCTGAGATCACAAGGTTGAAAAGAATGGATTTTAATATGTTGTCCTCTGACCACTACACATGTTCCATTGCATGCACATGTCTGCCATGTACACACAATAAATGAATAAATAAATGGAATAAAAAGAAACAAATATATTGTTATGTTAGAAAGTATAACATGTATCTTGCAAGAAGACTTTCTTTTTTGAGGGACTTTGAGGAAGCAAGAGACCATTCAGGGAAGACTCAAATTGACAGCAGCCTTTGACCAGTAGCTGGCAAAAAAATTGAGGCCATCTGTCTAGCAGCCTGCACAATGACGAGCATTGCCAACAGCCACATGACCCTGGAAGTGGATTTTTCCCTATTTAAGCTTCGGTGAACTTTCATTATAGCTTTCAAATACCACAGCAAACAGCCCAGCTAAATACACTGACAGTTGACCTGCAGTGAGTGACTTTGACATAGTAGATGCGTTGCTTTAATTTGCTAAATTCTGATATTGATATGTAGCAATAAGTATATAGTTATTTTCCTGAAAATCATCGTTTATATTTGTTTTATTTTATTCATTTTTTAATTTACTTATTTTCAAGTGTTTATAGCTCACATATGTATGTCTGTGTGCTATGGTGGGAAGGTGGAAGTCAGAAGACAACTTATAGGAGTTGGTTATTCTCTTCCCATCACATAAGATCCTGGAAGAACACTCAAGTTGTCAAGTTTGGCAGTAAGGCAGGCACCATTACTTGGCCCTAGTACTATTACTAGGACTGTGACTACTACTTCTTTAATTTTCTTCTCCTCCTACTCCTCCTTGTTGTTTTTCTTCCTTCTTTAAGTAAGAATCTTATTACATATTCCACATTATCCTGTGACTGAGTCCGTCTACTACTGCTTCTTTAATCTTCTCCTCTTCCTCTTCTTCCTCCTTCTTCCTTCTTTTTTTTTTTTTTATTGGATGATTTATTTACATTTCCTA
>NW_021621185.1:1602789-1646526 GCF_004785775.1 Grammomys surdaster | reverse complement strand
CCCTGGGAGCTGTGGTTGGTTGGTATTGTTGCTCTCCTCATGGTGCCACAAACCCTTTCAGCTCCTTCAGTCTTCACTCTAACTCCTCCATTGAGAACCCCATGATCAGTTCAATGGCTAGTTGTGAGCATCTGCCTCTGAATATGTCTGACTCTTGAAGGCCTCTGAGGAGATATCCATATCAGGCTCTTATCAGCATGCACTTCCTGTCTTCCACATCAGCATCTACCTTTGGTGATTGCACATGGGATAGATACTCAGGTGGGGTGGTCTTGAGACGGCCCCTCCTTCAGTTTCTGTCCCTCACTTTGTCTCCATATTTGCTCCCTTGAGTATTTTGTTGCTCCTTCTAAGAAGGACCGAATCACCCTCACTTGGTCTTCCTTCTTTATGGGCTTCATGTGGCCTGTGAGTTGCATCTTGGGCATTTCAAGGTTCTAGGCTAATATCCAATAATCAGTGAGTGAATACCATGTGTCTTCTTTTGTGATTGGCTTACCTCACTCAGGATGATAATTTCTAGTTCCATCCATTTACCTAGGAACCTCTCGAATTCATTGTTTTTAATAGCTGAGTAATACTCCATTGTGTAAATATACCACATTTTTTGAATCCATTCCTCAGTTGAAGGACATCTGGGTTCTTTCCAGCTCCTGGCTATTATAAATAAGGCTGCTATGAACATAGTTGAGCATATGTCCTTGTTATATGTTCGAGCATCTTCTGGGTATATGCCTAGGAGTGGTATAGCTGGATCCTCGGGTAATGCTATGTCCAATTTTCTGAGGAACCGCCAGACTGATTTCCAAAGTGGTTGCACCATCTTGCAGTCCCACCAACAATGGAGGAGTGTTCCTCTTTCTCCACACCCTCGCCAGCATCTACTATCACCTGAGTTTTTAATCTTAGCCATTCTGACTGGTGTGAGATGGAATCTCAGGGTTGTTTTGATTTGCATTTCCCTGACAACTAAGGATGCTGAACATTTCTTTAGATGCTTCTCGGCCATTCGAGTTTCTTCCGTTGAAAATTCTTTGTTAAGCTCTATACCCCATTTTTTAATAGGGTAATTTGGTTGTCTGGAGTCTAATTTCTTGAGTTCTTTGTATATATTGGATATTAGCCCTCTATCAGATGAAGGATTGGTAAAGATCTTTTCCCAATTTGTTGGTTGTCGTTTTGTCCTATTGACAGTGTCCTTTGCCTTACAGAAACTTTGCAATTTTATGAAGTCCCATTTGTCAATTCTTGATCTTAGAGCATATGCCATTGGAGTTCTGTTCAGGAACTTTTCCCCTGTGCCCAAGTATTCGAGGCTTTTCCCCACCTTCTCTTCTATTAGTTTCAGTTTATCTGGTTTTATGTGGAGGTCCTTTATCCACATAGACTTGAGCTTTGTACAAGGAGATAAGAATGGATCAATTTTCATTCTTCTACATGTTGTCTTCCAGTTGAACCAGCACCATTTGTTGAAAATGCTGTCCTTTTTCCACTGGACAGTTTTAGCTCCTTTGTCAAAGATCAAGTGACCATAAGTGTGTGGGTTCATTTCTGGGTCTTCAATTCTATTCCATTGATCTTCCTGCCTGTCTCTGTACCAATACCAGGTAGTTTTTATCACTATTGCTCTGTAGTACAGCTTGAGGTCAGGGATGGTAATTCCTCCAGAAGTTCTTTTATTGTTGAGAATAGTTTTCGCTATCCTGGGTTTTTTGTTATTCCATATGAATTTGAGAATTTCCTTTTCTAACTCTGTGAAGAATTGAGTTGGGATTTTAATGGGGATTGCATTGAATCTGTAGATTGCTTTTGGCAAGATGGCCATTTTTATTATATTAATCCTGCCAATCCATGAGCATGGGAGATCTTTCCATCTTCTGAGATCTTCTTCAATTTCTTTCTTCAGAGACTTGAAGTTCTTGTCATAGAGGTCTTTCACTTGCTTGGTTAGATTCACACCAAGGTATTTTATATTATTTGCAACTATTGTGAAGGGTATCATTTCCCTAATTTCTTTTTCAGTCTGTTTATCTTTCATGTAGAGGAAGGCTACTGATTTGTTTGAGTTGATTTTATAACCAGCCACTTTGCTGAAGTTGTTTATCAGGTTTAGGAGTTCTCTGGTGGAAGTTTGGGGGTCACTTAAGTATACTATCATATCATCTGCAAATAGCGATATTTTGACTTCTTCCTTTCCTATTTGTATCCCTTTGACTTCTTTTTGCTGTCTAATTGCTCTGGCTAAGACTTCCAGTACTATATTGAATAGGTAGGGGGAGAGTGGGCAACCTTGTCTAGTCCCTGATCTTAGTGGGATTGCTTCAAGTTTCTCTCCATTTAGCTTGATGTTGGCTACTGGTTTGCTGTAAATTGCTTTTACTATGTTTAGGTAGGGGCCTTGAATTCCTGATCTTTCCAAGACTTTTATCATGAAGGGATGTTGAATTTTGTCAAATGCTTTCTCAGCATCTAGTGAGATGATCATGTGGTTTTTTTCTTTAAGTTTGTTTATATAGTGGATTACATTGATGGATTTCCGAATATTGAACCATCCCTGCATTCCTGGGATAAAACCTACTTGATCATGATGGATGATTGTTTTGATGTGGTCTTGGATTCGGTTTGCTAGAATTTTATTGAGTATTTTTGCATCGATGTTCATAAGGGAGATTGGTCTGAAGTTCTCTTTCTTTGTCGGGTCCTTGTGGGGTTTGGGTATGAGTGTAATTGTAGCTTCATAGAACAAATTGGGTAGTGTTCCTTCTGTCTCTATTTTGTGGAATAGTTTGAAGAGAATTGGTATTAGGTCTTCCTTGAAGGTCTGATAGAATTCAGCACTAAAACCATCTGGTCCTGGGCTTTTTTTAGTGGGGAGGCTTTTGATGACTGCTGCTATTTCCTGAGGGGTTATGGGACTATTTAGATGGTTTATCTGCTCCTGGTTTAACTTCGGTACCTGGTATCTGTCTAGGAAATTGTCCATTTCATCCAGGTTTTCCAGTTTTGTTGAGTATAGGCCTTTGTAGTAGGATCTGATGATTTTTTGAATTTCTTCAGTTTCTGTTGTTATGTCTCCCTTTTCAGTTCTGATTTTATTAATTTGGATACTGTCTCTGTGCCCTCTGGTTAATCTGGCTAAGGGTTTATCTACCTTGTTGATTTTCTCAAAGAACTAACTCCTGGTTTTATTGATATTTTGTATTGTTCTTTCTGTTTCTATTTGGTTGATTTCAGCCCTGAGTTTGATTATTTCCTGCCTTCTACTCCTCCTGGGTGTATTTGCTTCTTTTTGTTCTAGAGCTTTTAGTTGTGCAGTCAACTTGTTAGTGTGTGCTCTTTCCAGTTTCTTTTTGTACGCACTTAGAGCTATGAGCTTTCCTCTTAGCACTGCCTTCATGGAGTCCCACAAGTTTTGGTATGATGTGCCCTCATTTTCATTGAATTCTAAAAAGTCTTTTATTTCTTTCTTTATTTCTTCCTTGACCAAGTCATCATTGAGTAGAGAGTTGTTCAGTTTCCATGTGTACGTGGGTTTTCCATTGTTTTTGTCATTATTAAATACCAGTCTTAGTCCGTGGTGATCTGATAAGATGCAAGGGATTATTTCAATCTTTTTGTATCTGTAGAGGCTTGTTTTGTGACCAATTATATGGTCTATTTTGGAGAAGGTACCATGAGGTGCTGAGAAAAAGGTATATTCTTTTGTTTTAGGATGAAATGTTCTATAGATGTCTGTTAAGTCCATTTGGTTCATAACTTCTGTTAATTTCAAAGTGTCTCTGTTTAGTTTCTGTTTCCATGATCTGTCCATTGCTGACAGTGGGGTGTTGAAATCCCCCACTATTATTGTGTGAGGTGTAATGTGTGTTTTGAGCTTTAGTAAGGTTTCTTTTATGTATGTAGGTGCCCTTGCATTTGGAGCATAGATGTTCAGAATTGAGAGTTCACCTTGGTAGATTTTTCCTTTGATGAGTATGAAGTGTCCTTCCTTATCTTTTTTGATTAATTTTGGATGAAAGTCGATTTTATTTGATATTAGAATGGCTACTCCAGCTTGTTTCTTGGGACCATTGGCTTGAAAAATTGTTTTCCACCCTTTTATTCTGAGGTAGTGTCTGTCTTTGTCACTGAGGTGCGTTTCTTGTATGCAGCAAAATTCTGGGTCTTGTTTGTGTATCCAGTCTGATAGTCTGCGTCTTTTTATTGGGGAATTGAGACCATTGATGTTAAGAGATATTAAGGAAAAATGATTGTTGCTTCCTGTTATTTTTGTTATTAGAGGTAAAGTTATGTTTGTATCTTTTTTGGGGGTTGTTGGAAGATTACTTACTTGCTTTTCCTAGGTTGTAGTTTCCCTCCTTGTGTTGGCATTTTCCATCAATTATCCTTTGAAGTGCTGGGTTTGTGGGAAGATATTGTGCAAATTTGGTTTTGTCATGGAATATCTTGGTTTCACCATCTATAGTGATTGAGAGTTTTGCTGGGTATAGTAATCTGGGCTGGCAATTGTGTTCTCTTAGTGTCTGTATGATGTCAGTCCAGGCTCTTCTGGCTTTTATAGTCTCTGGTGAGAAGTCTGGTGTAATTCTTATAGGTCTGCCTTTATATGTTACTTGACCTTTTTCCCTTACTGCTTTTAGTATTTTTTCTTTGTTTTGTGCATCTGATGTTTTGATTATTATGTGACGGGAGGTATTTCTTTTCTGGTCTAGTCTATTTGGTGTTCTGTAGGCTTCTTGTATGTTTATGGGCATCTTGTTCTTTAGGTTAGGGAAGTTTTCCTCAATAATTTTGTTGAAGATATTTACTGGCCCTTTAAGTTGGGAATCTTCATTCTCATCTATGCCTATTATCCTTAGGTTTGGTCTTCTCATTGTGTCCTGGATTTCCTGGATGTTTTGAGTTAGGAGTTTTTTGCGTTTTGCATTTTCTTTGACAACTGTGTCAATATTTTCCACCGTATCTTCTGCATTTGAGATTCTCTCTTCTATCTCTTGTATTCGGTTGGTGATGCTTGCGTCTGTGACTCCTGATCTCTTTCTTAGGTTTTCTATCTCCATGGTTGTCTCCCTTTGAACTTTCTTTATTGTTTCTATTTCTAGTTTCAGATCCTGAATGTTTTTGTTTAATTCCTTCTTTGTGTTTTCTTCCATTTCTTTAAGGGATTTCTGTGATTCCTCTTTAAGGGCTTCTATCTGTTTACTTGTACTCTCCTGTATTTCTTTAAGGGAGTTACTTAATTCCTTCTTATAATCCTCTATCATCATCATGAGAAGTGATTTTAATTCTGAATCCTGCTTTTCAGGTGTGATGGGGTGTTCAGGGCTTGCTATATTGGGAGAATTGGGCACTGATGATGCCAAGAAACTTTGGTTTCCGTTGCTTATGTTCCTGCGCTTGCCTTTCGCCATCTGGTTAACTCTAGTGGTACCTGCCCTCACTGTGTAAAACTGGAGTCTGTATTTCAGGTATCTTGCTTATTGCAGAGCTCCTCAGAGTCCAGAGGTCTCTGTGGTCTTATGCTCCTAATCTCCTGGGTGGAATAACTCCTGGGACTCAGGCCACCTCTTGGATCTGGAAATCCTTCTGCTCTGAGTGCAGTGGGTCCTCGATGACTCAGGATTCAGTTTCAGCTGCTCTGAGTGCAGTGGCTCCAGCTGCTCTGAGTGCAGTGGCTCCTGGATGACTCAGGATTCAGTTTCTCAACAGGACAGGAGCAGACCGACTCTGTGTCACCTGCTCTGAGTGCAGTGGCTCCTGGATGACTCAGGATTCAGTTTCTCCACAGGACAGGAGCAGACCAACTCTGTGTCTGTTCCAGCCCGGAGGACCAGGCAGGGGCAGAAGGGAAGTGGAATTCCGGAGGGGCGGGGTTTGGGTAGCTGCTGTGCCCTGGATGTCCCTGGCTCCCTGATCTATCTCTGGGGTTTAGGGAGTGAGATGGAGTTCTTACCAGCTGCTCTGAGTGCAGTGGCCCCTGGATGACTCAGGATTCAGTTTCTCAACAGGACGGGAGCAGACCGACTCTGTGTCTGCTCCAGCCCGGAGGACCAGGCAGGGGCAGAAGGGAAGTCCCTTCTTCCTTCTTTAAATAAAAATCTTATTATCTATTCCACACTATCCCTGAACTCCCAAGGTTTTCTGCTTCAGCCAGTGGGGTGTTGGTATTATAGATGGGTATGCTAACATACTCACCTTCCTTACAATATTTTCATCAGAGGAAACTCAGAGTGTTCAGGCTCTTTGGATCCTTGAAAAATATTTGCTGTTTCATTAATGGTGTCTGTGGTGTTTTGAATGCTTGGTCTCTAGTTGGTAGAATGTTTAGGAAGGATTAGGAAGTGTGGCCTTTTTGGAAGAGGTGTGTCACTCGGGAATGGGTTTTGAGGCTTCAAAGAGCCACACCTGGCATGGTCTCTTTTTCTCTAGTGCCATACCTGTTTGCCTGCCAACATGGTCCCCTCTATATTGATCTACCAAACTCTAAGCAAGCCCCCAATTAAATGCTTTCTTATAAAGATAAGTTGCCTCATCATGACAGCTCTTCACAGCAATAGGACAATAAGACAATGCCTTTTAATGTATTTCTCAAATACAAAGCACATATTTCCCCTTATTATGTAGATGTTGCATATGCTGTTTTTATAGTTTTCTGCCCAAATTAAAGAACTTTTGTATGTCATGTTAAGGGTTGTCAGTAGATATTCCAGATGCATATTCTGATTAAATAGTATTAACAATCTAATATTAAATTTACTAAATAAAAAATACACTAACTAGTTTTAATAAATTCAGTTGTATTAACTATATTCATCGTTGTAAATCGGTCTAAAACTGTTTCAACATATAAGTCTGGACCTCCCCATCGCTAAGCAAGGCTCCCCTTCTCCTCCTTCTCCCTAGGAACCACAACTCTTTTCTTTTTATGAATTTGACTATTTTAGAAAACTCATATAAGTGGAATCACACATTTACTTTTAAAAAATTGTCTTCTATGTGTGGATGTTTTGCTTGCATGCATGTATGTATACCATGTGCATGCAGTGCTCATGTGAGATATCATATCCTCCTGGACTGGAGTTACAGAGGGTTGTGATCTGCCATCTGAGGGTTGAGGGTCAAAGCCTGGTCCTCTGTAAGAGCATCAAGTGCGGCTAAACACTCAGACACCTCTCCAGGTCCATACTATTATTTGAAATTCCTGATTTATTGATATTTTTGCCTTTAGCACACTCACTCCTTGCAAAGTTTACCTACATTGTTATATGTGACAGGAATTACTTCCTTTAAAAAAGATATTTTGTATTATAAAATTGTCCAAGTATAAAGGAAGTTAGAAAAGCTTCTGAAAAGCTACCTGAGCATTTCAGCCTGAGAATATATGGGTAACAGTATGTTATTAGTGAGCACATATTAGTAGAGAAAACAAATATTTTTTCCTATTCTTTGGTTGGTATTCCTACAAGAATGTTTATAGAGATAATAAATATACAGTATCTGAAATATACTTTATAATTAAAAATCTAATGTATACTATTTCTATAGAGAAACTGCTAATCCAATAATGAAATAGAATACTCTCTCTAATTACACAGAATACAGTTACATAGAAGACAGCAGATTTTGTTTTTGTAATAAGTATATGAAAAGTTACTGTTAGGCTTCAATTCTATTGTCAACTTATACAAATGCAAAGCTAAATGTGAGAAACAACTGTTTTGAAACACTATTTATCATATTCCTAAAAAAATTGGAAGTCAAAATTATCTGACAAATCAATGATATAATTTACCATTCCCAATTATGAACCATTCAAAGTTTATCACTATAGAAATTCCAATGATCAAACACAGGAGAGATAGAATTTGACTAATTGCAAGGTTTCCTTCCATCTCATTTTTTCCTTTCAAATGACAGAGGCAGAATGTTTTTTCTTAAAAAACAAAATCACTTCTCAGGATTGGTATACAAATTCACAGATGCGGTAAAAATAACTTTAAAACATCTCCTTAATAGAGACAACTGAAATACAAACTGGTATAACATTTTTAGTTGGCTTATTGAGGTCAATTTACTTTTATTTTGACTTTTTTTAGGTATTGTCCACTGTGTTATAGTTATATAGACTAAATGCATAAGGCTACCAGATAGCTGGAGGAATAGTCAACTGTTGTTTTATATAGAGTTTTGTTTTTGCTTTTTATAAGTAAGATTAAATTGAATGTTTAGGTTTTGTAAACTGCCTAATTTTTAAGAAACTTCCATAGAAATTCTAAAAATTACTTGAGCCGTATTTGAAAACATTTGATTCATACTATACAGGCCAACTAAGGTACATGCTTAAAAGAAATTATTTCTTTTACATTTGAGGTTGTAAAACCTCAAATTTCCCCTTCGTTTCCCTCCATCTAAATCCTACCATACACCCCTTCTTGCTCTCTTTCAAATTCATGTCCTATTTTTTTAAAATGTGTTATTTGGGAGGGATTTGGGTACATTGCACTCATTTCACTGCAAGTGAAATCTAAAACTTCCACTGTATGGTTTTGGCTTCTTTGTCAAAGATCAAGTGTCTGTAGGTGTGTGGACTTATTTCTGGGTGTTCAGTTCTATTGCAGTTAGCAACTTGTCTGTCTCTGTACTAATACCATGCAGTTTTTATTATTATTGTTTTGTAGTATAGCTTGATGTCAGGGATGGTGATTTGTTCAGAGATTCTTTTGTTGCTAAGAATTGTTTTTGCTGTTCTGGGTTTTTTCTTTTTCCATATGAACTTGAGAATTGCTCTTTCAATGACTATAAAAAAATTGTGTTGATTTTGATGGGAATTGCATTGAATCTGTAGATTGCCTTTGGTAAGATGGTTATTATACTATGTTAATCCTGTTAATCTTGTCGATCCATGAGCATGGGAGATCTGAGGTATTCTTTGATTTCTTTCTTCAGAGATTTGAAGTTCTTTTCATATAGATCTTTCACTTGCTTGGTTAGAGTCATACCAGTATATTTTATATTATTTGTGACTATTGTGAAAGGGTTCATTTCCCTAATTTCTTTCTCAGCCTGTTTAGCCTTTGAGTAGAGGAAGGCTACTTATTTCTTTGAGTTAATTTTATATCCTGCCACTTTGCTGAAGTCTGCACTAAAACCATGGCCTTCCCCCCTCCCCTCCACCCCATTCAGAGTTTTTTAATGACTGTTTTTATTTCCTTAGAGGTTATGAGACTGTTTAGATGGTTTACCTGATCTTGATTTAACTTTGGTAAGTGGTACCTGTTTAGAAAATCATCCATTTATCTAGATTTTCAATTTTGTGGAGTACAGGCTTTTATAGTAAGACCTGATTTTTTAAAATTTCTTTTGTTTCTCTTGTTATATTTCCCTTTTCATTTCTGATTTTGTTAATTTGGATATGGTCTCTGTGCCCTTTAGTAAGTCTGGCTAAGGGTTTATCTATCTTGTTGATTTTCTCAAAGATCAGCTCGTCATTTTGTTGATTCTTTGAATTTTTCTCTTTGTTTCTACTTGGTTGATTTCAGGCCTGAGTTTGACTATTTCCTGCCATCTTGGGTGTGTTCTGTTCCTTTTGTTCTAGAGCTTTGAGGAGTGCTGTTAGGTTGCTAGTACAAGATCTCTCCAATTTTTTTATGAAGGCAATGCAATTAATTTTCCTCTTACCACTGCTTTCATGGTGTACCATAAGTTTGAGTATGTTGTGCCTTTTCATTAAAATCTAGACAGTCTTTAATTTTCTTTCTTTCTTTCTTTCTTTCTTTCTTTCTTTCTTTCTTTCTTTCTTTTTCTTTCTTCCCTGACCAAGTTATCATTGATTATAGCATTGTTCATTTCCCATGAGTGTGTGGGCTTTCTGTTGTTTCTGTTATTGTTGATGTCCAGATGGTGCTGGTCTAACTGGTAGTCTGCATGTAGAAGAATACAAATTGATCCATATTTATCACCTTGTACAAACAACACTCAAGTCCATGTGGATCAATACTTTCAACATAAAACCAGATACACTGAATCTAATAGAAGAGAAAGTGGGAAATAGCTTTGAACACATTGGCACAGGAAAACTAATGGTTTACTGCTAAGATCAACAATTGATAAATGGTACCTCATGAAACTGAAAAGCTTCTGTAAGGTAAAGGACACTGTCAGTAGCACAAGAAGGCAGCCTATAGATTGGGCAAAGATCTTCACTAACCCTACATCTGATAGAGGGCTAATATCTCAAATATATAAAGAACTCAAGAAGTTAACTTCCAAAAATCCAAATAACCCAATTAAGAAATGGAGTGCAGAGCTAAACAGAGAATTCACAACAGAATCATTTTCAAATGACTGAGAAACACTTAAAGAAATGCTCAACATCTTTATTTATCGGGGAAATGCAAATCCAAATGACCCTGTGATTCCACCTTATACTAATCAGAATGACTAAGATCAAAAACTCAAGTGACAGCACATATTGTAAGGATGTAGAGAAAGAAGAACACTCCTCCATTGCTGGTGGGATTGCAAATTGGTGCAACCACTCTCAAAATTAATCTGATGGTTCCTCAGAAAGTTGGAAATAGTTCTACCTGAAGACCCAGATGTACTGTTCCTGGGCATATACCCAATAGATGCTCACCCATACCACAAAGGCATGTGCTCCACTATGTTCATAGCAGCCTTAATCATAATAGCCAGAAACTGGAAGCAACCTAGATGTCCCAAAACTGAAGAATGGACACAAGGACTTCATGTATTTTGCAAGCAAATGGAAGGATAGAAATGGAAAATATCCTGAATGAGGTAATCCAGACCCAAAAAGACGTGCATGGTACATACTCGCTGATAAGTTGATATTAGGCAAAAGGAACAGAATATCCATGATACACTCTATAGACCAAAACAAATTAAGCAAGAATTAAGGGCCAAGTAAGGATGCTGAAATCCCACTTCTAATGGTGGAACAAAATAATCATCAGAGGCAGAGGGAGGAATGGACCTGGAAAGGAGAGGGGAAGGGGTATAGGCTCAGGTATGGGGTGCAGGAAAGCAGAAGAGAGGCCCAGAGTGCCAGGATAATGAATGGAAATATGCAGGTGTTGGGGGTGGGGCATGGGGGAACTTCTAGAATGTCTCCCAGGACTCCATGTGGGTGACCTTAGCTGAAATACCTAACAGTGGGAATATAGAATCTGAGGAGACAACCTCCAGTAGTCAGAAAGGACCTCCAGTGAAGGGATGGGGACACCAACCCACCTACAATACTTTCAACCCAAAATTGCTGCTAAAAGAAATTCATGGGCAAAAATAGATCAGAGAATGAAGGGGTCCTTTCTATAGGCAGGCACTAAACCCTGACACTATTACTGAGGCTATATTGTATTTGTAAACAGGAGCCCAGCATGGCTGTTCTCTGAAAGGCTCTACCAGCACCTGACTGAGACAGATGCAGATCTTCACAGTCAAGCATTGGATGGAGGTCTGGGACTCCTGTGGAAGAGCTAGGGAAAGATTAAAGCAACTGAAGGGGAAGGCAGCCCCATAGGAAGACCCCTGTGAGCTCAAAGAGACTGGGCCACCAACCAAAGAGCATACTCAGGTTTGTCCTAGGTTTCTAGCACACATGTAGCAGAGGGTTGCCTTCTGTGGCCTCAGTGGGAGAGGATACACCTAACCAGTTCTGTCGAGATTTGATGCACCAGTCGGGGATTGTCCTGGGATGGTTCTCTCTCAGAGGGGAGGGGAATGGGGCACAGGTGTCAGAACTCTGTGAAGGAGGACCAGGAGATGGGGCAACATTTGGGATGTAGATAAATAAAATAATTACTTAATATAAAAAGGAAAAATCCAAGACTTTGAGTAGCTTCCTTAGCATCCAAACTCACCCTCTGAAACATATATAAATACTTTCTATAGAAAATAGTATAGCTACAGATATTTCATAAAGATCAAAGAACATGGGAGCACACACAGTTTGTTATGTTCATGAGACCATCAGAAGACATCATGTTTGATGCCAGATGGTCTATGATCCACAATGAGGCTTCTGCCATTTGTCCTCAAAGTGCTTTGTCAACAGTTCTTTCAATGGTAGCTCCTTAATCAGCTATGTTAGTAACTGCTCACACACTGAATGATCCTATAGCACCACATGTAGATTCATAAAGGAAAACTTCATATTATATTTGATGTTCTGGGTTCTTTATGATCCAATATCAGGCACTGATAGGAAGGACATACTACTAAATACATATAATTAGCAGATGGTAATAGAAGACATCCACCCACATTACATCCCTTCTATTTCTCTCTCTCTCTCTCTCTCTCTCTCTCTCTCTCTCTCTCTCTCTCTGTGGTGTGTGTGTATATATGTCTGTCTGTTTCTGTGTGTCTGTGCACATACACAGTGGAAATAATAAAATTAACAGACATTGTAGCTAATGAGGGTAGAGAAGGATCACTTTTGAATGTAGTATCAAAAGAAAGATGATTTTTGGTGGGAAAAAATTATACCATTTTTTTTTTTGGTTGAGCCAAAGGATGCCAGGAGCTACGTGAATTAGAGCCACTTGGCCCAGGATGTGGAAGTATATGACTGGAGTAAGGTTTAGGAGGAAGGCAACAACCAACACAAGCAGGAATGGGACTGACTCTAACAGTGCTAGACAGTGCTTTTTAGTGTTATGATTTAGAGTGGATGAAGAAAAGGTTATATAGTAAGTGAGGACTGGCTCAGTCATGAGTATTAAAGGCAATTACGATCCAGATTTGGGTTACAGCTACAAAATTAAATTGTAATTTTCAGATGACTTCCAGCGGGGCTCTAATCAACTCGACATCCAAACATTGTATAAGAAATCCCCAGGAAAGTACTTCCAAACATTTTGCCTGTTGTCCTAAATACTTCAGTACAGAAAGAAAAAAAAACCCACATAATTCAAAGGGAACACGAGATGGCAGCAGCTTTATCATATAAGGAGAAAGATTGTTACAGAAAACAATTGGAACTTATTTTTAAAATAAGAAATGTGGAGCTCTTGTTCTTTATTCCTGTGACTGTTTGAGTACAGAGACTAATGGGTGCACGCGATGGCCCATGTGAGGCTCCTTCTGAGGATGGAGAAAAGCCTTCATTGTATGAGACTATTTCCTAGAATAAAGCTGTTGCTGTTTTTCTGCAGATTACTGTTGGTTTGTGCTGTCTGGTCTAGAAGAGTCCTGTATGGTACAGATCTGTTTTAAATGTTCAAGCATCATTTTTTCTTTCTCTTCCAGTGTTTCATCTTTCCTTATTTCCCACCTAAAAGAAAAAAATAAAATCAGTATTTTTATAACTTTTAACCAATAATAACACACACACACATACATACACAAACACACATACACAGACACACAGTATTTAACAAATAATCATTTTTATATATAGCCTGGATATAAAGTCACTGGTTTATTGAAGGGTCAGTTTTCCAAGACTATTCTGTTCTGCTTGCCTCTTAAGCAAACATTCACTAGTTTCTGCGAGAATGGGAAAGAAAAATAAAGCCATACTTGAGTGTGAAACTAAGTGTTAAAATTATAAAGTATTATGTCAAATGTAGTTTCTGTGTTTTCCAAATTTAAAAATGCATATACTACATTTATTGCACTGCAAATGGTGTGAAAGGCTATAGGTGATACAGAGGTTTTCATTAAGAAGACATCAACTGAACTGACAGGCCCGAAGGCACAGCAACCTCTGCCTAGACACACATTCAGATTGGGGATAATCAAGATAAGCCTCAAGAACACAAGCAAAGACTAGCAAGTTTCTACAATCTAGTTCTATATAAATATATGACCCTGTGATGTAAATGTAATCCTATTCATCCTTACTGCTTCTTTCCTTGAATACTAAGAGACAACAGCTCCCAAACTTGCTGGGGCCACACTGCACCTAGAATTCCAACAGGGAAGGAATGTCCTGTTATCTATTTCCATTCTTCTTTCTTTAGCTTTTCTACCTTTTGTTGAACCACCTCAGTATTTTAAAGGAGATGCAAAACCTATTGCTGACATATTCTAGAAGACCTGTGGTCAGAGGCTCATGGATAGTCCTTGTGGTAAAGGCTCCTTGCTGGTTGTCATCCGAAAGCTCTCTGTGCTTTCAGAACCAGAGCCTCTAGATAACACAGAGCTACACACAGCTCATGAAGGTAGGGTGTAGCTCTCTGGCTCTGTCAGAACAGTACAAAAAAAAGCATAGATGTGTTTTCCATAGACACTTTGGGTTTCCTGTTGAAATGATAGCTTCCGCACTCTGGCCAGCCGTGAGCAGTTGTTAACATGACAGAGGAAGGCACAGCTTAGATGAATATGGCAGCTTTAGAGACACTACACTTGGAGGCCATTTCCATTCCTTCCTCACCCGATACCTGGACTTTTCCTCACTGTCTATGTCCAATCACAGGTGTATTTAAAAATGTCCATATCTGGGGCCTCCTTAAGCTCTCCGCCTGATCCCTCATGGTTGGAAATTAGATCACTATCTATAAAAAACTTAAAATAACTTGAAAAATGAAAATAATCTTCACTATTATGCTGTTCAAAAATCGTATCATTTGAGCAAATACTCCTAAAATTATTTGGGGGTTTATAATTTATCACACAAGGCTACCTTGGGCTACTTCAATGGAAGTTTAGTTTTATATTGTTTGTTTTATTTATTAAATGCTTTGAGAAAGCATCTTGTTAGGTATCCCAAGCTGGCCTGGAACTTGCTATGCAGCCCAGGTTGGTTTTGACTTCATTGTTAAAAATTATATCTTTATTTTTATTGTATAGATGTTTCTCATGTATGCATTTCCATTTGCCACATGTATGCCTGGTCTCTGTAGAAGACAGAAGATGGTATCAGATGCCCTGGAAAAGGAATTACACTGTGTGAGTGTGGGGAATTGAACCTGGGTACTCTGCAAGAGCATGTAGTCTCCATGTCCCCTTGGTTTAGAATCCTTGATCCTCCTGCCCCACCTTCCTCAGTGTTGGGATTGCATGTGTGCACCGCCATGTCTTCCTTGGAATTTTAGTGTTAAAACCTGTCAACTACCTAGTCCATAAAGGTGCATCGGGTGTTATTATGTCAATTATATTGAACTCCACAGTGGACAGATAAATAATGAAAAAGTTATATAGCACTAACTCAACGTTGTTTTAAGAACATTACATAATCCTCTTTAAGTTCTTCAAATGTTAGCATTTTAATTTTATGGATGACAATGTACTGAGGCATACAAAGATAAAATTATTATAAATTTGGCTGACAGATGTAACAAGCATATCTATGATCTTAAGACAACTTTATAGATACCACCAATTAATCTTCAAAATAGCTTGGGCCTGGGGAAATAAGAGGGCCCAGTGGATCAAGGCATTTCCCATCAAGCCTGACAATCTGAGTTCAATCCTTAGGACATACATGGTAGAATGAATGAACTGACTCTCACATGTTGTTCTCTGACCTCCACACATATCATGTGACACCACACACACACACACATACACACACATCCAATAAGAACATACCTGGGTTTAGCCTAATCATTTGCCTAGTATATGCAAGAACTAGGGTTTTATTCCAAGTATAAACAAAAAAGCTTAAATATTTCATAAATTTAGATATTAAATAGAACTAAGCTTCATATATTTTTATGTGCAATTCAAACATGTCTGTTCTCCTCCAGTCCCCCAGTATGTAAAAGTGCTAATACTGCTTAAGCATATGAATTATTTTAAGAGTGTCAGCAGAAAAAAATATGTATTCCACACATAAATATTTTGATCATTGTCTCTACTTGTGAAGATTAAAAACAGTCTCTCTTCTTCATTAAAAATCTGTATAATTAATGTAATTTAAGTAAATTATATATGTAATAGAATCCATGATAAGGATTCTTAAACTTCATGACAATTACAGCACTTCACAGTATAATTGAGCTGTTAGCAATTAATGACATTAGACAAAATTATTTACTTACTATAGCCCTCTTATATCTCCTTCAGTTTATAAAGGAGAAACAATTTTATGTGAGGACAAGAAAAAATAACAAATAGTAAAAGGTAAGAGATTACATTTTATAATTATTTTATTCTTGTTAAATAAAAGCACTAGATACTCGAAATCTCTGTCACAAGCATGCTTCACTTCATACTCACAAACTGCTAAGAGAGGTTTGTCTCTGAATGCTAATACAATGAGAAACCAAATCATTTTGTCAAAAGAATTACCATGAGAGAAACTAATCTACCAATTTGTCAAATACCAATGCGCAATATGTCCAAAATCTTTATCTGTAGTTTCTCCTAATATAGTAAATATCTGTAACAGAAGTACTTCCCAACAGAAATCAGAAGTTATCAGAACCATGTATTCTAATACTCACTGAAAAGCTTCATAGTAAAAACATGGTGACTCTATTTTTTGTTCATCCTGACTTGCTAGCCTGCCTCTTGTACTAAATCCCCTATATGCCTACTATGGTTTAAGAAATTCACCATTGCTCCCTTTCTGCGATATCTAATACATGGATGAACAGTAGAATTCCTAAAGGTTCCACTGATCTATATGCTAAGTACCTCTACCTTTTGGAAGAAGTTTCATCCACATGCCTCCTGGGGATGAGTGGGTAGAGAAGCTTGGCCATGTTTTGACAATGGGTCTTTTTCTATCTAATAAAGTAGGTACTCTAAATAAAACTTAATGAGATACTCTACAGTGTGAGTAGTCACAACTCCATTCTGATTGACTTAGGTGTTCTAAGCCTTCTCATAATCCCCCTTCACTTATATAGTTACAGCAGGGCCAGGAGCACTGTCTGCTTGCCACTCATTATCCTAACATGAGCCACTGCTTATGGCTCCTGAATGTGTCAGACCACAGGCTCAGCAATTTCTATTCCTTTTCACTTTAATTTGCAATAGTTGGTTTGTGGATGGACACTTAAGGCATGGCAAATAAGTTACACATCAGTGAATACCTGTTCAGGTGACTGATTTTGTGGAATCTTATATTGGGTGAGGACTTTGTGGAAGACCATGTGTCAGAGACAACTGGGAGTGCCATTCTTGGGGTACATGGTTAACTGTGATAAAGGTCAATGGCAACACCAGTTCATGTTATCAAAGATGTAAGTCCTGTAGGGCCTTTAGGTAGGAATGAGCAACCAACCCCAGACAAATGAAGAGGACCACAGTCTGAACTGTAAGAAGTTCTAAGACATAATCAGCCTTCTTGCCAGGAGAAAAAATAGCTAAAATTTTGGAAATCAATCATGTTTCAAATATGAGCCTAAGCCCTGGAATCAGTCTGACTTTGACTTGAATTGAAACCTACCACTTGTTAGTTGAACCCTCTCAGGAGTTTCTGAATCCTTCAGTCTCAGTGTTTTATCTGTAGAATAGTGACAGAGGAGTTTGGGTGAAGTACAGCTATATGTGCTTTATCTGTGTTCTCTGTGACACAACACAGGGGTTAGTAGCTATGACAGAGACCACCAAAAGGCCATATATATTTGTAATTTTTCCACAAAGAAATTTTTGCCAGTCTCTGTTGTGGAAAGACCATTGTATCTAGGAAAAATGCTGGAAAATGTGCAGGGTGCTTTTTCCTGGGCTTAAGTGTCTTACTTCTCAGAATGCTTTTTGCTGAAGAGAGTTGAGGAGGCAGGGTGAAGCCTGGATTTAAATCCTTTATAACCTCTGTGAATTTGGGCAAGGCAGACTAGAATGGGCTGATTTTCTATCTATAAAATGGGAATTCACCTGAAGTCCTAGCTAGAAAAATTAGAAAACAAAAGGAGGTCAAAGGGATACAAATTGGAAAGGAAGAAGTCAAAATACCCCTATTTGTAGATAATATGATAGTATATTTAGGTGACCCCAAAACTTCCACCAGAGAACTCCTAAACCTGATAACAACTTCAGCAAAGTGGCTGGATATAGGCAAATGGAAAGAACTAGAAAATCCTGACCTCAAGCTGTACTACAGAGCAATAGTTATAAAAACTGCATGGTATTGGTACAGAGATAGGCAAGAGGATCAATGGAATAAAACTGAAGACCCAGAAATGAACCCACACACCTATGGTCACTTGATCTTTGACATAGGAGCTAAAACCATTCAGTGGAAAAAAGATAACATTGTCAACAAATGGTGCTGGTTCAACCGGAGGTCAACATGTAGAAGAATGCAAATCGATCCATTCTTATCTCCTTGTACAAAGCTGAAGTCCAAGTAGACAAAGAACCTCCACATAAAAACACTGAAACTAATAGAAAAGAAAGTGGGGAAGAGCCTTGAACATACGGGCACAGGGGAAAAGTTCCTGAACAGGACACCAATGGCTTATGCTGTAAGATCAAGAATTAAAAAATGGGACCTCATAAAATTGCAAAGTTCTGTAAGGCAAAGGACACTGCCAATAGGACAAAACAGCAACCAATAGATTGGGAAAAGATCTTTACCAATCCTATATCTGATAGAGGGCTCATATCCAACATATACAAAGAACTTAAGAAATTAGACTCTAGACAATCAAATTACCCTATTAAAAATGTGGTACAGAGCTCAACAAAGAATTTTCAACTGAGGAATATCTAATGGCTGAGAAGCACCTAAAGAAATGCTCAACATCTTTAGACATCAGGGAAATGCAAATCAAAACAACCCTGAGATTCTACCTCACACCAGTCAGAATGGCTAAGATCAAAAACTCAGGTGATAGCAGATGCTGGCGAGGATGTGGAGAAAGAGGAACACTCCTCCATTATTGATGGGATTATAAGCTTGTACAACCACTCTGGAAATCAGTGGTTCCTCAGAAAATTGGAAATAGTATTTCCTGAGGAGCTAGCTATACCACTCCTGGGCATATATCCAGAAGATGCTCCAACATATAACAAGAACACACACTCTATGTTCATAGCAGCCTTATTTATAATAGCCAGAAGCTGGAAATAACCCAGATGTTCTTCAACAGAGGAATGGATACAGAAAACGTGCTATATTTACACAATGGAGTATTACTCAGCTATTAAAAACAATGAATTCAAGAAATTCTTAGGTTACAAAAAAAGAAATTCTTAGGTAAATGGATAGAACTAGAAAAATAATCATCCAGAGTGAGGTAACCCAATCACAAAAGAACACACATGGTATTCACTGATAACTGGATATTAGCCCAGAAGCTGGCAATACTCAAGATGCAACTCACAGACCACATGAAGCTCATGAAGAAGAAAGAACAAAGTGTGGGTGCCAGAAGCTGGCAATACCCAAGATGCAACTCACAGACCACATGAAGCTCATGAAGAAGAAAGAACAAAGTGTGGGTGCTTTGGTCCTTCTTAGAAGGAGTAACAATATACTCAAGGGAGCAAATATGGAGACAAAATGTGGGACAGAACCTGAAGGAGGGGCCATCTGGAGACTGTTCCTCCTGGGTATCCATTCCATGTGCAGTCACCAAAGGTAGATGCTGATGTGGATGCCAGGAAGTGCAGGCTGACGGGAGCCTGATATAGCTGTCTCCTTAGAGGTCTGCCAGAGTCTGATGTATTCAGAGGTGGATGCTCACAGCTACCCATTTAAGTGATCATAGGGAAGCAAGAGGGTAGTGGGCTTTATTATTGCTGGTATAACAGCTTAATTATATTAATTGCTAGCACCACTGCTTCTGTAATTGCTTTGATATAAGAAGTTAAGACAGCCACGCTTGTTAATCATTTAGCAAAAAGTGTTACTATTGTGTTGAATATACAAGAGGATTTAGATAGGCATTTGGAACAACTGATTGATGCTCTTTATCCTATTCAAATTATTGGGAGGAGGTTCAGAGTTTAAGAGTAAGGAGCCATCTTGAGTGTCATGCCAAATACTTTTGAATTTGTGTTAATTCTAAAATTTACAGTGGCAGTCATAATTAGGAAAAAGCTTAAACACACATTGTATTTGGCATAATTTTAATACCTTTTTGGAGGTTTTAACTTTGCATAGTGGGCTTATGAATTTAAAGAATGCTGCTCTGCTGAGCGCTGATGCAGCAGCTACTGCTGAGAAAATTATCTATGGCCTGAGGTCAGAATTTCTATTTTGTCAAGCCTCAAGAATGGCATCTATATATGATTGAATATATATTATATATATAATCATATATAGATGCATATTCATATATAGAATGAATATATATATATATTCAATCATCATGTTAAAGCTTGTCTTTAACAACATCAACATGTTGGCCTCCAAAGTACATGGCTTGAAACTGAAAATGGACCCCCCAGACAGAGTTATTAAATTAACAGACTGGCAAGCCAAGAATGGGTAAGATTTTGCACAGAAGTGCATTGCTTTTGATAATGGATATTCCATGACAGATAAGGAAGGCATTCATGGAGAATGACCTAAGACAGGCTCAGTCTTGTTTAATAAGTAAAAAGGAGGAGAGGTGGAAAGCTTTTGTGGCTGCTTGGCAGGAATATGACATTAGCCAAGGACAAGGAAGTGGGCTTCAGGCAGGAACCTGACATTGGGCTAGAACAAAGAAGTAATTTCAGGCAATAATCTAAATATTAGGTTAGCGCAAAGAAATAATTTCAAGCAGGAATCTAAATCTTAGGCTAGAACAAGTAAGTAGCCTTATGACCCTTAGGACATTAAAATGACTTTGGGCTAGGACAGGGAAGTTGGCTCAGATATTTTGGTCATCCTGATAAGTCCTTAGATACAGTGATCATGGGAGTGTTCACAGAACTTTCTTTATTGCCTTGCTTGTTCTTTGACTATTTGTGTTTATTGTCTTGCTTGTTCCTTGACTATTGTATTGGTATTGGCATCTTTTGTATTGGTAGTTTGTCAACCTAAAACTGACCTTAATACTTGCATGTAATTAAAATGGTATAAAAGCCAAAAGGACGAGAAAGTATGGGTTTCTGGGGAGGGAAAATGAGGAAAGGGGATGGTATGTGAAATGTAAATAAATAAAATACCCAATTAAAAATGGGAATTCACAGAAGTTCAGCGATTGTAAAATTAAAACAAAATAATGCTCTGTTCCTATCAAGCACTCAGTGAGTGGCATATTTTTGTTGTCTTCAGGCCTCTTTGGCATATTGGTTTTGGTTGCAAGTCGGGGAAAATCTGACTGTGAGGATCTTACTTTCCTCCTGTAACAAGTGATTCCTGGAACAAATGTAAGTGTCTGCTGGCATTCGTTAAGTAGATCCATGACAGAGCTGCTGTCACTGTGGTCCAGAAATGGCTGTAGTGACACTGGCCAGCCATGTTTGGAGGGAGGAGGGAGGAGCAGTGCAGCTGCTTTATTGACTTAGTGTATACTATTTATTCCAGATTCTGTTTCATTGACTTAGAATATACAATTTATCCCAGATTCCTCATAGAAGATACTCAAGCCATGCTGTTTAGGATTGAAGCTGATTATATTTCTTTCTAAAACGTGATACTTGACAAGTATTTTAATCTTTCTGTGAGTCAGGTGTTTGCAGTTTTAAAATAGGTAATGCTGCCAGTATTCATTAAAGCATCACAAAGAGTAGGTGAGCTGTGGATGCCCAGTGCTTCATAAAATGTGTTTTTTTCTACTACTTGAGTTTCAGAGCCCTTCGTCCTTCTTCCAGTTCATGTCTTTCACATCACATTGCTTTGTCTGAAAAATTCTCTTTCAAATGCACAGGAAAAGGAGGTTCCGATGGAGGGCAGATGTCTCCTCCAGTGCTGCGGTACACAACTACCTCTCATCTGTCCTTCCTGCCTTCTGTGAAGGAACACTGCATACTGAGCCACTCTTCTCTGCCCACTGTGGCTGAAGATGTTCTGTTTTCCCATTGTCTTTGTTGTATTTTTAAAAACAGTTATAATAACATATCTGATCATATTATTGGCATTTCTCTGGAATGTCAATAAAACTCTTGAATATAAAAATATAACTTGAAATAAGCCTCCAAACTTTATGTGATTATTAAACATTTATGTGACTCTTTCTATTTACAAAGTTTTTACAGTTACTTATTAGTTAATTGTGCCATTAAAAACATTAACCATCTGTCTCAATTAATGATTTGAAATTATCCTACCAGTTCAGTTGGTGGTTGAGCAATGAATGGCAAACTCATATTGGATTTTATTCCTCTAGGGGAATAAAATCTTTTATTAATAAAATCTTTTTGTACTTTTCTTGCAAGTCTCCATTTTCTTTTTGTCGAGGTTTTGTGCACATGAGCCTTTTCAGTTCCTCAAGAAGATGTGGCCACACTTTCTCTTCATCTGTAGTTCATTTGCACCCTGAGACATAACAGATTGTTCTTCAACCTCACCCTAAGTTCTCTACATTCAGTTTCTTGATAATCATTTTTATTCTTACATTAAGTCTATTGATAGTATTTATATAAAGACATTTGTGTGAGCTAGCAATTGACCATGACCTCACTAAGCACACAGGGTTTGCACAGCAGGAAACACTTTACATCTCCTCTCCCAGTTTTGTTTACATGTCAGCTCCCAGAACAGCACAATGCACTCTGAAGACATTCTCACACCTCATCCCTAGTTCAGGAGTTTATATCATCAGAGCTGTTCATTTCTCAATTTCATGACCAAAGGTACTGAAGCCTCAGAGACCACCCTGACTAGGGGGTTGGAAGTCTCATGCTCTAGTCCAGTCATAGTTCTGTTTGGCTTCTGCTGCCTTTTCTCAAGGAGAGAACTGCTGTCCTCATTGCCCCTCCTGTCCGTATTGCTCCTATCTTATGTTTTCTGTGGTTCTGTGCTTTACTTTGCTTTCTATCCACCTGATATTCCTTCCCATTCACCCCAAACCCGCACACTCTTCCTCAGATTGTGTCCACAGTCCACCTTTCATGCAGTCCATCCTAATTATCTAATCCTGAAACAAATTCAGAGAATATTTGGTTATGCTTTTTAATGCTCACAAAGTAGAACTATTACTTGGCTATCCATAATGCAAAGAAATTGCTCATGGATTCAGTTTTCTAAAATATGAGCCAAATTATGTTATTTCTTCTCTGAAACAAGTAAGCAGGCAGGCAAACAATCAAACTGCTCCTGTGTTCTACCATGATGCCTCCCACTGCCTATACTAGGCTGTCTCAGAGAGCATATTTCCCATAACACAGTGTTCCAGACACCACACTCTTCACACTTTAACCTCACAGAGTAGCTGCTGGTTGTTATCTATCAGAAATGCAGATGTTATGATGTTATGCTTAGATGGATTGAAATAGCCTTATGTTCTAGTAACACGACAGATAGCACTTACTATCACAAATAGGTATTACTAATTAGTTATACAGAGAATAAAATGCCAGCTTTTGAAATACATCTTCTTTTCCTTTGTTTCTATACCACACATCATCCTGAAAATTTCTTTATCTATTGAGCATATCCACACCCTTCTAAAAATGAAATCACTCCTATACAGAAAAGGCAGTTGGGGCTGTGGAGAGATGGCTCAATGGTGAAGAGTTTTTATGCAACCATGATTATGGAAATTCAGTACCTAGTAATCACATAACATGCTGGCTGCCCACAGCACCTTAAACCTGGGTTACAGAGGACCAGACAGCCTTTTCTGGTCTCTGCTTGTCCATAGATATTTGTATCCTCATGTTTACATGCATGCACATGTACACACACACACACACACACACACACACACACACACACACACACACTTTCATGTAGGACCATGAAAGGTCAGTATGGTTTCCGGCTGAAGATAGCCAGAGACCCCGCAGGTTTCCCTGCAAGGGACAGCATGCATTTCGCCATGTTCCCAGATCCAGGCTCCTGAGATGAGGTTGAAGACCTCCATCCATCGTGCACATTTCAGTCACATAGGACAATCACCCCCCTCCCCCAGCCTCTCTACAGGTAGAGGGCATGACTACAGTCCTTCCCAGCCCCTCCTCCTTGCAAAAGGTATTTAACCTCAGGCCCACTCTGAAAACACCAGGGTATAGTTTTCATCTTCCTGCCATGACAATAAACATATTAAGACCATATTTCTCTTCCTTGGGACCCACCACAGGAAACCATGGAGAAGGTTTTCAACTATCGAGCCACCATCTAATCTCCTGCTGACAATCTCTCTACATTCTCAGCCACAGAGGACTAGCAACCCAAGCACGTTGCATATTCAGAGCTCATCCCATGGGGATGAGAGTTCTTGGTCTCAGTGACTCATCCTCCCGGGACACAGCCAGAGCTCATCCTTTCCCCTGCCCCATTTGGCTGCGGGTCCGGCTAGCCCGTAAGCGCTTACTTCGGTCTCAACCCTTCCATGGACTCTAGTGGTGCCTGAGAGCCCAGGATCCTGAGAACCAACTGGTTTCCGGCCCCTTTTGGCTCAGGGACACCCAAGCCAAGAGCTCTGGCCCCACAGGACCTCAGACTGTGTTCCTTCACCCCCGGAGTGGAGTCCCCCGGCTTCACATGGCCGGACATCTGCCCTGTACCAGTGTGGAGTGAACACAGTCAAATTCCTGCACCTCTGCCTCTCTGAGCCACATCCCTAACCCCTTGGAGAGGCAGACATGGGACCCACAATTCAACCCAACAACAGACCCACATGTACAACAACCCCACATTTTCATGCATGCTCACACTGATAAAATCTTTTAAGAAAGACATTTAATTATTTTATTTGACACTCGAGTAGCATTTTTTTTACCAATGCAAAATATCTTTATCTGTGGACAATATTTAAGTCACTGGGGCTGGAAAGATAGTGTAGGAACATGTGTTGTTCCTCTAGCAGAGACTGGTGACTCCCAGCACCACATGGCAGGTAACTGTAACTCCAGTTCCAGGAGATCTGATGCCCTCTTCTGGTCTCTGAGGACACTGCATGCATGTAGTGAATAGACATACTTATAAAAAAACACTTATACACATAAATTGAAGTAAACTGTTAAAATGTTTAACTCACATATTCTACCAGAATACACTCATTTACAAGTCATCAAAACCCAAAAATTTCACATCTGTTTCAATGAGGGGTAATGGTAAAATCATAAAGTGTAGTATATTCTTCTGAATAGACAGAAATAAAAAGGCTTTATAAGTTAGTTGTTTTATTGGGCTTTAGACATAGGGCTTATGGCTGAGTGATATTCTTGGTTTATGGGTATAGCGGGATATTTTCCCGACTACATTTGTAATAATGCTTGGTGATTGGGCTGTGTGAAAGGTAGGCGGAGTGAAGCCTGGGGAGGAGAAGGAAGAGGAGATTGACAACCATGGAGGAGGACGAATTGGTTGAGAGCAGTCCTGGGTAACAATTTATATCTAAAGGTTAGTTATTGGCTAACAACTCTAATTGTGTGGGCATCTTGTTAATTGAGCATTTCTAATTATATAAATTCTTTGAATAATCTTTAAGCATTAAGATTCTTCATTCTACCGGGAACCGTGAGCATGGCTGGTACTGCATGGGGCTTAGCAGAAAACCATGAGGGTGATGGAGTTGGTCCAAAACCTATGCTTTGGGCCATGGTCTCTATGGAACTGATCAGTGGAACCAGCCACCCTAGTAACGTCTCCTGAGGCGCTCTTGGTCTCTGGCCACTTCTAGTTTGGAACATAGCCGGTGGCCCAGATAGCTAGCAGAGCCACACCGAGCAGTGGGTTTTCTAAATATTACCCGACACATATAGGTTTATTTAAAATATGTCACAAGGAGTCCTGTTTTTAAGAAAGTCTTAGTGCACATAATTTATTCATCCACTCAGAAAACATCCATTGAGCACATGCTGAGTTCAGAATACTGTGGTAGGTGGTAAAGTCAGCAGGGCTGTCCTAACATTGCTTACACAGACTGAGGATCTATCATCTGGGCAATGCTGGATAATTATCTCAGATCCACCCACAAAAATCTCATAACAATTTCCCACGGTATTTCAATGTAGGTATGAAATGTCAGTGGCAATAAAAGGCTCTGGTGCCATTTCCTTAGGCTTCATCTTAGTAATTGTCTATGTATCTTCCTTGACTCATGAAGTAGTCTGAAGTCGCTCTAGGAAATCATTCATGGCTTTCTTTTCACTTTGGAAAAGCACCTACATTTAGAAAGCATTCCGAGTTTTTTGAGTAGTGAAGTCATTGTTAAATGATAGGGACATTGGAAAGTGAGAGTGTTTGATAGTGTTCTCAGAAGGAAGTCCTGCCAGAACGGGACTCTGCAGAATCCTGAGACTCAAAGGATAAGCTTCAGGGAGTGGACATGCAGGTATAAAGACTTTCTATGCTTGAGAAAATTACTCGAAACAGAATGATCTGCTTGAATTTAAATGATAGCTTCTCCGATGGAATTCATTATAGGATATGTTAAACTGATTCCCCTGCCTCCACTTCCCCAGGGCTGGAATTCCAGTGTGCACTGGTTTTATGTGGTTTTGAGACTGCATGCTAGGCATGTGAGCCAACAGCTTGCTTTAGTATTCCTGTCATCTCCCCACATAGAAGATCAGATTAGTTTCTTGTCTTAGACATGGCCTTAATAACACGTGCTTAAAAGGTAAGATCTAATATGTTCTAATTATGTCTAATATGCTTTCCAGATGAAGAAAATCTGCAATCACATTTGCCTAATGTTTTAAAACTCAAGTTTCTAAAAGCATCTTCCACACTTTTCAGTCTACAATTAGTTAGAAACAGAGAATAAATAATCTCTTTATGTAATGTGGAAACAGTTGACTTATGGATATGGCTTATTATCACAAAACAACAGTTAAAATGCCTTATAGGCTGTAATTTAAAATACTTTAAAATTTTATTTTCTTCTGAACTTCATTTTGAGTTTGTAACAGTCAAATTATAAGGATCCTATAAATTCTCAATCATCACTTTCAGCTAGAGCTTTTAGGAATGTGAGTGGAAAATGTATTTCACTGTGATAAATGGTTGGAGGTGGGTTTTGTTTGTTAGAGCACCTCTCTGTGTGACTCCAGGCTGCCTTCAGTTCACTACAGAACAATGGCTGGTCTCACAAGGCCACCATACCTGAGATCCTTATAAACTTGATAATCGACAAGTTTCTTAGGGTGTGTTAGTTTAAGAGGAGTTTTTAGTATTATGAAGAGTTGCATGAAATTCAAAGGACGTGAAACATTTACAGAATATTATAAATGATCATCCCATCTTTGTCTTTGGATATTGTAACACATAGACATTTCCTAGTCTAAGCAGAGTGGGCTATCTAATGCTTCACATTATTTTCATCTAACTGCATGTTTCAATATCCAGAAGACAAAGATTATTTGTTTATCTTATGAAAGATCTGTTAACATGGAAAATACATATCTTCTGGACCTCTACATATGAACATATATAAACACAGAACTAAATGTCTTAGATATAGATGCATACAATTTGAAGAAACATAGTTATCTCAAATAAAATCCACATTCAGTACAAAGGAATATCTACACTTGCCACAGTGAGGTGATTTGTTTGCTTCAGACAAGACGTTGTCACATGACTGTGTTAACCTGCTGTATACATATAAATCTATTTATCTAGCTATTTCTTTAAGAACTGAATTTTCTTTTGCAAGGTTGTTGATTTCTTTACTATTAATGCACTAAAAGGAATCTTTTCCAAGCCCAGGGATGAGCAGTCTTTAATTAATTTGAATTTATAGCCTTTGGAGATATCTGCAGCACAGCTCAACTGCCCAAGCAATTTATTTTAATTAATATGATTTGTTCTATATATTTAATAGGAGAGTTATATGCTAACAAATGGGACAAGTAAGGATGCTAACTGCAACGTTTTAAATAGTTATGGCTTAAGAATAATGCAAATGGGAGCATAGCTGTCAGTGGTAATGGGATCTGAACTTTTCTGTTACTAGTAAATCTTCAACATCTCCACAGAGACTTTGTTTCCAATGCTGGACTTTTAAGGATTGTAACAGTTTACACAGAAAGCCAAGGTCACACTTCCTGGCAATTATTTAATGGTAAGGTAGAGTGACTTTTACTATATCTTGTCTTAGCCATAACACTATTTTTCCTCCCACAGGTTTGTATACTGTAATGTATCAAAAGAAGACATAAAATGGTTTAAGCTTGGTATTTCTGGAATTTTTATAGATGTGTGTGTGTGTGTGTGTGTGTGTGTGTGTGTGTTTCATACCAAGGGGACTGTAGGGAACTGTGAGGGAGCGAAGTCCTGAGTGGGTGTGTCCTGCTGAGATGGGGTGGCCATACAGAGGATCTTAGAGACTTAGGCTCCGTGGGATGCAAAGCCTTCTGCTGGGACTGAGTGCAGTATGGACACAGTGTAAAAATGCCTACCACAGCTTTCTTCTTCTGGATAGTTACAGCTGGAAGACTACTCCCCCAGAGACTGTTCCTACAGGGATTAGCCAGCCTGACCCTTCGACTTAGCTGCTTCCTTGTTTATCTGTATTTATCTGTATTAACAACCCTGCCTCCTAGTTCAGCTGTATACCACGACCCAGCCTCTTGTTCAGCTCTATATAGTAAATATGCTGAGCTCTGGATGCTGCGACTTCTCCATCAGAAAGCATGGTTTACCTGCTCACAGACTTTCTGTGAGTCTGCATTCCTCTCTGTCTGCCATTTCTTCATTCCCTTTGCAGCCCCAGTCAGGTCCATCAATTGAACATAGTTTCTTGGTTCGGGGTGGAAGCTGGTGTTCCCTTCAGCCCTGGGACCCTGTCTAGCTTGAACCTGTGTAGGTCTTCTGGATGCTACTACAGTAGTTGTGGGTTTATGCACATCAGTCCTGTTGTATCTGGAAGATACTGTTTCCTTGGTGTCTTCTATCCTTGCTGACTCTTAGAATCATTCTGCCTCCTCCTCCACAAAGATGCCTGAGCCTTGAACGGGACTGAGAGATTCAAGTTCTCGCACTCTCTGTACTTCATCCACTCATAGATCTCTCTGTTGGTTTCCATCTAGTACAAGATGAATGTCTATAATACCTTTTCTGCTAAGAGCTGAGTAAGGCCTTGACCTGATTTCCAGCCAGTGTGGCTGCTGAGGTCCCTGGTACAAAGTGGTTCTGCAGATCAGAGGCCCTGACTGTGAACTCTTAAAAGCGAAGAAAATGCCTCTGAGTTTTCTTGGTATAACTTTGAGATGTGTTTAGATGTAAGATTTTTGAGGATGAAGATCTAATTTATCATGTTCCCCACAGTATCCTGGAACATAGCTTGGCATGCAGTAAGTGAGCACTAAATGTTTGTTGAATGAAAAGCCTATATTCAAAAAAATGTCAGCAGAGTTTATTTTTCTCCAAAGAAAAACCAATACTAATATGACTAGATGAAGGCCAGTCTAGGTTATATCATGAGACCCCGTCTCAAACAACAAACATACACATGCATGCATGCACACACATGTACGCGTGTACACACACACACACACACACACACAAATAAACAGCAAGCACCTAGACCTACAAACAAGCCTGGAACCATGTAGGATGTAGATATTTTATAAAATATGTGTGTACTAGGTTTGTTATTCTGGTCTTTTTGCACTCCTTCTTGTTCCTTCAGGTTGAGGATATGAGACAGATACCAGTGTAAATAAGTGGAATGAACGCATGCATGTAAGGAGACAAAGCAGGAGAATCCTCATGACACCATAGTCTACTTAGATTAAAGACATATGATCATGCACCTCAATCTATATTAATACTGAGGCTCTTGTCAGGAGGAAGATGGTGTTGTAAGACTCTGACACATTGGAAAAACACTTTGTTACAGAGCTAAGACAAAAATATATATTAAAATAGATGGAATTGATTATAGAATTGAAGTATATTAAGAGTAGAAGAAAAACTTGCATTAATGCATTCTCCTTCATTTTGTAGAATCAAATGTCCAGATAATTTTACTTACATAGCTCACAGGTTAATTTGACTTGAACCTAAGACCCTTTATCTTTTTTCTCATGTTCATTATAACTACGTGGTTGTAGGTACTATGATACATTGATCTGCTTATGGCTCAGGGTCAACTGGTTTTTACAAAATATCTAGAAGGTACACCAGAGAGACAGATTTCAAAAAAGCAGAATAGTTGGTTGTTTGGAGGGTGTCTGAAGACAATTCTTATAAGTCTGCTAACACATCGTGAAGCAGCATTTATCATTCCACTCATGTGTAGTAATGTAGTAATTTATTTGGTTAATACTGGCTTTGCATCTCCAAACAGAATAGGTTAGGGCTGTCTGGGCAAGAGGATACAAGGATATGTACAAAGATAAGATAAATGATTACTTCTGAAACCTGTTGTGATTTGTTAATCCTTTGGTCTTTAACTTCAATGGACCTATTACTCTGCTTTTCATTACTCAAATGCAATGATGCTTGATAAAAAAACGCACAAAGCTTTAGAGGCATGTGAAACTCCCAGGTGATTTGCTTCATTGCCTTTTACGAAGTAACTTAAACTTGCCTGGGTGCCAGTGTTTTTACCCGCAAATATGGAAGATAATATGTAATTTTAAAAGATCATTATGAATAGCAAGCTGATTTAGGAATTTGTTTTGTGTTTTGCAATATAAGAAGTGTTCCATTGTATTACTGCTCCTTGTTTTTGATATAGTTATTATATATAGTAGTAATAAAATTCCATTATAAAATAACATAAGGAAAATATCATTCTACCTATAAAAATAGATTAAATACACACAAAACTCAGCAACCATTTTGGTGTAATACTTCTTAGTTACCAGAGCAAATACCATAGGGAAAGGGTGATGCTTTACCAGCTTCTCAGGATCTTATCTTAGTGTTCCAGATATAATTATTGTACAATAAAGCTAGTGAAATGGTAATAATAGGAATGAATAGCTGTGAGATTTGAAGCTTCAGCTCAGAAAACTCAAGTGTGGGGGAGTATTCATCTGTGGTATCTTAATTTACAGTTCTAGAGGGTGATACCACATGTCTGAAGGGTCTTCAGGTGACATGATCACATGTCTGAAGGGTGACATGATCAGGTGACATGATCCTCAGCTCATAGTTGGTTTTCTCATGAGACTTGGGCTTCCTCATAGAATGGCAGTTGTTAGGTCTCAGTATTGTTTCTACAACAGCTTAAGGTTCCAACATTGCCGTCTCAGTTCAGAAACCACACACTGCTTTCTATGGCCTACTTTAGAAGTGAACTTGGCATTTCTTCTTGGTGTGCAAAAATTACAAAGGGGTCATTAAGAGAGAAACCAGGATTCATCATTTGTCTGGGGAGCAGGAAGGCTCTAGAATAGTAGGCTGGAGATAATGCTGCAAATGTCTCTGCAAAATACAACCACACACGGTAGTGTGGGGTTGGGGAAGGGAGCAGGCCTCAGAGCAGGTTCCTGAACGTGCTCACAAACTTGCCTGAAACCACCACAGCTGGCTGGTTTTCATTACCAGCCTTAAAGTTTTAATAATTTATCACTTTCACTTTGAGAGCACCTCATGATGTGTTAAAGACAATAAACAAAACAGCAAAGGTTAACACCTCAGCCAATGGGAATCCTAGCTCTGGTAAAAATCCATGAAAGGAACATTGGGTTAAGGTCAATTGAAATCCAGAACATTCTGCTTGCATAGTTTCCTTGTTTCTAATTTAATAAATGTTTCCTGGAATGGAGTTTGCAAATCAGAATATATTTAAAATGCTTACTTATTCCCTTTTGGGTTCTGTGTCAATTGTGTACATTTCATAAATATAAACATAAGACATATTTGCTAAGGAATTACATTTGTTGATGTGGCAGCCTTATGGCTCAGAGTATAAAAAATTCATACCTTGTCAATTATGAATTGCATTTTCCCTATTTGTATAGAATATGGAACTTGTTTGAGTACTAGCTAAAAATGTACGTGATACTATTTCAGATGCAAGTATTGCTAGAAAAACCATCAATCTTATCCAGCTTTAAGAGGTGAACAACATCTGAAAATTGTAATCTCTTTTTATATAAAAGTCTGCCCCTGCTCATTTATTCAGTGTTTTCCCCCTCACTACATCCAATTACCAACCTATGAGTCCATCCCTTTTGATTTATCCTTTAGTTGAATGAGTGTCATAATATGAAGGCAACATGAGCCCAGTCCATACTTTACAATTCTTAACATATAAACATTTTCCTTCCTTCATTGGAACTGACTAACTCCCACAGCTATCACCCTAAATGTCCTCTTTCTAGTTCATTATCATATTGTGGATGAACACATCATCAGGATAGTATTTATTTTGACAGGTAAAGCAAAATTAGTCTTGCTCTGCAAAGCTCAAAAGCTATGCTGTGATTCCAGCCTTCTCTGTGAGGTATGTTGCAGTAGCGTGTTTATTGCAGAGGTGTGGGCAGTAACAGAGGTGTGGGCACTAACCAGTGGCCCAATGCACGTGGTTGCATTTTCCTCCAAACAAAACCTGTCAATTTAATTAGACACTGGGTATATAGTTAATGTTCCTAATTATCTCCCCAATTACTTTTCATACTCTAAAATTCTATCATTTTCCAGAGACTAGATTATTTCTGACACACTCTTGTCTCATTATTTCCATCTCTCTCTCTCCATAACTATGCTTTCTTTTCAAATGCGCATAGTCATGTCAACATTTGCTATCACAACTTAAGGTGTGATTATGCCTAATAATGTTTTATCTTTGCCATAAGTATAAACAAATAATTCTAACTGAATATTCTTAAGTTTTTGGTATCAGAGAAAGCCAAGTACAGCATTACCATATCTTAAAACCTCAAGAGAATAATGTAACACAATTACTTGCTATCATTAAAGAAGGCCTTGTTACTTAGAGAGCTATCTTCCAACTGCTGCGGCCTGAAGACTGCTCTCATTTCCCTCTTCTGAGACTTCCTCCTAATTTAAATTCACACTTTAAATATAACAGCCAATAGTAGATACATTCCTTCTTATATGTACATATATAGTATGTGCGTGCATGTGTGTGCTTGTATGTGCATGTTCGTGTGTGTGTGTGTGTGTGTGTTGTGTGTGTGTGTGTGTATGTGCTGGATGTTGGATGCTCATTTGAAGATGAAGTCCTGGGCCTCATATGTGGTTAAATATATGCTCTGTCTCTGAACAAAATTTAACTATGTAAATTTAAGGTTTACTTGGCATCACAATTCAAGAAAACCAACTAAGAAGTAGGACACTGTAGCATGTACCTATTCCTAATGTTTGGGAGGTTGAGGTAGGAAAGTCCTGAATTTGAGGCCAGTATGGGTCATAAGCAAGTTCAAATCCATCTTGGGTTATATATGATACTGTGTCCCCAAAACAGAAAATGCAAAAATAAAAGTTAAAAAAAGTCAAGATAGTGAGATATTTAGTAAACAAAATTGTTTATCATTTGTTATTCAAGGTCCCCTAGCCTATTTGCCATCACCTAAAATTTAGCTTCAAACATAGGAAATATAATTTAATTGTAGGCAGCTAAAAAATTTTCAAATCAAATTTATTAGTCTAAGAGTATGCACCAGGAATGACAATGCCCATTGATATTTAATAACTTCATTGAAAATTCAGTCATTAATAACAATGCTTCTGCAAACCCTTTCACTGATGAGCAAAAATATATACTCAAGAGTCCCTTCCCTAACAATTCAGAATCATCAAAAAAAAATGTAGCGGTCCTCTTACAGCCAGGTTCTTCCTTAACATCAAGTGAAAGATGAATGATAAAGAGGGGTACTTTGAGAATATAGCATATTAACGACCCAGTGGACCAAACACTTGACCACCAAAAAATCCTGAGTTGAAATTTTTTTCCTTGCTTCTTTTCTTTACTTTTCAGCTTTACAATGCTTCATACAATATGAACAGACTCATTATTTCTGGGACTTGTTGCATCTCTAATTTCTTTAAAATAAAACAAACAACAATACCAAATAAAACAAGACAAACAAACAAACAAAACCCCAACCTCTAGGATTCTGCCAGGACCTTCCCTCTCTGCCCCGACATACAGGCCCCTTCTGATTAGCGCCCAGCTCTCCACACAGCCAGACTTCTGCCTCCAGAGTCTGACTTACCCCTCCTTACCTTCTCCCCAACCTGCCAACTTTAGCCCTGTTCTCATGGTCTGTGCTCAAGGCTACTTTAGCCTCCCCAGCCTGTTCTGCCAAAATCTCTAGGCTCCTCAGGACCTTTCCTATAATCCGGAACCCAAATGCCCCTCCCATATCAGATTCAACCTTTCCACTCAGTCAGATCTCTCCCTCCACTACAGGCTTGGTCCAGGAATAATTTCACCCACAATATTTCCATGCAAGTTTTAAGCCAAACTTGCTTATATGTTCCTCTTCTGCACCAAACTACTGTGTCTAAATCAGACTCAGAACTAACAAAAGTTTACATGCCCAGATCTGAAAAATATTGATATAAAAGATTAATCCAGTATCTTGTCTCTAAAACCTACCAGTCCTGCAGAAACATTTGCTAAGGACAGTTACCTAGATAGATCTCAGATACAGAATTTAAAAGGAAAACCATAAACTTCACCAAAGAATTCAAGCATTTTAAACAAGAAATAGTTCAATGAAGTCAAGAGGAAAGAGCTTAAGGAGAATTAAAACCTAAGAGAACTTGACATTTTTGAGGTTTCTGAGAAATGTGCTCTGTAATTACCACATCTCTAGTTTTCCTTTCCACTGGTTGTTTATTATTCTCTCTCTCTCTCCTTTTCTTCCTTCTCCTCTACTCTCTTTGTGAAACAACATCTTGTCTTGTAGGTCTCGAACTTATGATCCCCCTGACTCCACCTCCTACATGACAAAAATAAAGGCATGAGTCACTATACCCAGCCACAGACATCCTTCTCTATGAGAACTGTCTACAATATCCATTTTTCCATCAATAATTTGTTGGGAATTATTTTTTCAACTGGTTCAAATATTTTAAAATTATTCTTTACAATGGAAAATCACTCGGCCATAAATATGAACAAAGTACTGATTTCTACACACACTAGGAGTATATCTTAAATCGATTTTCCCAAAAACAAGGCAACAAATGAATATATATATATATATAATTTTTATATACATATATAAATATTATTATTATTGTTATTATTTTGATCAGCTTGTCTGCCCCTCTCAACACTCCACAGTCTGCAGGTCTCCCAGGAGATCTGGTGCAGCCAGAGAACAGGTAGGACTCCCACCCAAATAACTGCAGCAGCTGGGACCCCCAAGGAGACCAGCAGATGTGGGACTCCCCCCCCCATGCAAAGTCCATCTCTGTTCTGATCTGCATCTCTGCCAGGGCAGAGTGGAGTCTCTGTCCCTCTCAACAACCCACAGTCTGCAGGTCACCCAGGAGATCTGCAGGAGAAAGCGGTAACAAAGAAATCTAAGTAATCTATCAGTGAATCAAACTGAAAGGGAGAAGAGAGAAAGAAAGGAGCTAAGAAATTCTGGGGAGAACATTGTTGACAAGACTCTGTAATGTTAAAAATGAAAACTATGCATAAAACCTGAGTTCAAGCCCTGACACCCATATGGTGGGGGGAAAGACTCAGCCTGTGAACAGACAGACAAATAGACGGATACAGACAGGCAGATACAGTGTGCACACGCTCACACACATTCTCTCACATACAATTAATATTTGTTTAAAAGTAAGGTAAGTGAGTGAAGGAGAAGAAGAAAAGATGCCTGTTGATATTGGAGCTAAATGGTCAAAGGCAGGCTAGGAACCTGGCATCCGGATTGAAAATTTCTACAACAGACGCCATCACATGAACATAGGAGTTACCGTGGAAAAGTTAGCAACTTCTGAATTTTGACAAACTTGATCAATATAATAGTTACAGCATCAGGTTATAACCATAATCACTTAATAAGGTAATTATTCAAAGATCCATACTAATATAAATAAATAACTGAGTAAATTGAGGAGAAACAACAGCTCTTTTTTCAACTATGATTCTAATGAATAAATATGAAGCATTGAGAACACTATAGTCATGAAAACAGAATGGGAGCAGTTACCACTTAAAGCATGCGAAAACTACTATATACATAGTATAGTTATAAAGCACATATAGCACGCACATACAGTATAGTTATAAAATAAGTAATCATTATACATGAAAAATATTAACTCTACCCTGAAGTTCCTAAAAAAAAATCAGTTTAATCAAGTGATCAAATACAACATCACCAGTAATACCATGCTAATGTTACGTGATACCCGGTGTGATTCCCTAGCAAGGGCATATGACTCTTTACTAGATAGTCTTAATCTACCAGGAGAAAGCATCCAACAAAGCATAACCAACTCACAGTCTACAATACAAGTGAGTATCCTTCAAAAGAGGGAACACCATAACAAAGGTAGGACTTGCCACAGCTCAGAGACAACCAAATAAGACAGGACAACTAGGTATAATGTGAACTCCTGAGCAACAAGGGCCCATTATGGAAAAGCTGGTGTGTTCTGATAAAGCCCCCCATACTTTACACAACAGAGCTGCCAACACCAAAGGCTAATTTCTGAGGTTTCCTAAGATCCTGAGTTTTTATAAGAACCTTTTATAAAGTCTTATGTGAGATATTAACATGAGATAACTTTGTGTGAGGTGTAAGGAAACCTAAGTAAGTACTGTTCTGGCATTCATCTGTCAGTCACTCAAACAAGAAGCTATGGTGCAAAACAATGCTGTACGTACTGACATATTATTATACACACTTAACACCTCACAGAAGTTTGAATCCAGTCTATTTTTTGTTCCTTGCCAGGCAACTGACTTTGCTTTCACCTCGCCTGGGTATGTTAAATCCACTCTCCACCTTGAAATTATCTAGGCCTTACACACAATTAATTTGACTTTATTCATTATCATAGAAGATTCTCATATTATTGTTTAAGATATTTTGTTAAGCATGTTGCAGTTGTGTGTGTATGTGTGCGCACACGTGCACACATGCACGCACAATGCTTTACGTTCCTTTAAGCCACAGCTTACTTCACAAGCATTGGTTGGTGCTTGGGGTTATTCATCTTTAATGTGGGAGAAACAATACGAGACACTTCAGCATCTCATAGCTCACAGAAAATTATTGATAACAGGTTTCCTGACATATTGTCTTCAGAATTTGGGAGTATCTAAAATCAGTTTTTGTCTTTTCCAGTAATTTTATTAAACACTGCTGGGTAAAGAACGTTTCAGATTCGAAGCTGTTAATGAAAAATGCCTGTATTTTGAAGTTGAGAATTTTAGTTGAATTTGTACTGGAGATGAACATTTGCATTGTGAGCAATGCAGTTTTATCTGGAATTCCTGCATACAAGAGTCAGAAAGGGGAACACAAAGTTACAGATTATGTTTTCATAGGAAAATTAAAGCAAGAGAGTTTCTCTACAAGAATTAGGAAGTTAGATAATGGCCTGGAAACTGTGAATCTGATTGCAAAATGACTATTAAAAGCCCCTATGATTTAATACATTCTTGTTTCTGTTCCCTTTATTCTTTACAAAGACAAAGAGCCCTCTGTAAATATTGCTTTCAGTATTATCAGACTTTCATTTCCAAATTCATTCAAAGGCAATAATTTAAACCATAATATTGGCTTTGCAAATGTAAACAGAGATTGAGCTGCTTTCCTTTAGTTAATCGGAATGCCAATGAAATTACACCCAATTAAATAATTGCTCTATTAACCTAATGCATTACCAATGCACTATGTGGCATAGCAAACAGCCAGAAGCACAGCCTGGAAAGAAGAGAGCTGCATCAAGGTGAAGAGAATGGAGAACAGTATATTTCAAACATCTGAGTCACAGAGAATGAAGCATTTACTGGAAGCTGCTGCATCTCTGATTCCTCTGCCTGCTCTTGAGACTCTCTCCTCCCGCCTTTCCAGTCTCAGTAGGAGGGCTTTTGTTTTGTCCTATTATAACTTGTTTTCTCTTTTTTGGCTTTTGCCTTTTGGAGGCCTGTTCATTTCTTCTGGGGAAGAGGTGAGGTGGGGAAGGAGCTGGGAAGAGTACAGGGAAGACAAACCGTGGTCAGACTGTGTTGTACGAGAAAAGTATCTTCAATTAAAAAAGGAAATTCTAATAAGTCAATTTTATACTTTATAGTTTTGCAGTGGCTGAAGGGTAGAAAACTGTTAAGAGATTTTAAAAGTTTTTGATTGACTTAAAAAGATACTTGGTGCAGGACAAATTGTCTCCAAGGAATATTTAACTTGGCTTCTCTGGATTCTGGACACCAGCAGCACAAAGCTGCCCATTCTAAGCCCTGGTGAGCCTCTCCAAGGGTGCATCATTGGGGAATGCTACTACTATTAGAAGGCTTGAACTACCCAGTGGCATGGGCAGATCTACCAGGACTGAGTTCATGCGATGCTTTAATGTCCAACCTCATCTTCTCTCATACTTCTCCAATCTGACCATTCCATAAAGCCTTTATTTTTTCCTGTACCCTCTGGTTGGTGAGGCTTAGCTATCTCTGACAGCTATTCATGCCAGGAAAGAGCTGATGCACTCTTGTGAACATTCATCTTCCATGACCTAACTTGAATGCCATTTCTTTGGGCAAGTTTTCTCTGTGTGTTCCACTTCCAGTCTCCTCCTTGCTTCACTTTAGCAAGTTATTCATCTTTACCTCCAAGGATCAGAATTTTCAGTCTCTAGGAAGTGAATTAAATATCAATGGCTAATGATCTAGTAAATCATGCCTGTAAAATGAAAATGAATATAATTCTTACCTAACATAACTCCTAGCTATAAAAAATTCATACTCCTTACTTGGGCCCTTCTGACTGTTAACTTTCTTGAGTTCCGTAGATTGTATTCTGGGTATTCTGTACTTTCTGGCTAATATCTATTTATTGGTGAGTACATACCATGCATGTCCTTTTGGGTCTGAGTTACCTCACACAGGATGATATTTTCTAGTGCCATCCATTTGCCTGCAAATTTTTTGATGTCCTCAATCTTAACAGCTGAATAGCATTTCATTGTGTAAATGAACCATATTTTCTGTATCCATTCTTACTTTGAGGGACATATGAATTGTTTTTAGCTTCTGGCTATCACAGATAAGGCTGCTATGAACATAGTGGAGCACATGCCCCTGTGGAAAGGTGGGGAATGTTTTGGGTATATGCCCAAGAGTGGTAGATCTATTTTCCAATTTTCTGAGAAACCTCCAGATTGATTTCCAGAGTGATCGTACCAGTTTGCAGTCCCACCAGCAATGGTGGAGTGTTCCTCTTTCTCCACATCCTTACCAACATGTGCTATCACCTGAGTTTTTGATCCTAGCCATTCTGATTGGTGTAAGTTATAATCTCATGGTCATTTTGATTTGCATTTCCCTGATCACTAAGGTCCTTGAACATTTCTTTAAGTGCCTCTTGGCCATTTCAGATTCCTTTGTTGTGAATTCTCTGTTTAGTTCTATATCCCAGTTTTTATTGGATTATTTGGTTTTTGGAGGTTAGCTTATTGAGTTCTTTATATATATTGGATAATAGCCCTCTATTCGATGTGGGGTTAGTGAAGACTTTTACCCAATCTGTAGGTTGTCAATTTGTCCTATTGACTATGTCCTTTGCCTTTCAGAAGCTTTTCAGTTTCATCAGGTCCCGTTTATTAATTCTTGATCTTAGAGCCTGAACCATTGGAGTTCTGTTTAGGAAATTTCCCCCTGTGCCAATGAGTTCAAGGCTTTTTCCCACTTTCTTTTCTATTAGATTCACTGTATCTGGTTTTATGTTGACGTCCTTGATCCACTTGGCCTTGAGCTTTGTGTGAGGTGACATATTTTCATATTTCTACATACTGATTGCCAGTTAGACCAGCACTATTTATTTAAGATGCTTTCCTTTTCCATTGTATATTTTTGGCTTTTTTTTTTCAAAGATCAAGTGACCATAAGTGTGTAGTTTTATTTCTGGGTCTTCAGTTCTATTCCATTGATCAATATGTCTATCTCTGTACCAATACCATGAAGTTTTTATCACTATTATTTTGTAGTACAGCTTGAGGTCAGGGATGGTGATTCCCCCAGAAGTTCTTTTATTGTTAAGAATTATTTTCACTGTCCTGGGTTTTTTGTTTTTCCAAATAAAATTGAGAATGGTTCTTTCCATGTCTTTGAAGAATTGTGTTGGAATTATGATGGGAATTGTATTAAATCTGTAGATTTCTTTTGATAAGATGGGCATTTTTAAAGATATTTTTCCATGTAATTAAATATCACAATTTTTGATTAGAAATGATTATAGATATTTATATATCCTATTTTCTCCCTACCCCCTCTCTCTATTGCTCCCTCCCTCCCTTTCTCTTTTCTTAACTGTTGTATCAATGCCAATATACTTCTACAAAGCAATGGAGAATACTTTCAGTTGGAAGAAGAAAGAGGTAAGAAGAGAAAGCAAATAACAGCGATCCTGATGGATAAAATAATGAATTGAAGCGAATCAATCTGTATATGTGTAATTATTCTACTTATATATAAGTTAAATAAGAAACTACACATTTATATCTGGTAAGATAACATCACTGCATGCTAAGTGATCCACATTTTATTTTATATTCTGGTTAAATAATTCACATATAAGATCTAATTTGCCATTAGTGTTTTCAAAATGCAACTCAAAGATGGAGCCAGATTTTGTAAGCAAGCAAGACCCTTTAGGAGTAAGGTATTCTTTATTCATTGGAAACTGAGAAAGAATGCAGCTTGGCATCGATAGGAGTCAAGGGAAACTTTATGAAGGAATTAGGTCTTGAAAGGTTACAGATAAAGAAATAAGTATGTATAGGTTGCACACACACACATTCAGAGAGAGAGAGAGAGAGAGAGAGAGAGAGAGAGAGAGAGAGAGAGAGAGAGAAAGAGAGAGAAAGAGAAAGAGAGAGAGAGAGAGACTCACAGAAAACATCTCACTGTAGTATGTAGTAAAGCACAATGTGTCCCATAGTCTATCCCTCTGTCCATACATCTTCACTTTCAAATGTTCATTGCAATGAGTCAGTGGTCTGGCTTGAGATCTCTGGCTTCTGTGACACCATCAATGTTGGTTTGTCATTGGGACTCCTCCCTGTTGTCCTGTTGTTGCCCTGTGTCATGGAAATTCTGCAGCTTTGGATCAGTATGACTGGGCCTTTCGAGTGTCCCAACCATTCAAAGATGCTACAGATTTTGGAGTGGGCCAACTCAGATCTGGATCTGGGCCTGGGTGGTAGCTGAGCTGGTCAGCACAGGGGCTCTCCCTTATCCAAACCACCAGTGCGAGCTCTCCAGCTCTGCTCCAGCTAGGACACCCAATGCTGACATGGGCAAGAGGCCGGGTCAGCTCTTGTCTTCTCATGCCCTCTAGCTGACTTACCCACTCTTTCAGAGCTGGCTCCACTGTACCACCCAGTGAAGGCACAGGGACCTGCTCTCCCAAGTGCTTGCCTGTACTTCTTAAATTTCAAAGTTAAGGTAGCCTCCGAGTCATCAAAATATTCTCAAGCATATGAGAATAAAGGAGCACAGTGGACTTGCAAGAACTCAGATCAAAGATCCGAGTCTCTGTTCTCCGAGCTTAGATGATGCAATTCCTTCCTGTGTACACCATTACAAGGTGGGTTCCTTGGGATCCACCCATGAGGGTGGAGAGCTCAAAAATTGAATCAGAATCCTTGTTTTAGAAAAGAAGAAATTTAGAGAACTCTCCTGCCTTCTTTCCATCATGTGAAGATGTAGCCAAAACAGTATCCTTGTCAGAACCTGACTTGGAGAGCACCTTGACCTCAGACTTCATCCTCTAAACTGAGAGAAACACATGTTTAACCACAAGGCCTATGGATGTTTGTTATCATAAACTTAGAAATGTAGCAGAGCAATAAGGATGCAGAGACAAAATAGTTTTTGAAGATTTCATACAGCATTGAACAAAAACTTCAAGAGTCACCCAGGTATCTGTGACTTTCTGGTGGCTACCCCCATTCCTCCATTTTCCATTGCTACACACCTCTGTTCAATTTCCTGACCTTCTGTACATCTCCCCGTCTCCTCTCACACCTGAACCTGCCCCTCTCTTTTCCCCTCCCCCTCCTTTCTTCCTCCCAGGTACCTCCCCCCCTACCTTCAGTGAATATTTTGTTCCCTCTTCTAAGTAGGACTGAAGCATCCACACTTTGATCTTGCTTCTTCTTGAGTTTCATATGGTCTGAGAGTTGTATCGTGGCTATTCTGAGCTTTTTTCCTAATATCCACTTATCAGTGAGTTCATATCATGTGTGTTCTTTTGTGACTGGGTCACCTCACTCAGAATGATATTTTCTAGATCATTTGCTTGCAAATTTCATGTATAGTGATTGTTTTTAATAGATGAGTAGTACTCCATTATGTAAATGTACCACATTTTCTGTATCCAATCCTCTGTTGACGGACATCTGGGTTATTTCCAGGTTCTGGATATTATAAATAAGGCTGCTATGAACATAGTGTAACATGTGTCCTTGTTATATGTTGGAGCATCTTTTGGGTATATGCTCAGGAGTGGTATAACTGGATCCTTAGGTAGTACTATGTCCAATTTTCTGAGGAACCACCATACTGATTTCCAGAGTGGTTGTACTAGCTTGGAATCCCACCAGCAATGGAGAAGTGTTCTTTCTTCACCTCCTCACCAGCATCTGCAGTCACCTGAGTTTTTAATCTTAGCCATTTTGACTGGTGTGAGATGGAATCTCAGGGTCATTTTGATTTGCATTTCCCTGATGACTAAGGATGCTGAACATTTCTTTAGGTGCTTCTCAGCCACTTGATATTCCTCAGTTGAGAATTCTTTGTTTAGCTCTGTATCCCATTTTTAATAGGGTTATTTAGTTTTCTGAAGTCTAACTGCTTGTGTTCTTTGTAAATATAAGCAATCTGTTGGATGAAGCGGTGATAAAGATCTTTTTCCAATCTATAGGTTGCTGGGTTTTGGCCCAATCACCCATCTCAAAAATTTTAGCTCAAACTTGCTTCTGTCTAAATGAAATATAGGGACAAAGCGTGGAGCAGAGACTAAAGGAAAGGCCATCCAGAGACTGCCCCACCTGGGGAATCCATCCCATGTGCAGATGCCAAACCCAGACACTATTGCTGATGCCAAGAAGTGCTTGCTGACAGGAACCTGATATAGCTATCTCTTGAGAGGCTCTACCAGAGCCTAACCAATATAGATGAGGATGCTTGTAGACAACCATTGGACTGAGCATGGGGACTCCAATGGAGGAGTTAGGGTAAGGACTGAAGGAGCTGAAGGGGATTACAACTCCATAGGAAGAACAACAATATCAACCAACCTGACCCTAGAGCTTCCAGGGACTAAACCACCAACCAAACAATACACATGGATTCAGCTGCATTTGTAGCAGAGGATGGCCTTATCAGACATCAATAGGAGGAGAGGCCCTTGGTCCTGTGAAGTCTTCATGTCCCAGGGTAAGAGAATGCTAGGGCAGTGAGGCAGGAGTGAGTGAGTGGGTGGGCCAGCACCCATATAGAAGCATGAGGAAGGGGGATGGGATAGGAGATTTGAAGAGGAGAAACCAGGAAGGGGGATAAAGTAACGGAAAAAAAGAAAAGAAAAGAAAAGAAAAGGAAAGGAAAGGAAAGGAAAGGAAAGGAAAGGAAAGGAAAGGAAAGGAAAGGAAAGAAAAAAAAG
>NW_021621185.1:1591924-1602689 GCF_004785775.1 Grammomys surdaster | reverse complement strand
GGAAAGGAAAGGAAAGGAAAGAAAAAAAAGTCACCCAGAGTTAATGTAAGGTTATTTGAAAAAAATGTGGCTGATTAGAACCTCTCAGTACAAAGGACATAGGTAAATCCTGACATGAGAAGGGACTTCAAGCGATTTATTTTATTTGCAAGGATTCAGACCTTTATTTAATGAACAGTTCAAGGTTAACTGTCAGAAAATCCTTCCTTGTATGACAGTAATGTCTCTTCAACCATACTCATTAGTAAAAATAAGTTTTCTTATTCATCTTTGTACCCAACAACATCCCAAGTTGGAGCTCTAAATAACGCTGCTCTGCCTTCTGCCTTTACAGACTAGCTTTCTAGAGCTTTATATTTATAAATGGGACCTGATAGTAAATCATCTGTAATCTTTGATTCTTTCACTTAGCACGTTTTAGGAATTTATATGCTGGAGTCAATATTTTGTTGTATTTTTCTTAGTAATATTTAATAATGGAGATGTATCACAATTACATATTCATTTAATAGTTGATAGGCATTTGGGCTGCTTGCATCTCATTTCTTGCTATGAACATTTGTAACAACATTTTCTATGGATACATGTTGTGAAATGTGGGCAAATTATTCAGGGTAGAATTATTCTATTTTTAACCTCATGAGGTAGAGTTATTGCCAGGTTCATTACAATTAGCATGTATTCTCTCTCTCTCTCTCTCTCTCTCTCTCTCTCTCTCTCTCTCTCTCTTCCTCCCTCCCTCCCTCCCTCCCTCCCTCTCTCTCTCTCTCTCTCTTTGTCTCTTTCTCTCTGCTTATCCCTTTGTCTCTGTTTATCTTGTTCCGAGAACTGAACCTAGGGTTTTCACATGGTAGACAAGTGCTCTACCACTGAGCTATAGTTCTAGAACTTTTCTTCTTAGTTTTGAGGCATGATCTTGTTAAATTGTCCATGCTAACTGTAAACTTACTATGTACTATGAGCGAGCAAGCCTTGAATTTGCAATCTTCCTGCTTGAGCCTCCTGAGTAGACAGATTTACATGCATGTGTGTATCTGGTCAATGTCTAGGTTTTGATTGGGGATGTACACATTTATTGACTATTTTTGAAGGATTATCTTTAAAAATTGTTTCAAACCTGTGGTCACATAGACAGCAGTAGTTAAACTCAGTGGGCTACTGAAGAAAACAAAAAGACATGAGTATAGGAGAGTGGGTTGTAGGAAGGAGCAGGGTTGACAGTGGGAAGGAGGTGGGAAGGTGGCTGTGGGGACTAGAAGATCAAGAATATATTATACACACATTTGAAAATGTCAAGGAGCAAATTTGATAAAAATGGAATCTCTGACCCCAGAGTATTTTCAATTTATTTATTTTTACTTCTACTTTCAAATGTTTTAATGTATTTTGTATTTTAAGGATTTTTTTTGTTTGCTTGTTTGTTTTTGACACAGGCTCTAACTATGTGGCCCTGTCTGGAACTTTCTATGTAGACCAGGGTAGAATCAAACTCCCTGAGATCTATCTACCTCTGCCTGGTGAGTGTTGGGATTAAAGGCAGGAGTGCACCATTATTCTTGGCATATTTTATAGGTTGTTAAATTATTATTATTATTATTTTATGTGTTTGAGTATTTTGCCTATGTGTTTGTCTATGCACCATGAGTGCATGTGTGTTTGGTGTTCTAACAGGCCAGAAGAAAGTTTCAGATCCTTGGGGACTGGAGTTTCAAATGGTGGCAAGTCACCATGTGGGTGCTAGGAATCAAATTGTGTCCTCTGAAGCAGCCAGAGAGTGATCTTCTCTACTAAGTCATCCCCTTAGCCCTGTTCTTATGGTTTTAAGTGTAGCGGGAGGTGATCCATATATTTTGTTATTTGTATTTTTAAGCATTTTATGCTATTATACATGGAAATGTACAATTAATTTTCACTGTGTATTGCCTTTTGCTGGTGTGTAAAGATAAATTTCTGTATTGACTTTGTATCCTTTATTATGGCTAAATTTATTAAATTTCCTAGATATTTGTGATTCCTTGGAGTTTTTTTTTAATATACAATCTGGTCATCTACAAATAAAAACAACTTTTCTGTCTTTCCTACTTGCACTCACTTTACATATCTTGTTTTATTGTTCTATACATTCACAACAGTATTAAATGAAGTAGTAAGAGAAGACAGAGATCTTGCCTTATTCTAGATCTTCCTATATCATGTTAACCTTGGGAATTTCATAGAATCCCTTAATCAAATTGAGTGTTTCTTTTCTTTCCCAGTTTACTGAGTTTTTGTCGTGGTATGACATCATCTGTTTCTCTAGATCTATGGCTATGACCAGATTCTCCCCCTATATTCTTTTGATATGGTGAATTGTTTTAATTGATTTTCAGGAACATGTAAATAATTTGACTTAAGCTGGAAACAAAAGGAAGGAGATACAGAGGGTAGAATGTAAGCGTGTCATTGAAAATGGGAAGTTAAATCATTTGTTAGGATATTCCTTGTCTATGCAGTCTTAAAAAGCCAGCAGAAAACCATTAAGTGCTGTCTATTTTATGTAATATGCACAAGAATAAGACATACTCAAAACAGGAAGTAAGATTGTACTATTTTCCTAGCTTTTCTGATTTAAATGTTTTTCATATTTATTGAAAGTACTCACTTTCAGTTGTTATGACAAATACATTGAATAACTTGATATTAATTTCATTAAAAATGTCAAGTCACTGCCTAAAGTCACATATGTGTGTCTTCCTACTGAAAGATATACTGTTTGCAAGAAACTTATTTATGTCAAGTTATGTAGAATTTTAAATTCTTAGCTAATATTTTTAGCAGCAATCATACTCCTTTATTATTAAAACAGCCATATTTTTATGACTAAATTAAACTGCGGCATTAGACTACTGCCTGATGCATTTGGTTTCATGGAAGTTCAATGCCAGTGTAGAAAAAAATTTTCCATGATTAGGCACAGGACTAAGCCTCCATCTCCACTAAAACCGAAATCAAAATCAAACAATCCATCCTGAAAAAAATAATAGTTCCTGTAAAAATGCAGTTTCCTAGAAGGTAAATTATAAAAGTATGCATTTACCCAATCATTTGAAATACTGTAATTATACAATCTGCTCATCAAGAGACTTTTAAGACTCATTAAAATCATAAAACAATTCTAATTAAAACCACATTTAAATTAAGTTTCTATAACCTACACAGTACTTTAAATCAAACAAAAAAGTTGTATAAAAGATCCAATTAATTGTAAGTTTTTGTAAGAATTAGAGCCTAATTACTCTATGATTAAGGTTCCCCAAAATGTAATCATCAATGGCTCTATTCAGAAGAATTAGCCTTCTGTACCCCAGATGCCAGGGCAGAACTGCAGCCCGCCTTTGACACCAGCAAGCCTATTCAAGAGAAATCAGCATGACTGTGGAAACTTTACCTCCACCCCCACTGGGCTCCAAGTGGCGCGACCAAACAAAGCAGCATGCTTTATACAGACTCAGGGTTCCTTATCTGAGCTCCCTATCTGAATAAATACATTTATGTTCATTGGCAAATTTAAAAAAAAAATCATCATCAGAGCCGGTTCTGGAAACGGCGGTTATTTCAGAGATTCCCACACAGGGTTGGGAAAAGATGCACACGGGTGGGAAAACAAAAGAGATCCGCGCCTCTTAGAGAAAGAGAACTGCCCTCTGAGGGGACGCGCCAAAGAAGCCTTAGCCGTGTGCAACTCCTTTGCTTTCTTGCTCAGCTACTTGAAATGTTTTTCATTTTTATTAGCCAAACTTCCCACGGGAAAGAGAATAAAAAAAGCCCTGTGACATCGCTGCCTCTTGTGTGTTCTCCGAAACTAATTAACCCTATGAAGTTATTAGGGCGGTATCATTTTTTCTATGACATCATGCAAGGTGAAGGTCACTTCTATAATATTCCAGACTTCATTCATGTGGTGTGTATCCCACCAAATATAATTTATTGTAATTTCCCCAGTGCCCTGAGAGCCAAGTGATTAGTTATTATGGTACATAAAAAGCTCAGACATATCACACATGATTTATAGCCTCTATTTATGATAATCTAATTTTCTTTTACGGTAAAAAGAAATTTACTGTTTATGTTTTATAGATTGTTATTTTGAGGAAATGATTATTTAAAGTATCTTTTAGTATGGCTCCTTGCTGATCATGAGGCATCTGGTAGCTGAGGCATCCAAACGAGTGGGCTAGAAGGGCACAGACTTAACTGCCAAACAAGAACTTACAACTCAGGGCTGTAACTAGGTACGGAGGCTTTTGTCTGGTGACTGGTTAAGTCATGTTTGCTTACCCACATGCATCCCACAAGGATCATGGAGGAGAAAAGGGGGTTCTGGGGAATGTCAGCACACATTGTATTTCCCCACTGGTACATTCTACTTAGCCCTCAAACCCACAGCTATGTGCAGTGAAAACCTTCCCGAGATATTTATAAGTGACATCATCCTAGAGCTATGGCCATTACAGTCTCAGAGCAATCTTTCCTTTGCACCCCGTTCTGTATCTCTCCTCTCCACCTGTGTCTATATTATCTTCCTTTTCATTGTGGATAAGGTATGCTATTGAATCCGCTGATTATATTCAAATGACTGGCTGAAAGCAGCCCTATAGAGGTGAGGAGGGGCAAGAAGCAGTGTCAGTGTGAGACGTCCTCAGATGCCTCAGTGACAAACCACAAGCTAGTAATAATGACTATTAATTACTAAGCACTTTGTATGTATTGAGTCCCTTAATCTTCCCACTTACAAAGCATTCTTGACAATTTATGGGTGAAGAAACTGAGGTCTATAGAGACCAACCACTGTTCAAGGTGACTCCACAGTAAATGGCATGTCTGAGATTTGAACTCAGATCTAATATCTATTCTTTTAATCATTATGCTGAATGTTCTTCCAATTCTCTATAATAATGTGGTCATCTATTATAACTTATTTACATTACATTTATAATGTGCCAAATACTTATGTGAGAGCCTTGAATATATTAATTACACTGTATGTTCAAAACAACCTATGAACTATGTTTTTTTAAATTATCATTTCCATTTTTAGAGTAGAAACTTGAGTCACAGAGAAGCTGAGAAACTTTCACAGGTTGGATTCTGGCTAAAGCAGTATAGGTCTGGAGTGTACTGTATGTACCACTTGTTGTTGTTGTTTTCTGCTGCTGTCTCTTAGTGTTTTGTGAGGAGTTGTAAGGTATGGGCTGCTTGTGTGGACATGCCCTAAGGGTAACAAAAGGAGACTTCTTTGTTAGGGGTGAAAGCATTAAAAATCTTTGCTCTTTGGGCATGAATAGGTGGAGTGGCAGGAGATGTGGATGTGAGAGACAGGGAGATGCAAAATCCTCAGCTGTTGATGTTCACTCAAAAGAAAACAACAACAGACACGAAGTAGCTGGGCACATTGCCTTTCTCTAGGACTCAGTTTTCATCTTGCTAAGCAAGGAGCTGGCTGCCTGAGGATGGTCCCCACCTCACTCTGCCCTGCTCAGGCTCTGAAACCGAAGATTGGTCTTTATCCTGTACCCCATGGTCCTAGTTTTCCTGGCAGCACACTTTACTTCAAGTCTCTTCTGTAAACCTTGTAAACCTGAAAATACAGTCCTGCATATTCATTTCTTTACTTAGTTTTTCTGATGTTCTCCTGGCTAGAGACAAAGATACTGAGAGAAGGTGAAGGGACCTGGAGAGATGGAGCCAGCAGTTAGAGCACATGCTTCTCTTCCAGAGAACCCAAGTTTGGTTCTTAGCACTAGTGCCTGGTAGCTCACACTTGTAACTTCAGCTCCAAAGGATCTAGTGTCCATGGGCACCTGAATATAGATAACATTTACTCATACAGACATTCACAATACTCTTAAATAGAAATAAAAGTAATCATTAAAGAAGAGATGAAACGACTTACTGCCATGGAGCAAAACAGCAGAGTTAGAATTTACACAGACTACAAATCAGTACTCTTTCCTCTAATTCCTTAAAGCTGATTTTTAAAATATTTTCACAGTTGATTCATTTTCTCATGAAGAAATCTGTGTTATAATCAGAAGTGATTTGTTCACTTATAGTCTTAAATCCTTTTCCAAACAGGAGAAGGTATAAACAACTATACTGATGTAGCACTTAGAGTTTCTTTAATCTAACACACTCAATAAATTCTAATGCAAAATTTAAAACTATGATTTCATATCAACAGAGAGCACAAAAATATTGTTATATATATAAGCCATAGATACTGAATGCTTAAAAGTCCAGGTATGTTTTACACAATCGAGTATTATGATATAGGACTAAGATAAATTTTGTTGCCAGCCACAATCATTTCTCATATTTCTCTTCTTTAACAGAATGTGGCTGCTTATTCCTCAGTGGACTTACTCATGGGTAGATTACAATGTTAACAGTGACATATGCTAAAGATACTAACAGGGATCTGCCCATGTTCTCTGAGCACCCCTGACCATCTCTGTGCCCTGCTGTCCTTGCCTAGAAGTATGGTTGTTAGAATAAGACTGTCATTCCCTTTAATCTGTTACAGGATTAATTCTTATGTTCAAATTATTCTCTCACCTTCCTGGCATGGGCCTTCTTTTGTTTGTCATGAACGTGACTTGATTGTGTATTTCTTATTACCTATCTCTTTTTCCTTGCAGCAATCCTCTGCTAACGTGCCTACAGATCCCATATAAGTGGGATGCCCTTGGTCCTCTATTCAGGTTCACTTCAGGTGGAAGCAAACTAACTCAACAACCCAACAAGTTTACCACCAAATAAAAAAATGCCAACATTTAAACAGTTTTCTCTAACTGTAGCTATTTTTTCCTCTCATTTTTGTTTTATTTTCTACTACTGAAATGTTTAATATTAGTGTGTGTGTTCATGTGTGTATACACCACGGTGTGTATATGTATACACATGTGTGTCCGTCCACAGCATCATATGTGGAGAGCTACTTTGGGTGTCAGGTCTGTTCTTACACTACAGGTTCTGAAACTCTAACTCATGTCATCACATTTACATGCCAAATGCCTTCCCCACTGAGACTCACTGACACTGAAATTTTCAATGTTAGTAACATTTTATACTTACAAGAAGTGCAAATGGAAGCATTAGAGGAGGAAGTTAATAGTCCAAATAACACAGAGGCAACACTAGAACTTCTGACAGTAGACTTGCAAACTGCATGAGAATATAGCTTCCATTGTCCCATTTGCTTTTACATTTGCTAAAAGGAAGTAAAACAAACCAAACTAAATCAACCCACAGAGGAGAAAGAACCCTCCTACTCCATGCAAGGATTCTCACCTAGTCTTATTCTCCTATACTGGTTCTCATATATATGTTATTTTTGGTTTTATATATACATACGCATATATATATGTATGTATATATATATACACATATACATATATATACACATACATACACACATGTGTATGTGTGTGTATGTATGTATATAACAACAATTAAAAAGAGGCTATGAATTTTAAGAAAGAAAGGAAGTGTATATGGGAGGATTCATAGGAGAAAAAGGGGAAATGATGTCATTATAATTTGAAAAAAATAAAAAAATTAAAGTTTCATCATAACATGTTTTTGAACACTTACTGTTATGAAGAACTATTTTTAGTATTTTTTTGTTGTTGCTGTTGATCTGGAGGAACAGGTGCTTGAGGCTATGAAAATGACTCATAGAACACCTGGCTAATATACATAAAGCATGGAAGACACATGTCTTCAGCAACATGAAGTGTGTCCTCAGTAACCATGACCTTTAGCTTAACTTTGTCAGGAGTTGGCAAGCCCCTGAACAGCTGAAGAACACTTAAAAGACACTGTTGCATTTTCTGTAAATGAAGTAGAAATGTAAGGGTCACAGAAACAGAGAGGGATGAAGGGGGGAAAGGAAAGAAAGCTTGTAAGGGTAGTGTTTGAAGAAGGAGATGTCCTTGGCTACTGTGTTGTAGTTGATGAACATGAAAACAGGAAGAGGCAGGCTGCAGCTGGAGTGATGATTGCATGTGCTGTACTTTAAATGTACTTTAAATAAGCAATGTGTTTATTTGTTCAAATATTCTAACAGTGTGGCAAATGTGGTGATCTTAATGTTAGAGATCTGGCCAACAGTAAGAAGAAAGGACTTGGAAGATCTCTTAAGTACTCTGTTTCTGACTGTACCCCACAAGAGGTTAGAACAGATGGCAGTTTGGGGAAGGAAGTGAGTCCCCCAAACACACATGCAAATATTGCTGGAGTTTGTAGTACGCTGTACATCCTTACTAGGGGCACTCTAGGCCTGACTAATAGAGAGGACCTGACCAATGGAGGAGTTAGGGAAGGACTGAAGGAGCTGAAAGGTATTTGCAAGCCCATAGGAAGAACAACAATATCAACCAACCAGACCCCTCAGAGCTCCCAGGGACTAAACCACCAACCAAAGACATGGGCTGACCCATGGCTCCAGCTGTCTATGTAGCAGAGGACTGTCTTATTGGGCATCACTGAGAGGGGAGCCCCTTGGTCCTGTGGAGGCTTGATGACCCAGGGTAGGGGAATGCTAGGGTGCTGAGACAGGAGTGGGTGGGTGGGGAGCACCCTAATAGAGGCAGGGGGTAAGGGACAGGGAACAAGGGTTTGTGGAGGGGAAACTGGGAAGAGGGTAACATTTTAAATATAAATAAATAACCAAGGAAAATAAAAATAAAAGAGTTATTATCAGTAAAGCTAGTATTTCATCAGAATCACTACCACACTGAGTTATAGCTCTCTGTGTAAATTAACCATATGGCATTAGGCATGCTCCATATGACCTGTCACAGTGACCATGGATGGAATTGTTAATACTAGGTGGCCATAGATTATTGCTATTGTTTTCTGGCTTAGAGCCTTTAGTTTTGAGATGAGCACTGTGAGTGGTATTACTAATCCACAGTTGATTTTACTGTTGGAACTTCTCAGAACTAGCCTCATGTCATCACGTGAACAAAAGTCTTAGCCTTGTTTTACATTTGTCTATGTATATATCCATGCACACTATGTGTAGAGGTCAGAGGACAACTTCTGCAGTTAGCTCTCTTTTTCTATCATTCGGACGCGGATTGTCAAATTTTGTGGCAAGGGACTTTATCCTCTGAGCCATTTTGCTTGCCCCCGAAGTCCATGCTTTTAGTATGGCATTCGTGTATTCAGAGAGATATGTAAGGGGCTCATTATTCCTAATGGAGCTACAGAAGTGAAAGAAATAGACATTATGTGCTTTTTTTCACGATCAACACTTGCAATTCGGTGCATAAATGCTTCAGTTTACAGAAATAGCTAGACCTTTCTGAACCCTCCCAGTGATTAATTAGAAAGCCTGTCTTACAGACTTTTCTCTCAGGTGTAGTAGCCTTGTAGCCCTTACCATTAAGAACTAATAAATAAATGCTTGGTTAAGCATAAACAAGGTGATCGGCAGTGAAGGACTGATGCTCTTGGTCTTTATGCACTACATCCACTCTGTCATTTTATCTTGGAGGACAAAATAATATACAAAACTAAAAGTTGCAAAAGCAATTAGTGAGCAATTTGTTATTAGCCATTAGGAAAGTGTTAATGGTTCACACTTTGAATGTGCAGCTATGAGATTATATCATGATTAACTTTAAGAAACCAAGAGTTGTGTTATTCAGAAAAACATCTCCAATTGGAAATTTTAAAAACATATCCCTGATAAAGAGGCTTGTCAGGGGGAATAATAGGGTGTTTAAATGTATATGGAAAAAGAAGTAAATTAGACTGCAAAGCAAGTATAGACAGAAGCTTGCCTGTTTAGCAGATATTTGAAGATCTAGTTTCCACAGCAGCATAAATTACCTGTAAATTAGCCATATTAGATACAGCTCACCCCCTCACAGTCATAACTGACCTCCATATTATCCTTTTGTCTTTGCGGTAAACTTTGAGAAATAATATACTACTCTGGGAACACTGACAACCTTGAGATGATAGTCTTTACATTTACAACTTTTATCACAAAAACCCTGGTAACCTTGAATCAATGCTATGGCAGCCATGTATCAGAGTGTCTCTGAGACAGCGGCACCTCAGGGAAAGAAAGTCAGATTATGAGTCTACATGAACATTTGGATTAACAACTACATATGTGAACAACCTCAAAGGCTCTTACAGGAGAACGAATGATTTTATAAAATGTAGGCCATAGTAAATGTATCTAGTCATTCATTTTTGTAGTTTCTCCATTTTGTAATTAGAGCAGTATAGTTTATGCAAATATAAGCAACTTGTTCTCTGATAACTGCCAATGTAAGCAAAGATTTCCTTTAAAGCGAAAACTGACTATATTCAGCAATAATAGTATGGATCCACATTTTACCCCTTTATAATTTAAGTCAAGGTTAAAGTAGTTTCCAGTGGCACTGTACTATGGGTTAAATAATCCCCAAATGGAAAATTGCTAGAGACTTGGATGAGAGAGCTATGGATTATCTGTGAAAGAGGAATACAAGAGCTACCTAAAAATATCTCAGCTTGATTCCTTCTAAATCCCCTTTCTTTGTATTCAAGCTTCTGTGAACCAAAGACCACCAAGGTAACTGGGAGCTCTTAAAGGAAAATGCCTTTATTCCATGCCTTTTGTCATCCTCCCAGATATGAGTGCCAGGCCTGTGAGCATCCTGCATACACTGATCAGATCTCTCTCTCTCTCTCTCTCTCTCTCTCTCTCTCTCTCTCTCTCTCT
>NW_021621185.1:1557068-1591914 GCF_004785775.1 Grammomys surdaster | reverse complement strand
CTCTCTCTCTCTCTCTCTCTCTCTCTCTCTCTCTCTCTCTCTCTCTCCCTCTCTCTCTCTCTTTCTCTCTTTCTCCCTCCCTCCCTCCCTCTCTTCAGAAAGAGAGTCAAGAAAAAATGGTGCAAAAAGAGAATATTGTTAAAATTTGGAGAAATGTTTATTAACTATGTGCTGATGTGCTGTTAAAATTCATGAACACACACACATAGGTACATATATATATGTATATGTATATATGTATATATTACATATAAATAAATATATATTTGTATATAAATGATACCATATGTACCATATGTTCTTATATATTTATTTATATGTAAACTAAATATATTTATATCCATCCATGAAAAAATTCTAATAAATTCTATTTAGGCAAAACCAGTCCTTAAAAGGGGCATCTTTTGAAAGCTAGTTGTCAACGATTTGTTAACACATCTTCTCATTCTTGCTCCTGCATCTTTACCCTTTAGTCGTGGATAAGTTTGGGTGTGTATGCTCATTTCTTACCCTTAATACCTAAATTCTAAGACCCTTGCTCCATGGCATCAGATTTCACTTTACAAAGACACACCTCTATTCTTTCTCTTTTTTAAAGTTTGCTATCTCAGCTAGAATGTAAAATCGTTTCATCCTTCAAGTCTAGAAATTGTATTAGCATCTGCCATGCTGTTAATTATTTTTTTTATAGTTTTCCTAAGCTATATAGCTCATATCTTTTTCCTGGGACTTTTGCATTTGGTTTTTGTTTCGTTTTGTTTTATTTTTGTTTCATTTCAACTTTATTTAAAACACTAATTTTATATTTCTCTGGATACCTACCACCTCTGTACATTTATTGTATAATTTTTTGCTAAATAATAAATAAAATTTTTCTTCTATGCCATGTATGCATATGTGTATGTGTCCATGTTCACATATGTGTGTGACATATGCAATTGTGTGTGCATGTGGAGGCCAGAAGTCAATGTTGGGTGTCTTCCTCTATAGCTCTTCATATTGTTTTCTCAGATAGGGTCTTTCTCTGAACCCAGAACTACCTTGTTGGGACTAGTTAGCCAGAAAGCCTCTAGCAATCCTCCTGTCTCTGCCTCCCCAGCATTGGGAGTCTAAACATCCTTTGCCATATCCAGCTTTTACATGTGTGTCGGGACCCAGTTCAGGTCCCCATTGTTGTGCGGTAAGCACCTTATCAACTGAGTCATCTCCCCAACCCAGCCCTTAATATTTTTAGGAATTTATATTCTCTCTCTATTTTTTTTTTTTTGCTTTCAGTGAATCTATCATGTCCACAATAATTTCTCATTCTTTTTAATTTCTTTCCTAATTTTCACCAGTATTGTTTTTATTCTATTTCATTCCTCTGTGTCCACTTTAACACTTATTTCATGGTGTTTGTGTGTGTGTGGTCAGAGAATAATATGTGAGAATTTCACCATGTGGGTGGAGTTCAGGGATTGAGAATTAAACTCAGGTTGTCAGGCTTGGTGCCATGCACCTTTACCCTCTGGGCCACCTCACTTGCTCTAGGTCTCTTTTCTGAGCTAATTTTAAAATCATTTTTACAGTCTTACTATCTACATCCTTCCTATTTGCAGCCCTGAAGAACTATTCTTTCAACACTTCCTGTTTCCATGTGTTCCTTCTGATGTGCTAATTTTCATTTAGCTTTGATTATGTTTCTTTTATCTTCCAGGTTTTGTGGGTTGGTCAGAGTTGACGCATTTTTGCTGATGGACACAGTACATTCTAAAGGACAGCTTAGTTTCTGTTTATTTGTGCCTTGCAGCTCTGTCAGAGAATTCTTTTGGAGAATGTCCTTGAAGAATGCTTATAATCTTTGTATCATAAACTGCATAAGGTCAGTGGTTTGAACCAATGTTGAGTCCAGTGCCTAGATATTTCTCCTACTTCAAAGCTTTCCCTCAAACCATGGCTCCCTCCATCCCTTTCTCTTCTTCAGCTCTAACTGTCCCATTCCTTCTGTTCTCCTATATAAGGTCTTCTCATGCTACACTAACTGTTTTTGTACTAATTTGCTATCCTCAGATGACACAAATTTATGAAAATGGTTTTAGAGATTGTACACCTCGGCAACAGAAGAAATAGTGGAGGACTGAACTGGATGTACAGAAAGCACATCACTGCTGTCAAGGGGACTTGCAAAAGTGGAGAGCACTCATCCAAATCAGTTATTTATTTTGGAATTGTGTTATGTTGCTATATCAGGAATTATTATTATTTTAATCTTCAATTTGGAAATTGAGCCAGCAATGTTCTTTACTTCTAAATTAGGTTTTAGTTATACCTAGGAGTTCCCTAGATGCCCATGACAAGAAATCTAATATAAATAAAAGTGCAATATCATACTCTATTCTAATTATCAACTGATTCAGAGCAAATCCCACTGAGCTGCCTACTAAATGGAGACAGAGACATTTGAGCAATGTGTGCTCCCCAGAAAGTTCTTTTCATATCAGTCCTCAACAGCCTGAGGGATGAGAAGAGGATGCTTACAGATCGCCTTAGATTTAAATGGATACTTTGCCATATCTCCAGAACTTTGTTTACAGGCTCTGATTCTACTCTGGTCGAATAGACTTTGGCACTCAAACGGACATTACTGTATCTCTTGCTCCACAAAGGTGACTATTATTAAAGACCCATGCAAATAGATATTTATTCTATGAGAACAGAGTTAGTCTGTTTGTTTGAACTTTCTCACATACTCTGCAAACATTCTTTTCACATATCTGTGGTGTTTTCAAAGCCCTCAGCATTAATAAAAGGTTTTTTTTTTTAAAAAAAAAAAACTGTACAGTGTGTGCTGAAGAGAAAAATGCTTATAGGAGTGATGAGTCTGAGTCTGATAGTATTTGCCTATAACCTGTTCTAAGTGTTCTTACACTTCTTGACTGTAGAAGAGCAAAGCAACACATGTATTTGTTCACAAGCCGGCCAATTTTTTTCTCAGGCCACCAAACCTAGCTTCTATGTTTTATGCTATGTTATGATCTACTTATTAGTCATATCAGGTATAGCCAGTGAATGTTAAACCACACAAAACTCTCAACTATTTAAAAGCATATGGTTTTTGCTTTTTTGTTGTCATTAATATATAAAATATTTACAACATAAATAGGGTATGGTAGTAGCTTATATTTTTTTCAACACAGTTAATTCACTACATATGTGTATCAGTCAATGACTTAAAATATTAACATTCTCTCCGAGAACATATCTCTAAGGCTAACAGGAAATAGAAGGCAAACAAAATTTCAAAAACAAATGATAGGTAAATAAAACAAATAGGTAAAATAACAGACCACACACACCTAGTCATAGACATTCACATACACATACACACGTACACACTCACAGACACATATAGTCAGATACACACTCACACATACATACGCTCATTCATATTCACAAATTCATACACATACTTATACACATATACACACATACACCCACATTCACACACATACACACACTCATACACATGCACACATACATACACACACACTCCCACACACAGACACAGACACACACACATAGACATACACATACATACACATATACACACTCAGATACACATGTGCACATGCTCACAAACACACATACACCTCACATATTGCTCACAAGAAGACAAACTACAAGATTTTAATGAGAATTCTTGAGCACACTGTAAAGAAGACTTACTTTCATGAAAGACTTGGAAGTGTAAAGCTTAGATTTTAATGAACTTACATCTATTATTCAACAGTTCAATTCCACAAACATTTACTATGCATATATCACAAGGCAATGAGGTAGGTGTAATGAGCTATTAAAGACACATAAAACATGAGCCTAAGGAGTGAAATTCCTGGCATTTGAGAGATGAAGCATGTACACAGGTAACTGCCTAGTGAGGTGGTGATGCTGGGAAACAAACCCAACCCAACCCAGACACTGAGGGCAGAGTTTTTATATTCCGCTGATAGTTACACAAAGGCTTTACTGAGGAGTGAGGATTTAAGTCAAAACTCAGAGTATGCAACTGATGGGGTGTGGCTTGGAGGTTCAGGAAGCATTCTACAGGGGGGGTGTGGCTTGGAGGTTCAGGAAGCATTCTACAGGAAGGGGTGTGGCTTGGAGGCTCAGGAAGCATTCTACAGGAAGGGGCCAGCACAGTCAATTGCACAGAACTGTAACAGACGGGACATGATATGTCTGAGAGGAGTTGTGTTAGGCATACTGAAAAGAAACAAGTATTTGAAGTTCAAAATAGAGTAGAGCTTGTTGCTAAGAGGAAAGAAAAGTCTGTAAAATGTAATGGTCACAGATTTCAAGTCTTCTTATTCTTGAGCCTAGCCCAGAGATTTGTTCAAGGTAGATGGAAAGTGGGAGCCTACATATGTGTTTTCAATGAGACTCTAGGCCCTTCTGATGTGTGTGATCCACAGGTCACCCTTTAACACACATGTATATGCGAACGATATTCATAGAAAGCCACTCTTTAGGATTTAGAGTATTTATTAGATATTAAAACGCTTGCAGCTTTTGCTTAGCAGAATTTTGGTTAGCTTTAGAAACTCTGGCTGTGTGGATTTTTTATGGCATTGAATACTTTTTATAGCATGAAAACAGATAATAAACCCTTAATATTATGCTGATAAAAATTTAACCCCAGAAGCACACTTGTGTTAGGCACACAAACACACTCGTGAGATCTGATTCAGCATACCAAATTCAAGAAAACTCTGTTCTACTAAAAACAGTGTGAAGAAAATAGGTTGTGCAAGCCCAAGAATTCTGTGATTTGAAGTGTTGGTATTCAGAGGCAGCTGAGATACCAAATGTTGCACACATTGGTAGGTCTGGGTAGAAGGGAGATTTGAATAAGAGATGAACTATGCTACTGGGTAGTAAAGAGGAGTTGGATGTAATCTGACCTGTCAGTGTGGACTTGAAAAGGGGTGTGTTCGTGCTGCTTGTACTAATTAAAATGTATAAAAATATTACTAACATTTTTACCAAGGGTAATGCCTCTCTTTACTCTTTTACAATTTATTTTTCCTTTATGCTTTTTTAGCAGTGCCTAGAATCCTGCAGTAGGAATTACATTCTTGATTTTTTTGACAGCATTGCCACATTTTCATCCTTTTGGTGTTTCTTAATTTCAGAGTCTGCATTTTGACAGCTCAACCCTGTTGATTAATGCCTTCCAGGAACCCCTATATGGCCTGCCTGTTAGCGATCTAATTTTGTGCTGGAATGCCTGGGCTGGTATGTTGAACCGATTCACCACCCAGGTGGCTACATTTGGACTAAATGAGCTGTGAAGGGTTTCATCTTTGCCCATCACAGTCTTCTTTAGGAGAGCCCCACAGTATGCAGCCACTGCTTCGACATGATTTGTCACAACCCATCAATAGAAAATAAATTATTGCCATTCTCACTTGTCAATGGGCTTGTCTTCACTTCAGCTGGCCTAATGATTGGAAGCTCAAAGGAAACATTTCCCATCTTTGTGGAGCATGATTATGGCTGAACGGACTGCTCCCCTATGTGTCTTGGCTAGTAAAAACACATAGGGAAAGCAAATTAATTGGCTGTTTTGCGCCAGTGATTAGAACATTACACTTGAAGTCTGCAGAAACTGATATTAGGCAAGCAAGATTAGGTCGGTTCTGACTTTTATTTGCTTAGTGCAACATGATTAGCAACTGCTTCACTCAAGGCCCGTGCACTTGCCTCTGCAGAAGCAAATCTTCACAGCATAATGATGCTGCAGAGCATTAAGCTGATAAGCATGCTCTGAGTCAAAAATCAAAAATCTCTTTGGGAAGGAAGCAGAGAGGAGACGTAATGGAGACTCATCAAATGGTTTTAGAGTCATTCTTATATCTGGCACTTTTGAAATTATATGCTTAGGAAGCACATTCTGCAAGCTATGTTTTCAGAATGTAGAGACGGTAATTGTGACTGCTCATAAGACAAAGAATAAAAGGACCCAAGAAGCAACAGAAGTAGAAGGTGACACCTTTCAATGAACTAACTAAAAATAAGCTTGTGTTAGACTCAAAAAGTCCTCCTTTTTAAAAACAAAGTATACAGAGAGCAACAAAAGCAAAGACGCAGTGGCAGGGCATCAAATCAGACCCCATCATTAAATTCGGAGATGCACAGATCAAAGAGAAAATAGTATTAAGAAATTAAGCCTAGGTGCAGATCTGAATCTCCTTGCTAACAGCTTTGTCTGGAGTATAATGAGAAGAGATGTATCTAACAGAATCATAAACCTAGGTGGAGTGCAAGTGAAAACATACCTGAGACTTTGAGTTTGGTAAACATGATCATAGTTTAGATTTTGGCTGTCTCCTAAACTAAAGCTATTTTTTTTAAACCATTGCATCTTCTTGTCTACTTTTACCCAGGAATAGGACAGAAATAATATTGGCCATAAACTATAAAATCTGAGTTTCTGGATACCATTCTCTCCAGTCTTCTCTGTGGATTATTTTTCACTGCTCATTCTTTAGCCTAGATACGCCTGAGAGTGCGACTGAATATTTAAGTGTTGTACGGTTTAGAACCATTGTGTGCATGGTCACATGTTCATTGTACTTAGCTTTGCTTTCAGCCTCACCACACATAGTGGCTAAAATCACATGGCCATCTCCGCTTTATAGCACTGCAAATACAAGGAAGCTTTTCTTCATCGTCGAGATATTTTGGCTTATGACATCCTTGAGCTTTTTCTTTCTCTTTAATATATGTTAATATGTTTCTGTTTGTACTGATGTTGTTTGGAAGACTAAAGCTTTCAGCTCTCCTACATCTAATTGCCTGTTGGTTTCTGAATTATACTTTCCAATTCATCTATCACATGGCTAGTGATCTTTGCACAAGAAATCCTTGTCTGCTCAAGGATTTCTCTAATCCTCTCTTCTGTTACAGCACACTGGCATTTTGTTTCCTCTTTTAAAACATTTTTCTTTTTCTTAGCAAAATCCAACTTCTTCATTTTGTGTATTGAGTCTTGCCTGCAACTCACTTTTCCTTCATCTTACGCATTTGTCTCAGTTTACTCTTAGTTTACAAACAACCTCAGCATTGATGCCATCTGCTCACAGTTGACCCACATGACACATTCTTCATCAACTTTTACCACTAGGTTATGTTTTCTTAACTAGTCTCTTAATTAGGTTCTAAGATGTGAGTAGATGCCTTGTGCACACACAGACAAGAATGGGTACCTTTAGAAATTATGTGTCCTCCTCAGGAGAGACTGAGGAGTCACGGGAGAGATTGCATGCTACATAAATAAATTTACAGTGTTGTTTTGCATTAACATTTTTAATAGTCAATTACTATGTTAACTTGCTCTCAATTAAATGATTGATATTAATGATATACTACAGCATTAATGTGTGGCTTGAATGTATTTATGATACTTTATGTTCTACAGTAAGGATTTATACAGAATACATTCATCATATCTGGACAAGTAAAACTTTTAAATGTGAAGAAATCTTGCATTTCCCAAACTTTTCACAGTCAGATAAAAAAATTAATTCTTCAAACTGAACATTGTTATCTTACTTATACATCTTCCACAGTCAGGATTATAAAAGTGTTCAATGTCCAGACTGAGAGCAGGAGCTTCACACTCTTGTGTTTTATTCCACGGAACCACTGGTGAGTGGTCAAGGGATGCACTGTGTGCACTGTTGCTGTTGCAGCTAAAGACTCTCAGCTTAGAAGGAGCCCTGTGCTGCAGAAGTGCAGTCAGAAGTTGAAGGTTTGTCAGGGAACTCAGGAAAGTAAGCGCACAGGAGAAAAGGTGGAGGAAAGTTCCTGTTTCCCTCAGGGTGAGAAAGAACATTTTTTTCTCCCTGGCAGTCCAGCCATTAACTACCTGAAGGAAGCTTTTATTTCTATTATCCTATTAGAGAAATAAATTTGATTTTTACCCTCAGGAACTCACTACCTCGGTATTACAAGACTGTTTGCTCAACAATTATCCTTGAGTAGATTAGAACAGAAGCTACCACAGACACATAGAAATGGCATGAAAAGCTACCACCTTATTAAAGTTTTAAATATTGATAGCAAACATTTAGAGTATTTATATGACCCAGGTGGTTGTGTGAATATTATGTGTAAGTAAGCAATTTTATAAATGGTTCTGTAAGATACATACTTTTATGTCCATTTCACAGATGAGAAAAATGAGGTCCCTTGTCCTAGGGGACTTCATAGCACTTGCTGCAAAAGGCCCCTCCCTGTTTCTATCTTTCTCAAGTAGGTGACCAGATCATAAACATGTGAGGGCCTAGCTTGAGTTTAGACAAAGAAAAGTCATTGTTGTACTTTGAATTATACACATGAAATGCAAGGTATGTTTAAAGGGACAATATTCTGCAACAGTGTATTTAAGTGAATATTAAATTGTCTCCATATTTCTATTTACCAATGAAACACAAAAGTTAAGCAACTTAAACAGGTTTTCATATTCATTTATTATTTAGCTTGTGTCTATGGGATGGTGGCATACATACTATGTTGCACGTATGGGGGCAGAAGATAGCTATGAGAGTCAGTCCTCTCCTACCTTGTGAGTTACAGGGGCTGAAGTCAGATCATGAGGCTTGGATGGCTCGTGCCTTCTACCCACTGAATCATCTTGTCAACCCAGTCTGATGATTTTAAAGAGCAATAGAAATGGAGTGAGAATTTTGCAAGTCTACCAGCCCAAATCTCCTGGTGAAAGCACGGTGGGACGCCAAGGAGGAATAGAAAAGAGTAATCAAAATTGCCAGTCTAGGAGAGAGAAAGGTAAAGTGCAGGGAAGCTCAAACCGCCCGCAAAGCACAGAAGCTAATGAAAGCAGTAAGAACATAGAGTGAGTGTGACTTAAGCAAAAAATATTTGACAGACACATTTTATATAAACCCAAGGAGAGTTCAAGCATACCCTATCAGCTGCATCATATCAATGCAAAGACAAAGGTATCCATAGAGATGGAGGGAAATATTGACTGCAGGACAGAACAAGGACTTGTATTTAGACTTAAGTTGAGGACTGTGGGCATTAAAAAAAAATTAATAGACAAATAAAAGTATTGATAAAGAATATAGGGAAAAGCTTTCTGTGTAGAATGAAACACAAGATGAACATAGAAAGTAAGATTTAGGAATTCAAATTACTTATTTTCTTTATTGCTGATCTTATTTAACTATTGGCTTATGTGTTGGTTTAAATGTGAATGGCCTTTGTATGTTCATATCAGGGAATGCTTGATCCCTGATTAATGTAACTGTTTTGGAAAAAATTAGGAGCTGTGGCCTTGTTGGAAGAGGTGTATTACTTGGGTATAGGTGGGCTTTGAGGTTTCAAAGCCCATGCCCAGCACAGTCTCTTCACCCTCTGCCTCCTGCTTGTGGATCCCAGCTATTGTTCTATGCCTGGCTGCTTACTGACATGCTCTCTGCCATGATTGTCATGGACTCACTACTTGAAATTGTAAACAAGCCTCCAATTAAATGCCTTTTTAAAAATAAGTAGACTTGGTCATGGTATCTTTCTGTAATGATAGAAAGTAACCAAGACAGATTTCTGTTACCCTTTTCCCATTTTCTCAGATGAATCTTTGTAAAAGCCATGTCTGTTTGAGTTCATCACTCCAGGTGTTGCTTTCTTAGCTTCCCTTCGTACATCTGTGACTTAGTTTCTATTACTGTCTTAACTCCTTTTCTTCTCCAATCTCGAAATCACCTGAACATTTGTTTTGGACAGGGTGAGTTTTGTTGGTGAATAAAGTTAATGACCAATGTGAAGAATTTTGCCAAACTCAGAGCACTTTCCAGTCATAGTCCGACTGCTTTCATGAGATGAATCAAACAAGTACCCTTCTCTGAAATTCTCCTCCTAGCTGCCATAGAATCTTTTCTCCTGGTTGTTGCCATCCCCTGGCACATACTCCACCTACCTCAATCCTCTTCCTGACTCTGCATATCCTTCCCTGCCCATTCTTTACTGCTTCCATTCATAGAAACATCTAAGCATCCCTAGGCACTCTCACTCTATTGACCTCCATAGTGGCTTCTCCTTTTGTATTTCCAACATGAGACATTTTCACCACGATGGACTCCTGCAACCTTAAGCCAAGGTTCAATCTGTCTCATTGCCCTTTTTCTTCTTCCAGCTCTTCTCCTAGGAGTTCGTCACATTCAGGGAAGGCAAGGTTGATACCAGAAAAGGGCTCTCTGAAAATCACCTTAACATTATCCTGTCAGCTTGCAATATAGACAAGCTGGTTTGTTTGATCATTAAGGACACATGGTGGGTTCTCTCTACCTGTATAGAGAAGAGAGCAGGGACAAACACAATAAAACTAATGAGTTGGAAGATCACTGTAGAAGTATATAGAAACAATTTAAGTCTGTTGAGAATATAGTCTGAGACTCTGTAAGAGTAACAAGGGGAATAAGAAGAATACCTGTCAAAGATATGCTGAGCAGATTGGCTGGAGGGAGCCTGATTCATTCAGCTGGATTGCAGGTATATTTAGTTGCTGTTAGGTAGATTTTTGTACTTGGATTTTAACACTGGTCAGGAGAATTTGTGGTACTGTATATAAGGCAGTTAGTGCCTGCTGTCCTCACCTCTCCCTGCCAGGAGACCCCAGATTCCTTTTTACTATAGAAGGCTCGCTCTATGCTGAGTAGGTTAATGTCAACACTATGAGGTCTCTGTTTGAGTAAGGGAACCATTTTTCTCCATGTTCTCACTTCACCTATACAAAAAGATTCATGAGAAGAATCTTTAGAATAGTATATTACTATAGTAATATTAGGCTACACAGGCCATGGAAATAGCTGGCTATTTATTTTTTACACATTGTTAATTTGCTGATATTGCCCTTTATTTGGTGATAGTTTAGGAGAACTGAAAGCAGAGACAGATTAAATTAAAATCCATATTTTAATTCTCTAGTTGCCAAATTTCCATGAATCTATGTTAATTAAATAACTCAAATCAGCTCTCATTTATGCATTTACTCCTTAATTATTGTGATTATCTCCACTTTAAAATTCTGCATTAACTGGAAATGAGCCCCATAAAACAAAAAAAATATTATGACAAATCCATGTTGACGCAAGAGGAAAATATGAACATTTCAAAGGGTTTTTTTTTGCTTCTTTTACTATATATATACACAAAGGAGTGAAGTATGAAGCAATTATTCAAATATTCAGAGTTAAAATATCTCAATCTCTGACCAAAACATTTTAAACTTATTCCTATATTTTAAATCTCTATTTTATTTGGTGAGTGCAGATGCAGCTTCAGGGAATTGCACACTGTTTTATATTATTTTATACTTGGTGTAAATAACATAACATAAGGAAAGAAGCTGGAAAGAATAAAGGATTCACCATTAAAAAATATGCACTGTCAGTGGTGTCTAATATTGCTTTCATTGGTCTACAAAGGAAGAAGCGAATAGCCACAGTGAGGCACTGTTGGCATAGAACAGCAATGAGTGAAAGACACCGTGATGAATAAAATGACACACAATCCACACTCACAAGACCCACATGGACTACACAGCACTTTTGCTCATCCGTGCTATAGTTAGGCATGCATTTTAAAACTGTAATAGTAAGCTAAACACTATTTCCTTGTAATTCATGCAGAGATAGAATACTATAAAACCAAGATATAGAAGAATTATGGTGTGCGTGCACACACACATGATATGTATCAATTCTTTTAGAGGGTTAAACATATGTACTATGGAGATCCAATGTGTAGGTAGTGAGACTATATCAACACACTTGGGATGCACATTATATTAAAGAAATTCTATGACACATCCACTTGCACACATACATGCACATCAGGTAAGAACTTTTCATAGATGAGCATATTATAGATTTGTAAGTGGAAGACGAAGAGGGAGATGGAGAACCACACTATCTGAGTTGGGCATGGAGGTCGGCCATAAGGAAGACAAGCAGCCATGAGGCAGGGAGGGGAACTTTAGAGAAATAATGAAAGAACCTGTGGTGGTCTGACAGGACACAGAGAGGTTGTTCCAATTTCCTTGTATCTATTGAGACAGGCTTTGTGTCCTAGTATGTAGTCAAATTTGAGAAAGTTCCATGAGGTGCAGAGAAGGTAAATACTTTTGCGTTTGGATGAAATGTTCTGTAAATATGTTAGGTCCATTTGGTTTACAGTTTCTGTTAGCTCCAGTAATTCTTTTGTCTGTTTGACCTGCCCATTGGTGAGAATAGGGCATTAAAATCTCCCACTGTCAGAGTGTGAAGATCAGTATATGATTTAAGCTATAATTCTGCAATTCTGACTTGACTTAAGGTCCACTCCATGAGACAGTACCAATATATGACATTGCTTGGGTAACCAAGAACCAGAGACGAGATAGCCTAGAGACCTAGGGTAAAACCAAACATTCTCCCCCCCGCCGCCCCTGTGTGAATAAAATGACTGTTAAGGGTATTCTGCTATGCTTATAGATTAGTGCCTTATTCAGTCATCAGCTGAGACGCTTTCTCCTGCAGCAGATGGGGACAGATGCAGACATTATGTGGAGAGACAGTCTAAATGTCTCTATCAAATTCCTGCCTTCCAAACTCAGAGAACTCCACAGAAGAGGAGGTGAAAAGAGCACTTATTTATAATAGCCAGAAGCTGGAAAGAACCCACATGTCCTTCAACAGAGGAATGGATACAGAAAATGTGGTACATTTACACAATGGAATATTATTATTCAGCTATTAAAAACAATGATTTCAAGAAATTCTTAGGCAAATGGATAGAACTAGAAAATAATCATACTGAGAGGTAACCCAATCACAAAAGAACACACATAGTATGCACTCACTGATAATTGGATATTAGCCCAGAAGCTTGAAACGCCCAAGATTCAACTCACAGACAACATGAAGCTCATGAAGAAGGAAGACCAAAGTGGCTTTGGCCCTTCTTAGAAGGAGTAACAAAATACTCATGGGAGCAAATATGGAAACAAAGCATGGGACAGAAACTGAGGGGCCATCTGGAGACTGTTCCACTTGGGTATTCATCCCATGTGCAGTCACCAAAGGTAGACGCTGATGTGGATGCCAGGAAGTGCATGCTGACAGGAGCCTGATATAACTGTTTCCTCTGAGGTCTGCCAGAGCCTGGCATATACAGAGGCAGATGTTCACAGCTAACCATTGAACTGATCATGGGGTTCCCAATGGAGGAGTGAGAGAGAAGACTGAAGGAGCTGAAAGGTTTGTGGCCCCATGGGGAGAGCAATAATACCAACCAACCAGAGCTCCCTGGGTCTAAACCACCAGCCTCGGAACACACAGGGAGAGACCATAGCTCCAGCTGTATATGTAGGGGAGGATGGTATTGTCTGCATAGGTGGGAGAGGAAGTCCTTGGTTCTATGAAGGCTGGACGCTCAGTGTAGGGGAATTCGAGGGTGGGGAGGTAGGTAGGGGCATATTATCATAGAACCAGGAGGAGGGGGGATGGGATAGGGAGCTCCTGAGTGGGAGGAAAATGGGGAAAGGGGATCACATCTGAAACGTAAATAAAATATCCAATAAAAAAAAAAAAAAGAGTGAGCCGGGCAGTGGTGGCGCACGCCTTTAATCCCAGCACTTGGGAGGCAGAGGCAGGCAGATTTCTGAGTTCGAGGCTAGCCTGGTCTACCAAGTGAGTTCCAGGACAGCCAGGGCTACACAGAGAAACCCTGTCTCGAAAAAACCAAAAGAAGAAGAAGAAGAAGGAGGAGGAGGAGGAGGAGGAGGAGGAGGAGGAGGAGGAGGAGGAGGAAGAGGAGGAGGAGGAGGAGGAGAAGGAGAAGGAGAAGGAGAAGGAGAAGGAGAAGGAGAAGGAGAAGGAGAAGAAGAAAAGAGTGTAAGGGCCAGAGGGGGTGGAGGACACCAGAACAAGGCCCTCTGAATCAACTAAGCAAGGCTCCTATGAACTCACAGAGGATGAGGCAGCATGCACAGGGCCTCCATGAGTCTGCAGCAGGCCTCTGTGTGTTTTATAGCTATTAGCTTAGTATATTTATGAGACTCCTGACTGAGATGAGTGGGTTTCTGATTACTTTTTCCTTTTTATTTATTATTTCTCATATATTACATTCTGACTCAGTTTCCCTTCCCTCCCCTCCCCCAGTTTCTCTCCTGTGTCCCCTTTCCTCCAGATTCACATCTCTTCACCTTCTCTCAGAAAAGAGAACTCTTTCCAGGGATATCAACCAAATACAGCATAAAATGCTACAGTCAGACCAGGTACATATCCTCACATCAAGGCTGGGAGAGGCAACCCAGTAGGAGAAAGGGTCCCAGAGCAGGCAAAAGAGACAGAGACAGCCCCACCCTCACTGTTAGGAGTCCCATAAGAAACACTGAGCTACGCAATCATAACATGTATGCAGAAGCCCTAGGTCAGACTCATCCAGGCTCTCTGATCTCTATGAGCTCACTTGTAGGACTCTGATTCTTGTGCTTGCTCTTGAGACTGTTTTTTTTTGTCTTGTTTGGTCTTTGTCTCTTAGAAGCCTCTTCTAATGGGAGACAGAAAGGAAGTGCATCTGGAGAGGAGGGGGAGTGAGGAGGAAGTGGGGAGAGCAGAGGTACAGGAAAGCATAATCAGGGGAAAAGAATCTGTTTTCAATAAAAGGAAAAATGAATGCGTGAAAGTCACACTTAGTGCGAATGTCACACTGAGAATAAATGACTGTTAAGCATTCATCCTTAAATGAGACATCTATATCACATATACCAGACTGCAGAGCACATCATGGATGATGCAGGAAAGTCCTTAAGACCTGGAAGATATACAAAAGATCCACGAAACAGTGCCATCCAGTTATGGCACAATTGTAGTCATGAGTGCATCACAGCAACTGACAATTACCAGTACAAGGTTGTGTACAAGTACTCGGCTGAAGCTGTACCGTTCAACATTGTATCATAGGTAAAGGAAGCCCATACCATTCTGGAGGAACTTATTACTGTTAATGGTTGCTGTAGGGATTGAGTGAGATTTTCTTCACTTGCATAATTCCTGATGGACAAGTTGGAATGAAGTTCAAAGGAAAAGGAAAGAGGGTAACAGGATAAGGGGATCTGAGAATAATCACAATAAAGTGTGTATATGTATAAAATTCAAAATAGTACAGACTATAAATTTTTATAAAACATTCTCATTGGATAAACTCAGTCTCTATGTTTCCATTTATATAGAATTCTAGAGAAAGAAAAATAGTCTATGGTTACAGATACAGGTTTCTGGGATCATCTGAGAAGTAAGACAATAGGAGTCTATGAATACAGAACTTAGCATGCTATTTTCTGTGAAAATAAACTTAGTGCTATTTTCAGGAAAGGAAGAAAGAAAGAAAAGGAAAGAAAGAAAAAAGAAAGAAAGGGAGAAAGGAAGAAAGAAAGGAAGAAAGAAAGAAAGAAAGAAAGAAAGAAAGGAAGGGAGGAAGAAAGAAAGAAAGAAAGAAAGAAAGAAAGAGAAAGAAAGAAAGAAAGAGAGAAAGAAAAAAGATAAATTCCAAAATACCAGACACATTCTGGGCAGAATCCAGAGAACAGCAGAGAAGAAAGCACAAAGTAGGAAGACCCATGGCACCTCATGGCCATCCTGAAATGGCTGCCATTGCTAAATAATTTTTTAACTCTTGGGCACACTGAAGAATACTCTAGAGCCATGAATGTGTTCAAAGTAACAAAACAAACCAAAAACCAAAACCAAACCAAACCAAACCAAACCAAACCAAACCAAACCAAAACAAACCAAAACAAACCCAAACAAAAAACCTCAAAACCCACCACCACCAAACCATTGGCTATGTTACATGTATAGCATCACATGATAAAACAACAATAAAAGAAACATGGAGATTTCCTTGAAGCTGGGTTCTATTATAATCTCAGGGTTAACGGATATAGGATTTAAGAGGGAACCCACAGAACTATATTCTTATCACATTAAAAAACAATATTGGAGTAGCAATAAAAGTCCTTAACATGGTCAGAACAAATGTTTCTGCAGGCCTGTTGATTTTTGATATCAAACTCAAATGCTATTCAAGTGGAAATTTTCGGTTTCTTTGGAAACTCAGTTGTGTCACGTGATGTTGTTCTGAAAGCTGTCCTGTGAGAGGATGTTTTGATGAGGCAGACAGGTGAGAGGACATGTGATGTGTGGATGCTTATAAAGGCATGTCATGTTTGGAAAGAGTATATAAATGGAGCCCCAGAAACAGTAAGAAGTCACTCTTGCATTTCTATGCCATCCAACACTTTGCTGGTTTTCACTGCTTTTTGCTGCTCGTTGCTTGTCTTAATTTCACAGAGAGAAACACACCAAAGAACTTCTTTGTAGTCTGGCTGATTCTTGCTGCTTTTGCTGATTCAGTGGAGCTTTGGGGTTCCTGCTGCATAGAGCCACTGCTACTGATTCATGTCTGGTGTTGGCTATTGGACTGGACTTCTATTATCCTGACAACAAAGGGTGGAATTACCCAAAAGAACTACTTCCAAACAGGTTTACAACCCCCTTTTCCTATAAGCCTTCTTTTTCCCTACCTCTGCTTGGCAGGATAGAAAGGAAGTTGAAGCATTTAAGAAGCCTAAATAGAATAGGTTTAGAGAAATTTAAGCCTACACACTTTTTATTTGGATCATGCTTTCCCTACAAGCCTTGGATATCTTTGCTTATATCTTTTCCTGCTTTCCACTTCTCCACTCAATTGTATCTGACCATTCCTTTTTGGGAAAGTGGGAGGACTCCATGATCCTCATGTTCCTATAACAGTGGAGGATAATCCACAGCCATATGCCCTATTATGCCTCCTAAAGACACTGAGAAATAAATGAGTTTTTGACATGTTCCGCTAAACAGGTGTTTATGGATTGCTTCTATGAAGTCAGACAGCCAAAATATGCATCATGACCTGCCACATCCGAGGTAAAAGGTCATGGACCAACAGAAATGCAGAATCTGCTTGTTTGAGCTCACATTACCGTAAGCTTGGAATATGGAGCACTCTGAAGATCAAGAAGGTACGGTGGACAAGGAAGAGGGCAGTATCACAGCCTCTTCTGGTTTTCCAGTTGGGTTGCATTTAGGATGCAGGATGTTGTCTAGTTGTCATAGGCATTTTATAGTCAAAAGGAACCTCACAAGTCTTTGATTACAGGTAGGCAAGACAGCACACACCAGAATTCCAGCACTCAGGTAGCAGGGGCAGAGAGGCCAGGAGGATTATGAATTTGAGGTTAGGTTGGTAAGTCAGAGAGCAATCTGTACATCAAGAGTTCATAAGCCTGTCTTAAAAACATATAAAAAAATTCCAACTACCATTCATTATACTGCCACATAGATCTTCCTGAAACCCACCTGCTGACACTGAAGTGTTCCTTCAGCTCAGTGCATAAAAGAATCCATGGCAGAAAATACAGAGAGACTAAAGATTTTTGAGCTTTTTTTTTTCTCCCAGGCAAGCAACATAAAATGCAACTGTGATTTGTCAAATATAATATTCATTCAATACTTTAATGATGGACAGAAGGAAGATATAAAGAGGGACAGTATCGAAAGGTTGAGGTGTTGCTGGTATTTGACGAAGTGGCACCATTGCTCTCTTCTACATAGAAACCTCCATCCCGTTCATCATTTGGATCATTCCGAAAAACCACTGTGCTTAATGATGGCAGAACAATTTCAGGAAAAAGCAGCTTAAGCAGCAAGTATACTGCTCTTTAAAATGAACCCTACATAGAAAATCATAATAAAACCTAAAAAAAGGATCATTATTGTTTAATAATAGGCAGGACAGAGATCTAAGATCTCATCGAGGACTTACTACGTATTTATGCTGTCATATCTGAGCACACAATTCCCATATTACACACCTGGACTGTCTTGAACCCTAATGAACCCTATGAACTCTAATATTTCTTTCCCTGGGCTATCTTTTTTGGGGGGGGTTATCATTTAAATCTGGCATATGAACTGTACAAAGCAGAAGTTGACTGCAAATAGCTGCTGTCTGTAACCTCTTCTTTTTTGGCCCATGTCTATTCCCACAGGAAATAGCAGCCACAAAAGCAACATTGCATGTTAGCAAGTTGACATTTTCTAAATCTGTTAAGTTGCACAAACGATTCTCTACACAGTCTTACAATGCACTAATACATGGCATATACAGAATGCACTTACTTCTAAAGCAGGAAGTATCCTAAAAAGGATCAGAGAAACCATAGTTTCTCACTTATACTAAGTTAAGTATTTCTTAATTATTGTACTAAGATTTTCTAACTGGTGACATATGCTTACTAATAATTTTTGTCTTGCAAAAATATGAATGTTTTCTAGTGGGAGGCATTTAAAATGCTTTAGTTAAAGATTAATTCAAAAAAGCTCTCTTAGATTCACAGCAACATCTATCAGGTGGTATTATTTTTCTAATAGTCTTTTACTCTATCCTTCATATTCAAAAGACCTTATGTCCAACCTATAATCATTTTCTTCTAATTAGACTAAATCATGGCTAATTATTCAAAATCATTCCTTTTCAAAATCAAATTCATTTCTTGTCATGACATTAAAAAATATACAAATAAAATAGTATCAGAATGCAAATTTCTATAAAAGAGATATCTTTTTTATTTTCTTTAAATAGCATTAAACTCTTTCTCTGCCAGCAAAGCTTTCATGATTCTCTACTTCAATTAGTTTAGACCCAAGAAGGGCAAACTTGTTCATGAAGTGATAATTATAAATGTTCTTGATAATTTTCTAAAGATTAGTTGTCGGCTATACTGAAGCAAATAATTTGCTCTATTCTTAAAGAAGGGTTACATAGCAACACGACTAAGTGGTGTCTAAAGGCTAACAGTAGCCAGGGATGCACTCTGCATAAACTGTGTTGCCCTGTGTGCTCTCAGTGGTCCTGAGCTGGCTGAGCTCCCTTCCAAGGCTGTCCTTTCATTCCTCCTGATGTGGCTCCTTCCCCCAGTATCTGATTAATGAAGCCACCATCCTTTCTCAGTCTCTAAGCCAGGATCATGTTTACCTTTTCCATACCTACTCAGTCCTCTGATTAGTATAAGACCTTGCTACCTTTCCAAAGATGGTGAGCTGTTCATTTGCCTAAAGTTGTCTTATAAATATCTGTTCTACATCATAATGTTTTTACATATGTTGAGCATCTCCACTGTGTAAAGCCCTAATGCTGCATCTGCTGTGTTTGTGTATGGCACAAACTCTTCTACTAGACTCAAATGAACAGATAAGATTAATGCATAAACAAGGAGAAAACATCATGAGAAATGACAGATACTTCTGGGACTCACAACATATAGGAGAAAAAAAAAGGACCAGAAATGCTGATATTATTGCTGCAGGAACTAAAGCTGGTCCCTGCTTAACTAGAACCTGGGCATTATCTTGTTCTTCATTAAATTAAGTTTTCAAGTTTGCTTTTGCCTACTATGGACTAGCTGTTTATGTCACACCACAAATTCACATTGCAATCCTAATTGCCAGTTCGAGATTAGAAGTCTGGCCTTTGGACAAAGCCCTTGAGAATGGGCTTGGTACTTTTATATGAAGAGACAGGAGAGCTTGCTTTCAGTGCTCTGCCCCATGAGGGCAGAACTGGAAGCTGGCCATCTGCAAATGAGAGAGTCGGCCCTCTCTGACACCAGATTGTGACACCTGGGCCTTGGATATTCTAGCCTCCAAAACTGTGAGAGATTGATGCTTGTTGTTTGAGCCACCTGACCATGGTAATTTATCATACCTACCTGAATTAAGACATTCTTCTGAAGTGGAAATTTAGCTAAATATTTAAAATAACAAATAATCATAACATATTACTTAAGCTTTCAGGATTTTTAAACACTAGTGGCAAAAACTATGCAGAGAAAGCAGAAATCAGGTGTCTTTTGTCTAATGAACAAACCTTTCTTCATTTAACCAACATAATTTGAAATGCCTCTTCTTTGAGCCCTTGACCTTGGGATATCATCCTCTCTTGCTAGGTTTGTATATTTGGGCACTTTGAATGGCTATTAAATTTTATTAAGGTATATATTAATGACTTTAAATGTCTAGATAATACAAAATAGAAGACAGGAAATGTTTTTGCCTTGTCCTTTGCCGCAGAGGAAATCACTATATACAACGATCTGTTTCTTCTAGTCTTAGCCTCCATATTTCTGAATGTTCTATATCAATAAATCCTAACTCAATCAGATATTGTCTGTTGATCCTTTGAGCTGCTGCAGGACCATACAGACTTGAGAACAGGACTCCTTAGTACTGTCAGGGGGCTCAGGAATTCTTGAACCTTCTCTTCCCTGGGCCATGGGCCTTGTCTTTATAGCTCCAAGCATCTGTCTTGCCATTAGTTCCACACAGTGCCTTTCCTACATTGCATTGGCCACAACTAAGTCCAAGAGCCACATCTAGACAATGCAGAGTTTGGGAAAACGAGAAGTTCACGTTCATGAAAGAACTCAAATGGAAGGGAGGCTGCAATACTAGATACCTACTATTTCCCGCAGGAACCTTCCCTCAGTGCTTTCTAAAAATGTTTTCAAAAGAGCTTCTAAAAGTCTATATCAATTACTCTATGAATATTTTGCCAAATCAGAAATACATTAGAATGCCTTTTAAATATTCATATATGTCTTTGCTCATGTATAGTGCTGTAGGACTGTGAAAGGTAGCCTGGTTCCTGGTTGAGCTAAGGTTAGAAACCCTATGACCCTAAAGGGACAGCAGACACTTTGCCTGGTTCCCGGACACTAGGCTCCTGAAACAAAGCTGCAGTCCTCCATAGATTTGTGGCCATCAGTCACGTAAGGGCAACGCCCCAAGCCCTTCCACAGGTAAAGGACATGACCTATGGTCACATAGCCTGAAGACAGATCTCCATTTTAATGAGGTACCTAAAGTCCTAGAGGCTTAGCCAAAAAACTTCCCTTCCCAGACATTCTTCCCTGCAAAAGGTATTAAACCTCAGGCCCGCCCTGAGGATGAGTATGGTTTTACTCATCCACTTTCCACCATGACAATAAATGCCTTAAAACCATAGACTGTTTCTTTTCATCGGGATCTGTGGTGGGGAGCCATAGAGAAGGCCTTTGCCAATAGAGTCATCGTCTAATTTCCCGTGGAATGCGTCTTTGTGCCTGGAGCCATGATCACTAAGCCAAACCTATGGTCAAGCCAAGGACTCTATCTATCCCCGCAGGATCAGCAAGAGCTCCCCTCTTTTACTCCTCGACCCTGGGCCAGATCCAGCTGGTGGGGGCCTCACTTTGTTCTCAGCTCTTCCACGGCTCCCAGAGGCGGTGCCTGAGTCCCCAAGAGCCTGAGAAGCAGATGGCCCTCACCTCCTTGCAGACCCGGGGACCCCCAAGCCAGCTCAAGCTCGCGTGGGACCTCAGACTGTGCTTCCCCACCCCCGAAGTGGTGTTCCTGGGACTGCTCTATGGCCTAACAACCACCTGGAACCAGCATGGGGTAAGCACAGTCAAAATTCCCATGTCCTGTCTTCCCGAGAGGCTGGAGCCCTATGGAGGAGCGGACACAGGACCCCATTAACCCTACATAGTGCCAAGGTAAACCCTGTTCATATGGAACTGGTTGTTCACCCTGAGATTATGGTAATGGCTTTGTTATACTTGGTAGTTTTATCCACGGAAAATTTTGTGTTTTCTTTGTTGTTAGGACATTATTCCTATTACCTGGATTATGGAAATATACTAGGAAATGTTATTCTAATTTTTTTGCATTTTTTCTCACTTTTCCTACTTTATTTTTTTGTTTTCTCTCTTAAGGTAGTAGGGATTAAACGCAGGGTCTAATGCATGCTGGTAAGTGTTCCACCACCAAGCCAGCCCACAGTCCTAGAGCACTGAGCTGGCACAGTTTTTCTTTCTGAATTTATACCAACATTTTCAGCATTGTGACTTTAACTTGTACTGAATTTTAAGTGTCTTTCTGTTTTTATTTAATTTATATTCCTGTATTTGTGTATATAAAACTATTTTCCTTTAATATACTCAGTATATATGGTCCGGCTACACAAGGACATCTTCATACAAGCATATATTACACGTCAAGTTTTTCCTTTTCTCTCCTCCTTTCATCCATTGTCCTTCTCAGGAGTTTCCTTTACTTCACTACACATTATTGCTTCCACTGTCATGTCATACATGTGCATGTGATTTTATCTATATAAAATCCAGAAACTACAAATGAGAGAAAAACAGTGTTTGCCCTTCTAAGGCTGGCCTACTTCACTCACTAATGACCTCCAGTTGCCCCCACTTTCCTGCAGACAATGAGACACTGCTCTTCTGTGTGAATGACTGTTGTTGGGCAGTCAGTTTGTCTCTGTCATACATCTGTTGTGACATGTGCTGCAGTAGACACTGATGTGCAAGTATCTCTGTGACGTGTTGATGTGGAGTTCCTTGGGTAAATGTCCAGTAGTGGTGAATACCTGGGTAATGAGGTCGATCTATTTTTATTTTTCTGATAAAGCATCATATTGATTTCCATAGTAGCTTGAACATTTCACATCCCTGTGAGCAGAGGATAAGACATCCCTTTTGTCTGTATCACTGCTTGAATATTTTTAAGACTGCTCTCCTAAATGGAATGAGATTAAATATCAATATAGTTTTATTTTAATTTCTTTAATGGGTATTGAAGTTGAACCTTCTTACTCTCATATTTATTTTTGAGACAAGGTCTTATCTTATAGCTCATTCTGGCATTGAATTCTCCTATATTAGCCCATCCCAATGTTGGAATCACAGTACTTGTGTGTGCCACCACAACATATATGATAAATTTAATATTTTCAAATATATATATTGGTTATATTGTGTTGTCCTTGTTATAGGAGCCCAATATCTACTCTATTAAATATTTATTTTTATTTGTGTATGAGTATTTTTCCTGCATATATGTATGTGTACCATGTTCCTGCTCATTGCCTACTGTGGCCAGAAGGCTTTGTTGGGTCTCCTAGAACTAGAGTTATAGATAGTTGTGAGCCACATAATATGGATGCTGTAAACTGGACTGAGTCTGGTCCTTTGTCAAAGCAGCAAGTGCTCAGCAGCTGCTGGAACATTCTTAAGATTTCAGTTTCTATTTTTTAACTCTCTGAGAATTTATTAAGGTTACTTTTTCACTAATATTTTCTTCTTCCATTCAAGGCAAAGACATCTCTAGATCAATAAATTTATAGATTGTTATAGAAACTACATCTCTAATTCCTATGGGACTTAAAAGTTTTTAATGATTATTTTCTTTTACTGATTTACCTTGTCCATGGTAGAGATTTACCTCATGTTCTAGACTATTCAGACAATTGTCTCCATCAATTTATCCCAAGGCATTGACAGCTCTCTGGCCAGGGTGTCCTCTCATATGTGGGTTGGATAGAGGGACCTGTCCACTGGAGGGGACAGAGGGATTTCATCTGAGCTGCAACTTTGATGGAAAACTTCCCGCTCCAGTGCCTGACATGCTTCTCTGTAGACTGGTTTCTCCAGGAGGAGTAAGTAACTCCTGCGTTCTGTTGAAGGAGCCCCACCCTGCTTCACACGGCTCTTTTTTGGATGATTCCCACCACTCTCTTACTTTATATTTTCCATGTAGCTGACATCTCTCAAGACTTTTCATTCACTTTTCAAGTCTTTTCATTCATTTCTTTTGTTTTTATCAAGTTCCTTTATCAAAATACCTTTACTGACATGTTTTGAGAATGTAGAAGAATCTTCCATGTCTAAGAACCTGCCACATTTAACAAACAATTCTCAATGAAACTTTACTGATTATTCAAATGAATGCAAATGTATGTGTGTGCTCCCTAGAGTTTCTTATAAAGCTAGGTAAGCCTCCTGAGTTTAGCCAAAGGGGTTCGGAGGCTCTGACAGGCACTGTGCACTGAGTGCTGTGCTGCTGCTCATTGCTATCCAGTCTTCCTTATATCCATCATAATGTTTCTACTGTTACATACAGCATAAAAGATTAGTACTTTACTTGTTCTGAATCAGTTTAGATTGCAGACTCCTCTAAAAAGACACCCATGCTATAAATCCACAGGTGTTCAGAAGGAAGGGCTAAGGTGAAGGAAAATGATTTACTAGAAAATTGCAACTGTTTCCATGTAGTAATACAGTCAGGGAAGAACCTGTCTCCACTCTGCCCCACAGTAAATGTTTCCAGAAAAGAGTCTCAAAAGTTACCATACAAGGTGTTATAGTTACTGGCATCATGAGGGAAAACTTCAGTCTTTACTTCTTTAAAAGGTGAAAATCATTCTTCTTTTAACATAAAATAATATCATAGCATGAATTTGTGTCATTTGTGTCTTGGTGGGGCTTCAAGGTACATCATGGCATTGAATGAAACTGCTCTATATAGACTAATTTCTCAGCTAAATGCCAAAGTAAGTTTACACAAACAGCAGAATGGTATGCCTTCAAATACTCATCACCATGAATACAGAATCTCATGTTGGGACTGTAGAGGCACTCATGTTTTCCAAACTTGAGAAATTATACATTCAGGAGGTTCCATAGTGTTTAGAAGGAGACTAATTAAAAAAAAACTAATAAGACTATTAAGAAAATTGTTGATATTAGCTTGATTTCTGAGATTCAGTGGATGTGTAAGGAAGCAAGTAGAAGTGCATTTTACTAAAAAATATACTTGAAAATCTAATGATGAAATACTTTTAAATATAAATATTTGGCAGTTTGGGACTGAAGAAATGGTTTAGTTCATATTTGGATTGATGAGCTATAGTTTCAGTAAGAGAATCTGTCTCAAAAAAAAAAAATACTGTGGTGAGTGAAAGAACAACCCCGTGTCTGGTCCTATCAGATATACAAGCAACAAAATCTAGAGCCATCAACCCAACAAAATCTAGAATCTATAGAATCTTGAAGGTAAGCCTCTGAGCATGCCTTTTGGTATACTTTGCTTACTTTAGTAAAGATGAGAAAGCATGGCCAGGTGTGGCCATGCCTGAGATCCTGACTATAAAAACAAAGAAAGGTAACTGAGCAGAATGTGCATTTATTTCACTATTTGTGTTCTGATCATGCATGCAATGTGGTCAGCTGCTTCCAGCTCTTGCTTTGACTTCACTGCCCTGATGTATTGTATTTTTAATTGTGAGTCAGAATACACTCTACCTCTCTTAAATTGCTTTAAAAATATTTTATTTTTAATCGTGTGTACGTGTTTGTGTGTCTTTGTGTCTGCATATACACATAGGTGTCCACAGAGGGCAGGAGGATGTGCTCAACTTTCTGGAGATGGAGATACAGGCAATTATTGGCCACCTGACAAGGGTGCTAGGAACTAAATTAGATTCTCTATGAGAGTAGTACACACTTTCCACAATGCTACCTCATCTGGTTGTTTTTGCCTTGGGGTTTCATCATAGAATCAGAGAAACAAACCAACACACACACACACACACACACACACACACAAACACACTCAAAGGTATACACACCATCCACATATATAAAGCTTCTAAAATCTTGATAACTGCTTTCCTATGTAACTCTTGAAACTGTTGCTGATACTTTTTTTTAATACTTAAAATATTACTACTTTGTTCATTGTTTATTTGGAAGGATATTCAAAAGGCTCAAATTTTCTTATTATCTCATTATTCAGACAAAATAATAAGGATGAATAAATGTCCAGTTACAGATAAAACATATGATATAATTTGGGACACCTGTTCTATGAGATATGTTGTAGTCATTCCATGTAAAAAGACAGAGCACACACTTTCAGTTGGGATGTGATGACAATTATCTAGGTAGGTCTCCTATTTCTAGAAGCCTGTCTGGTCTCTATTGTATGCCGATGGTCAAGATCTTAAGACAACCCTTCAATTTTTTGCAAGTAAACATAGGATTTGATTTGAAAATAGAGAACTATTATGAAATGAATATTTAATGATATGATAAATATTGAAGAATGACTAAAGACAAGAAAATGAGATGGACCACCACTTAAAGCAGCTGTGTGGTATTACAGGCATGGGCTTGGGGTAGAGTATTTGACAAAAGGCAGGGAAGGGCTTAGCAGTAGGCCTCAGGAAGGCCTCATCGGCTTTGGAAGCAGGAATCTTGCAATGCGCCATTACTCTCCATTTCCTTTCTGAAACCATATTTTCTTTTTGAAGCATAATTCCTGCTGTTTGCCATGGAATTTGTTTCTTCCCTCTTTTTGTTACTTCAAAGGAATTAAGGTCACTTGATATATTTTTCTTCTTTGCATTTGAATTGGAGGCTCAGCTATTTTCACTGAAAGCTCATGTGGAACTTCATTTTAGTTATGTTTTAATAAAGTCTTATTTGTATTGACTTTTGGGGCAGAATGGCTTTCTTCACTGATAAACTATGTGTGGTTACTTTTTTATGGAGGGATTTTAATTTAATATGATAGATTCAACTGTTGTTTTTCTGGTTTTATATGCATGCCTGGAAGCCTTTTAATAACTTGCAATAACAAACAAAATGAATGTGACTTTTAGGGTAGACACTCTTGTAATTGATATTTTTACCAACTCAGAGAGTTTATTTGTTTTTCCAAAAGAGAAAGTATATTCCATCCAACCTTAGGGAATAAAAAGTATTGAGAATGTAGTTTACTAAAATATCATGAGAAATTCCATAGTTGCAGTGAAAATAAAATATTCATACAAAGTGTGTGTGTGTGTGTGTGTGTGTGATTCCTGTGTAACTCAAAGAAAAGTTTTTTTTCCTAAATACATTCATTTGACTTTTCTTATAAAGTAGTTAGGGATCAAGGGGTGATAGATGGCCTTCAAATACATTAACAAGTAGTAGTTAAGATATGGTGGATTCAAATCTGGCATAGGAAATTATATTATCTTAACTTCCAAAGTAATATGTTAATAATGAAGAATGGGATTTTGGACACAGATGTGATTTTGATAATGACAGAATTCTGCCTAAGGCTTCAGGAGATTCAAGTACAAGGAATCTGAGGATTAACAAATTAGCATGATATGACTACTCTCCTGGGTAGAATTTACCAACAGTTTTGAAAAGACCCAATGTTCTGAGGAGTTTAAACTTATTGCCACTGAATATAAGTAGCATCAACCATAACTCAAATTGACACTATTCCCAGGGAGAAATATTGGGAATGCTAGAATAGCAATGAGGTATTACTGGGTAATATTTTTGAATGATAAGCAGTATAGAAATACGATGTTGAGATAGACTTTTCAAAGGGATAGGTCATACTTATGAAAATCCAGGGGTGTATATTTGTCTCTCTCTTCGTGATTTGGAGCCTCTTAAAATGCTTGCACATTAGCCCAGTATCCTTAACTTTAATCAAGATGTCAAAATTATGGTAACAAATTTGAAAAAAGTTTATGCTTTTGTATGTATTTATTAATATTTATGAGGCTGATCAAGTGCTAGCTTGGCTGTTAGAGGAGTGGTTATAGCAGGAGTGGGTTTATAAGTAGGAATGTGATGAATATGAGAATTTCAATGATTTGTTACAATGATTAATGCTTTGTCTTGACTCTTATAAACAAGCAATATTTGTAAAGTTGTACTAACGCCATAGAGAAAGAAAATCACTGGTCATCAACTAAAACTTAGTAGATTCTATAAGTATTTATCAACTATCTATCTTCTATCTTCTATCTATCTATCTATCTATCTATCTATCTATCTATCTATCTATCTATCATTTATCCATCCATACATCATCTATTTGCCTATTTATTCATAAAATTCCTGGCTCACATTTTGTGAGATTACTGTAAGGAGTCAAGGAGTCAAGTCAACATACTGAAATGGTCCTGGTGTGATGGATACACCAAAGAGAAAAATGTTACATCATAAAAGGGGATTTATATTTTACCAAACATGTAAATATTAGAAGCAAACCAATGATCTATCATAAAATGAATCCATAAATAATATATGACATGTGCATAGTAAAGGGTAATTTTAGCCTTAAAAGGGAAATTATTAACACACGCTACAACACAGATGAACTTCAAATGTATAGTACAAGGTGAAATAAGCCATACACAAAATGACCAATGCTGTGTGATTCTACTTATTTATATGTGTGCCTGAAGTACTCTAACTTCCCACAACACAAAGTAGAAACACCAGTGACTGTGGTTTATAAGGTAGGGTGAATTAGGGTTTAATGTGTATAACGGACTTTCAGTTTAGGAGGATGAGAAATCTCTCGGGATAAGGAGTGGTGTTATTGTACAACAATGTAATTTATACCATTGAACAACAACAAAAATTATTATACTGGCAAATTTCATGTAGTATATATTATCCCATAATTTAAAATGCCTTATAAAAATAGTATTGCCTACTTCCTCATTGAGTTATTTACTGGTCAGGGAGCCTCAAGAGGCACCCAAAGTAAAAGAAATTATTATACTTGCTTCTGGTTGTTGTTAGTGACACTGCTGAGTGCAGATGTGGGCACAGAGAAATGAACTTTCAACTGTACAAAACTCTGTATTCTACCAAGCTTACACAGTTCCAAAAGGTCTCATGCAGGCTGCTGGAGAGAAAAATAAAAACAATACAATGTTCTTACTAAGCCTTGGACCTTGCATGGTGGAATATTGACTTTCTGGTAGATGTGCCTACTGGTTCAATAGTGGCATCATGGTTATGGTTGTAAGCACCCATTTTCTGATTGGATATGAGGTCTGCTCCACAGGAGGGAATTCATGGTTACTACTGTAAACCTGGCACAAAAATCCATGTTTTGAGAGATCAGAGGCACCAAGGAGGAGCCTATTGTTGATTTGAAAGATAGTCATAACACCAAACTATATTCTAAGTATCTGTTTATACCCATAAATTTGTGTATAAACTTTGTTCAGGGAATCCTCTTTTTGTAGTGGGTAATATGGAGACTGATAACTAGTTAAAGTGCTGAGTACAAAGAACTCTCTTAAGTGCTCAACTGTGTTGAAAATCTATACTAGCATTCCACAGCCAGCGACCAGGGAACTTCACGGAAGAGGAAGCAGATAGGATGCAAAGGCTTGTGAATGAGGAGGAAAGCTGTTGAGAAATTTTAATACAGCAACATGGCAAGGGATCACATCCAAGGTCTAGGTCGGTGTGATCTGGATGGAATACAGACACACCTTCAATCCCAGGAGACAGAGGCAAGCTGATCTGTGAGTTCAAGGCTAGCCTGGTATAGAGCAAGTTTCAGGAAAAACAAAAAACAAAAAACTAAAAATGCTTAGGTTCAAGTGTGGTGGTACATGCCTTTAACTCCAGCATTCAAGAGACAGATCTCTGAGTTCCAGTCAGTTAGTTGACTTAAGTCAGTTTAGTTAAGCGCTATTGAGTCAATTCTGGTCAGTCCATACAGGAAGTAGTGCAATAGAATTGAGTTCAGTTCTGTGCAGTTCATGTAGCAGAGCCAGTTGAAGCCAGAGAATAAGAAGGAGCAGAAGACTGGAACAAATTGCCAGAGTTAGTTTGAAGCCATGCACAGTAATTTAACGAGAAGCTGAGAGAAACCAGATTGAATCAGTCAACTTGGCAAGGAGTTGGGCCAGAACAGCTGAGCTGAACCAGCCAACTGGAGTTCAGAAAGAGCTAGAAAGGGTGAGTTTATTTAGCAGTAAGCCTCTGATATTTCAATTTCATCAGGTAAATACGTGATGCTTTTACAGAAAGGTATGGAATGCTGGCTTGGATATGATATGCTGTTGCACACATCAAACCAGCAACTGTGGTTATCTGCACAAGACCTACAACATCAAGCTGGTCAAAATTCCAGCATGTATTGGGAGAAGGACCTCCCACCCTGGCTGTGGAACTACTGGCAGTTGATGGCTACATTGAGAGGCAGAGTTACTCTCTTTTGAGGAAGTGTCCTAAATCCTATGTGCTTATGGACAACACTAAAGGGACTCAGGGTTGTTAATAACAAAAAGGAGGACATGGAGTTGTGAGGGAGAGGGAATGAAGACACTGGAGAGAGATAGATGGAGATAGTGGTGTATTGACATGTTCAATTTACATCGTATAAATCTCGGAAACCTTCAAAGAATAAGAAAGTATTTCAGGAAACATTGTCTGGAATGTTCCAAATTTGATGGAAAAGTAAATCAAATTTATTCATTTAAAAAGTTCATTAAAGTCAACAGGCAGCTTATGTGGAAATTTATAAGCCTGAGTAGTCATAGACCTTGTAAATAGGTAGCCTTGGCAGACAATACCAACTTAGATAAGGACAAGCGAGTCATAGGCAGAGTCATAGTGAATTGTCCCCTGAACCTTCACCCAGCCAATACCCGGTTCTGAAGATATCTGTATTCCCCCTGAACACCCACACTCCAGTGTCATTCCCTTCCCCACATCCTGCCTTTGTTTATAACCCCTGTGTGAATGAATTACGATTTGAGAAAAAAATAAAAAAAAAAAGAAAAAAAGTTCATTAAAAAAAATAGACACTGAAACACAAATGTATTCAAAGTAACACTGTCTTCATCCCCTGTGCCTTGAAAAAAAAGCCAAGTGGGGTGAGCAAGAGCAAAGCTACAGTATGGGGATAAGCTTGGTGCATCTGAAGGAAGAAAGAGTTGGCATTGAGGCTGTGGAGGATTAAAGGAAAGCATCCTCTATAGACTAGGTGGTCTATATTTTCCTTTGAATTACCTTTGTATTTTTCCCTTTTACACACTTGGCTTTACATCTTACATATTACATCCTACATTATTTCATTTTGAGTGTATAGCACATATTTTTATAAAGGACTTTAGGTTTTACAAACTTCCCAACCCTTTTTTGTTTTCCATGACAATGAGATGTTTTGCACAGAGTAGGTACACGTCATATAGTATAGTGATAGAATCCAATGATATAAACTACCCTTCCTAACAAAATAGGATAAAATTCAGACTGCATAGACTAGTGTTCCTTTTCCTGAAGAGGAAAGTAGTAGGTGACTCTGAAGGTTAGCTCCTCACAGCAATGACACTTTGAAAGCAAGGCTTTGAAGACACTGTATTCACTGACTGTAAGCTTATGTCAATACTTAATGCATTTATTAACACTGAAGGAGGGGCCGTTTCAAGACCATTCCACCTGAGTATCTATCCCATGTGCAATCACCAAAGGTAGAGGCTGATGTGGAAGTCAGGAAGTGCATGCTGATAAGAGCCTGATATGGATATCTCCTCAGAGGTCTTCAAGAGTCTGACATACTCAGAGGCAGATGCTTATTACTAGCCATTGAACTGATCATGGGGTTCTCAATAGAGGAGTTAGAGTGAAGACTGAAGGAGAGCTGAAAGGATTTGCGGCACCATGAGGAAAGCAACAATGCCAACCAACCACAGCTCCCAGGGTCTAAACCACCAGCCTGGGAGCACTTAGGGAGGGATCCAGCACTTCAGTTGAATATGTAAGAGTGGAGGGCCCTGCTGGGCATAGGTGGAAGAAGAGAACCTTGACCTCATGAAGGCTGGATGCCCCAGGGGGTGGGAATTTTGAGGGTGGGGAAGTGGGAGTGGGGGGGTAGATAGAGGTTACATCCACAGAGAAGAAGGAGGAGGGGTAAGGGGATTGGGGGTTCCTGGGTGGGTGGGGGATGGGGTAAGGGGACAACATAGGAAATGTAAATAAAACATCCAATAAAAAAATAAAAAAGAAAGATCATGTCTCAAAAAAAAAGAAAAAAAAAAGAAAAAAAACCATTGCTATAGCTCACTAAAAGTGTGTAGGAACACATTGATTGTGTGTTTTAGAATCACATATGACATTGTTTGCAAAGCAGTCCTCAAAACAAAAAAGTCTGTAATAAATTGGGAAAAATATTTTGGAGAATGAAACTCACTTAAAGTGGATCAAAGCAACACAGACCATTTGGTAGTTAGAAATCTTGATAGATAAGTATGTGTGAACAAGTGACAGATCACGATGTTGGAGATTTGTGTATAGTGTGTACAATGATGCCATTTTGTCTGTATGCTTACGTTTTTGATAGTACAAATTGGACAGTGTTAACCCAATGACGCGACTTTTAAAAGCGCTCTAGAGGAGACTGCGATCAATTCAACTTCGTTTTGAGTTCATAAGTTAAGAATTTTGGTTATATACTCCAAAGAGAGGTTATATCTCTGATAAAAGGTTATCTTATAAAATTCAGAAAATAAAATACTAAATCATTAAAGTCAGTGCTCTGCCAAGCTTGATAGTAACCAATTTGAAAATTACATATTTCTTATTAGACAGTTGGTCTTTATCTTAGCATTTTGTCTGAAGTAACACCAACCAACAAAATATAGCAGCTGCTTCTGTCTGCCTCTGTATCGCCAATCTCTCTTTTCCTGTTTCTCTCTTTATGTAGAGAATTACATAATTTACGTAAGCATGGTGTCTAGATTGGATTTGTCAGCATCAATGTGAGATTAAAGCTCTAGAAGTAGATTTGACATACTTCTCACAGTGAAGTGTCTATGTAAAGATGAAAAACTTCTTTCAGTTTACACAACTTTTGAGTTCTACCTTTTTATCATTGAAATTCCACACTTTATAATACATTCCTTTAGTAAGTGATAAACTGTTCTTTTAAAATAACAGAATGAGTATTCTTTCATGAACTTTGTTTTTAATTTCAAGAAAAACAAATGTAATGCCTATTAAAAAAACCCGATATTTAACTTTCACTTTGTGTTGGTGACAATTGGTACCTTTTACTTGAATTGGCAGTATAAAAAATATTCCTGTAACATCACCTGGAATAATCTACGGAAAAGGGTCTTAAATCTTAAATCAATGGAAGCAATAAAGTATTTAATAATTTTTGTTTCTTTTTTTTTACATTTAATTAATTTAGTGTGTGTGTGTGTGTGTGTGTGTGTGTGTGTGTGTTGCCTATTCAGGTTACTATTGTGGGTGCCAGAGGATAACTTCTTGGAGAGAGTGCTCTTGTTTGACTCATGTTTCAAAAACTATGAGAATGGGCTCAGAATTGTGTGTGACTCTGTTATATGAACATGTTGAGGAACAAACATAGGTTGGATCAACTTCTACCCTACTTGTAGACTTGTTTCCATTGTATTCACAAGATCATTGAGTTTTTTAAGCCTTAGCATGCTTTTTAAAAAAATCCCATACATCCACTCTTCTAATATAAAGCCTTTTGTTTATTTCTGGGCCAATCCAGGTCAAATACACCTCACTGAGGAGAACATGGAGAGGTAGCTCTTCAGGTAGGCTGAGTTATTCTGTAGTACCATTCTGTGAGGGTTCCTTCTCTGTTCTTATACATTTGCCAGTGAAGGCATGCTCTAGAAATTGTACTACAGGAAAGAAAGAAGTGAGTATAAGGGACTGAGTTCCATTTTTCAAGACTTATCAACAAGAACCAGTGCTATTGCCTGTTTCCTGAGCTGCCGAATCAATAAACTATAGGTGCCAATGCCCCAAGGAAGCAGTGTCTCTCTAAATCGCCCTTTCTGTTTACAATTACTTAATTACTTCATTTTGCCAAAAGTAAAGGTCATTAAAATCATCTTAAAGCTAGACTTAAATTTCAGAAGTGGCCTGCAAGTTGTACAGTCTCTAACTATGTTCCATTTAACACATTTAATAGATGTAAAGGCTCACGAGTGATGATATAAAGGATAATTTACGCTTGCAATGCATTTTTGTCCAATTAATAGATTGCCTGTGTGTTGCATATTTTGCATGACAAAGGAGCAGAATATTAAACTGCCATTCATAATGAAAATGCACTTTGCAAATTAAAAGTGCAGAAACAGAAATTTTTCACCCTGTTTAGGAAATAAACAGTCCTTAACCAATTAAACTGCATTGTAATAATTCTATGATTTATTGCAAGTTGTTTAACTTTCAAAACTCGGCTAACCCATATTAAGGTCACAATCCATCATGTCTTGCTTGGAAAGCCAGCAAATAATGGCTGTTGTATTAGCTGCTTTTGATGATAGTATGAAAGAAGTATTAGCACTTGTCAACAAAACTGCTTACAACATAACATTAGCATGCATGGGCTGCTGTACCTATTTATTATTCTGGCAGCTTCACACATATTGTTACAAGCTTATAAAACATTTTGTCGGGTGGAAACCGAATGTACACTGTTTGGTTTTCTGATAGACTGGCAGCATAAATGTCTGGGCTGACTTAGTTTAGTTTAAGTGTAAATAGAGACACAAATTCTTCAACCTGTTCTCTTATTGATACTGAAAAGTGCTGAATTATTCAGCAACCAACTCTTCTGTTTGTGTCTATCACAGTTATCAATTACCCATCAGTCTTCTTGTCAAAACAGGATGGATTAATCTGGCTGAAAATAAGACAAATAAATGGATACTATAACAGGGGTGTGGGGTTGCCAGACTGTCAAATGGAAATCCAGGCAGTGACATTTGCCGTCAAAAATGGGATCTCTGGATGAAGTGAGCAAATGATTCCCAGTCTGAGCCAAGAATGCACTTAGCTTACCATAAGTAAATTAATCTGCCTCCTTCAACTGCTGATACTCAACACTGAGGTAACAGTTTGATTGCTGAAACTCCTTGACTTCTGAAGAATTCTGGACATCCCTATTGTCTCTCTCAGGAACAGCAGCACCCATTCAGTTATTTTCTCTTAGTAAACCAGGGGCTCCCCTGTTAAATGGGGCCATTTAACAATAACATTATTGTTGGGAGGTTGGTGTCA
>NW_021621185.1:1497068-1554568 GCF_004785775.1 Grammomys surdaster | reverse complement strand
TTTTAATAGCTGAATAGTATTTCATTGTGTAATATCAAAAAGTAAGCCTTTCCAACTTGTCCAATCTTGAACCTTCTCTCCGCTGGTTCCTATTCTCCAAAATTTTAGCAAATTGCTACATCTGTAATTCCCACTTGTACAGCCTGTTTTCTGTTGCTCTCCTTTACCTACCATGGGTTTTCTTCTTTGCATTTGATGCTGATTCATTCAGATATTTCTGCATGAACAACTTCCCTTATATAATGATTTCTGGAGAGCCAAACATGAGGGGTTTGCCCATCTTTCCAATATCCTTCCCACCCAAACTCTTGGCCCTCACTCTGAACTGCCTTCCCACCATCTTACTTACCCTCTAGATCCCCATTTAGATGACTTCTTGTTTGCTATATTTCCTTACTCATTTGTAATTTCTTACATCTTGGACAATTTTATATTTCTCCTTCTTATAGTCTGATAGAAATTCTACCTCTGCCACTAAACTGTTGTGGGATTGTGGTTATATAACCAACTTAAGACTCCATCTCACCTCTAGAATTTGGGGTATTAGTCTATAAAAGTGATTTTCAACTTGTGATTTATAACCCTTTAGGGTACACAAACCCTTGCAGAGGGGTTCCCTAAAACCATTGGAAAACATTTATATTTACCTTACAATTCATAACAGTAAAAAAACAACAACAAAACAGTGTTATGGTTGGTGGTCACCACAACACGAGGAACTGTGTTAAAAAGTTTCAACATTAGGAAGGTTGAGAACCACTGGTTGTCAGTGTATAGTATTGAACAAATACTACATGGGTATTCCAAAGTACTTAGAGCAGAGCCTGTACACAGAAGGAACACACAGCAGAGTCCTGCTTAGCATTATTTAAAGTAGAAACTCAAAAATATGTCTTAACTCTGAATGTGTATCAGAGGGGCTTAAAATGATAACACTTGAACTGACTACTGGAGGCAGCCTAGGGTCCAGCACACTGGTCTGCAAGCATACTGCCTGGCTTTATCTTCTGGCCTATAACTCTTACTAATTCTTACTAGTTAGCTTTGTTTTGTTTATTTTATTGGTGGGCAATCAGAGAGCTACAAGTTTCTATTCTGGGGCTGTAGAGGCGTCTCAATGGTAAAGAGCACTGGCTTCTCTTTCAGAGAACCCAGGTTTGATTCTTAGTACCCAAGATATACTTCATAAACATTTCTAACTATAGTTTCAGGGGATCTGACATCTTCTTTAGACTCTGGGGCACTGGGCACACATAGAGTGCACAAGCATATATGTGGTCAAACATCAATACATATAAAATACATTTAAAAATATTAGAGAAACAAGCAAAGCTATTTTTCCTATTCTTCTAGGTTGTTGTTGAGAGTAAATGAAAATCAAACGCTTAGCAGAGTGCTGGGCCCATAACAAGATCTCCATAAACATAGCTTGGTGCTTGTTTTAGTTAGAGCTTCTATTGATGTGATAAAATACCATGACCAAAGGCAACTGAAGAGGAAAGGGCTTATTTCTTTTAACAATTCTGAGGCCAAACTCCATCACTGAGGAAAATCAGGGCTGGAACCAAGAGGCTATAGACGAGTGCTGCTCACTGCCTTGCTCTTCATGGCTTGCCCACCCTGTTTGTTTAAAGCATCCAGCACCACCTGTGTAGGAATGTCATCAGAAACAGTAAACTAGGCTCTACCTCATCAATAATTGTTCAGTAGGATGTACCACAGACTTGTCCACAGGGCATTCTAGTGGGAATATTTTCTCAGTTGAGGTTCCTTCTTCCAAACTGACTCTAGTTTCTATCAGGTTGTCATAAATCTAACCAGCTCAGCATTATACTAGCATTATACTTGCAGTCATCTTTGTAAGTATTAGTATTATTTATTAGTATTATTAGTATTAATATTGTCGTTGTCTTAGATGCCTGTTATATCCTAATAAATGAGAAAGAAGGGATGTGGATCTGGGTGAGTAGGGAAGTAGGATCTGGGAGAAGGGAAACAATAACCAGAATATAAACTACACACACACACACACACACACACACACACACACACACACACATGCACAGCCACATGTGTGCATGCACACACACATGCACAAAGTTTGCTCTATCACAGGCTTTTATTTTTTCATTTTCTTTTTCTATCCTCCTTCCTGCAGGGATTCATGGAGTGGGCATGTGATACATGCCCCTCAAGGCAGCTAGGCCAAGCCACCTCCATGGGTTTCTGCACCTCCGCTTCCTCTTCTTTTCCCTGGGCCTTCCGCAAGATAATTATGTGTTCTACTATCTAGCTGTGTCCCCAGCCTCCTCCCTTTCCTCTCTCCCTTCTTATTTTTCCTGCTTTACCTTGAAACATGTTCTGAGGAGACTGCATAGGTTGGCTTCAAGTCTGCTTTGTAGCTCAGGCAGGCTTTGTCCCAGTGATTATCCTGCCTCAGCCTACCAAGTAGCTCAGATTTCAGGCCCGAGGTACATACAAGCTTAGCTCTATGGTGAGCTTTCTGATTAACTCAACCTCAGAGATCTTCCAAATATTGGAGGTATTTACAGATATTACCATATAATTTAGCTCTTAGTTATAAATTGCCTTGCAATATTTTTGTGTATTTGTTGGTTTCTCCAGAGATGTTCCACTAACTTTCTGCATCCCAGCTCTATTCCTCTACTAGTCACTAAGAGCCCTGGGTAATCCTCTGGTAGTCATAGTGGTTATGTCTGTCTTCCAGGTACTTCCATAAGGTCCTGGTTCCTCCTGGGCTTCAGGGCTTCTTATCTTTAACCTATCCATACAGAGAAGGTCTTCTGTAAAATAAGCCTCTAGTTATTTGCCAAGACTATATTCATCCACAAAGAAGAAATTTCTTTCTTTCTAAACTACGTTTAAGTCTTAGGGCAAGTGATGTCTTCTTTCAGGCTGTCTTACCTGATTGGTACAATGTTTTATGGAGGAAGAGAGAAGTCAAGTCCAAGTCCAAGTCATCCAAGTCCAAGTCCAAGTCCAAGTCCAAAAGTCCAAAAGTCCAAAAGTCCAAAAGTCCAAAAGTCTAAGTCTAAGTCTAAAAGTCTAAGTCTAAGTCTAAGTCTAAGTCTAAGTCTAAGTCTAAGTCTAAGTCTAAGTCTAAGTCTAAGTCTAAGTCTAAGTCTACTTTCATGTAATAACTCTCACCAAATAATCTTCAGGAGTAGCATCCACATTAATTTTAATATTTGCAAACTCAGCCAAATGCTTGCCATGAAATCTATACAATTCAAAACTTACTAGATGTTCAGAGCTAATTAGTACTGAAAGTTACCTTTCAAATGAAACACCTTCTCTTCTCAGATCAAAGAGTTAGGAGCATGTTAATTAAGGATAAAATACACATCACTGGGTATACCATGCTCAAAGTTTCCTTTGCCACTTATGATTCTAGGAACATCTTCCAAAGACAGCAAGACTTGGGTTCTGCAAGACATCTGATGAAATTTCCTCAAGAGAAATCACAATTACTGATACCCAAGTTTGATAAATGGTTTAATAGAAATTACCTCCAAATGTTTAATGAGTCCCTCAAGAAATATTTGTTCTTCTAGGTCCATATTTGGTTCACAAAATAAGAAAGATGAATACTTTAAGCAGCTTATGAATAAAGAAACCAAATGTCTAGTTTATAGGTTCAAATAAAAAAGTAATTTGAGTTTTTTCAATTTCATCTTTTTCCTTTCTTCCATCTTTTGCTTCATGCTTTACTCCATCTACTCCTTTCCCTTCTTCCTTTACAATCTTTCTTCCTTTTCATTTCCCTTCAGAAGTGTGACAGTAGCTCACAGCTGATTAACATAGGAAAACAGTTTTCAAATGCAATAATCTCCCTTCTCCCTCGTATGCCAAAGACTAGAGTCACTTGATTCAGGACAAGATACAGAGCAGTGAATTTACCCCTCCTTCGCTCCCCTTTCCTTCTTCCTCCCTCCCCACCTCTCTCTGTCTCTCTGTCTCTCTGTCTCTCTGTCTCTCTGTCTCTCTGGAGAAAATATATATATATATATATCTTCACATATTTGTCCAGCCTGGCCTCAAACTCAACAGGATTTTGGCATTATAGGGCATCAACTGCCATGTTCAGTCTTGACATTCTGAGATGGCCAAATTCTAGGCAGTTCTTTGATAAGTCTGTTATCTTTCCAAAGTCTTTTAAGTCAAGATTAGTGTAGAGGGGGTAAGTTACTTTGCTGAACAGAATACAAACACAAAGGAGACTGCATATTTGATGATGGACACACTAGCAAAGTGATGGCTTTTCACATGAGACAGAGGAGACATTTCTTTCTGAATGGAAATACCTTTAAGTGTGAGGCTGAAACTTATCACTGGTTTCTGAGAGGAGGTAGGAATCCAAGGCTGTTCAGAAGTTCTGTGTCTGTAGGTTTCCAAGCTCCCAGGGCCTTAATAGGGTTTTAATGTGACCTGCATTCTACAACAGGTATTCATATTAGTCCTCTCTTCTGGAAACCTAATCTTTAGAGAAAGCATATGAATAATAGGACAATAACAGTATTTCAGTTCAAAAATGAAATTTTCTCCCATCTGTCAAAAAAGCAGATCCTGGAACAGTCTTCAGAAGCATTTTATTGTTTTGATGAGACAGTAAAATATAGTTATAACACAGAGCTATTTTCCCTTTTTATGGCAGAAGGAAAAACATAATTGTTTTCAGAATGGTGGTGGACAAGAGCCTCTCCTCTGGGTACTGTCTAGTTTAGGAGGGGGTTTCCACAGCAACAAATTCCTCCATATGCTGTGTAGTAATAATGTACCTTTTGTATCAGAGTATCAGTACCTGTCAGGTGAGTATGACAAGCTCCTTCTCTTTGGGTTCTTTAATTTGCTAAATATGAATTGGATCATGTTGATGTGTATCTTGGGATACCATGCAATAAACCAGCAAAAAAAAAAAGTTCCATAAGAATTCTCTCAAAGATGTTGTACAAAATTCATCATCTCTTTGTTTTTTCTAGTGGTTGTCCCATTTATTTATGGACTATTGTAGAATTTTCATCTTGGGGTGTTGACTCCATAATGATGGGACATTTACACAGCATAATCAATCTCATAGTGTCATTGAGGTCATTGTTGTGAGCAAATATGGATTGTAATATTTGGACTAAATTGAGGTTAAGGACAGATGACTCCAAGATCATATAATTAGCAAGTGGGATATTTGAGATACAACTTAAAAGCTCCACGGCCACAAAGGCCATCCTTGTTCTGTGTCATGCTGTGCTGTCTCGGTTGAATGGGAGAAGGCAGATATTACTCATTCTAAGGAGAGATAGGAATCTGAGTTTGTCTTCCCCACATTTTCACTTCTCCCTATGTCTCAAGATTGTCTTTCCATCTCCCTTTCTTTTCCATTTCCAAAATTAGAATGAATAATTAGTTATCAAGGTAGGAAATGGTGGCTAAACTATCCAGCTGCCTACAGAGTAGACTGTGGAGAAAGGCTCTTAATGGCCTCTGACTCAGAAAAGTACTTCTCACACATCTGTCACAGCAACTCAAACTCCCACTATTAGAGAGTCAGTCGTTTAGTATGGACCCTGGTGTCTAAATGTTGTCTTTGGATGTGGCATATGTTCATGTCATTTCCACTTACACCATAAACAGCATGAGTGTTGGGATCATTCACAGAATATACTACCGTGTTTTGATAAAAACCAAGCACAGAATCTTTAAGGATATCCTTTGTATTCAGAGAACAGAGTGAGGTCCTTTGCAAATAGAAATTTGAAAGGTGCTTAAAGTCAGAAAGGAGAATCCCTGGCAGAATGTTATGAGGAAAATTATCTTCAAGTTGAACTTCTGACTTAGTTGTAAGGAACAAGAAGACATGACAATAGGCAAATATTGAAGCAGGTTCAATTCCACTTTAGACATTAGGGAACTGTGTTATTATTCCTGTTGCTATGATAAGCATACAATAAATAAAAATTAAGAGAAAAATGATTTATTCTGCCTCATGGTTCAAGCTACAATCCCATTAGCAAGAGCTGGTACATTTTATTCCTAATCAGGAAACATTGGGTGCTTCTGCATAATACCTTTCTCTTCATATGGAGGACAGACCTCAACCAGGGATTATCAGCACCTATGGTGACCAAGTATTCTGGCCTGTAATAACACAATCAAGATAATCATCCACAGACATGCCAAGAGACTTTGTTAAGTTGATATCAGTATCACAGGAACCTTCCCTGACTACCCAAGACCGGGCCCTGAGTCCTCATCATATTCTGCTGTTATTTTCTGTCCAACAGTATCATTAAATGATAAGTTCCTTGAGCACACTAATTTAAGAAATATTTTAAGAGTGAGCTGAAAGGTTTGTAGAAAAGAAATACAGACTCTGATGTCTACAGCCCTTTGTTTTTAAACTTTTAAATTAGAAGTCCTTTGTAGCTTGTACATGCAAGAAGTCAAACGTGCTTTAGCTAGAGTTGAGTAGATGTGTAGTCTTTTAGTAGAAAGCCTTGAATGGAAAAATGCAAACAGGAATAATAAATGTATTTTAACATTTTTTGAAAGAAGACTAAAGTTACTTGAAGTTTTTGTTTTATTTTGTGTCATGAATGAATGTAGTTAACAGTCCCACTAGGGACCCAAATGCACACACACACACACACACACACACACACACACACATACACACAAAAGAATGAAATTTAGAATACGAGAAATATCAGACAAGTGAAGAATGAGAGCTCTGTACCCAAACCCGCAAAACCCAGAGGAGGCTCTAACACACCCAGGAATGTAGTGAGTAAGCTGCACTCCCCCCACCCCCGACAACAGAAAGTAATTTGGGATCTGATGGGACCCAGGAACTACCTCAAGGCCAGTGGCACAGGACCCTTCCTATCTGTGCCTGCACCTAGAGCAGCTCTTAAGGCTTCAGCTCTGTACCCAACCCACCAAAATCTAGAGGAGGCTGGACTCCCAGGAGCTCAAACACATAGGAACAAAGGATAATAGGATCACAGGATCTCAGGAGCTTGGGCACACCAGGATTTCAGGATCCCAGAAGCAGCCTGACTCCCAGGAGCTATCACAACCAGGGTCTCAGGATCACAGGATCATAGAGATAGCTGGACTCTGAGAAGTTCTGACACAGCCAAGACAACAGGACAGACAGGCTCCAGTCAGAGACAGTGAGAAAAGATAACACTAGAAATAACCAGATGGCAAAAGGCAAACACAAGAACATAAGCAACATAAAGCAAGTTTCTTGGCATCATCAGAACCTAGTTCTCCCACCATAGCAAGTCCCGAATAACCAATAATACCAGAAAAGCAAGATTCAGATTTAAAATCACTTCTCATGATGATGATAGAAGACTTTAAGAAGGACATAAATAACTCCCTCAAAGAAATACAGGAGAACACATGTAAATAGGTAGAAGCCCTTAAAGAGGAATCACAAAAATCCCTTAAAGAATTACAAGAAAATACAACCAAGCAGGTGAAGGAATTGAACAAAACCATTCAGGACATAAAAATGGAAGTAGAAACAATAAAGAAATCACAAAGGGAGACTACCCAGGAGATAGAAAACCTAGGAAAGAGATGAGGAGTCATAGATACAAGCATCACTATAAGAATGCAAGAGATTGAAGAAAGAATCTTAGGTGCAGAAGATACTATAGAAAACATTGACACAATTGTCAAAGAAAATGCAAAATGCAAAAACTTCTTAACACAAAACCTACTGGAAATCCAGGACACAATGAGAAGACCAAATCTAAAGGTAATAGGTATAGAAGAAATTGAAGACTCCTAACTTAAAGGGCCAGTAAATATCTTCAACAAAATTATAGAAGAAAACTTCCCTAATGTAAAGAGATGCCTACGAACATACAAGAAGCCTACAGTACTCCAAAAAGACTAAATCAGAAAAGAAATTCGCCTCATACATAATAAACAAAACACCAAATGCACAAAACAAAGAAAGAATACTAAAAGCAGTAAGGGAAAAAGGTCAAGTAACATATAAAGGCAGACCTATCAGATTACAGCAGATTTCTCACCAGAGACTATAAAAGCCAGAAGATCCTGGACAGATGTCATACAGACCCTAAAAGAATACAAATGCCATCCCAGGCTACTATACCCAGCAAAACTCTCAATTACCATAGATGGAGGAACCAAAAGATTCCACGAGAAAACCAAATTTACACAATATCTTTGCATAAATCCAACTCTAAAAAGGATAATAGAGGAAAACTACCAACACAATGAGGGAAATTATACCCTAGAAAAAAGAAGAAAGTAATCTTCTTCCAACAAACCCCCCAAAAGATAGCTACACAAACATAACTCCACCTATAATAACAAAAATAGCAGGAAGCAACAATCACTTCCCCCCAATATCACTTAATATCAATGGACTCAATTCCCCAATAAAAAGACATAGACTAACGGACTGGATACAAAAACAGGACCCAGAATTTTCCTGCATACAGGAAACATACCTCAGTGACAAAGACAGACACTACCTCAGAGTAAAAGGCTGAAAAACTATTTTCCAAGCAAATGGTCTCAAGAAACAAGATAATATCGAATAAAGTTGACTTTCAGTCGGAAGTTATCAGGAAAGATAAAAGTGGACACTTCATACTCATCAAAGGAAGAATCTACCAAGATGAACTCTCAATTCTGAACATCTATGCACCAAATGCAAGGGCACCCACATTCATAAAAGAGACTTGATTAAGCTCAAAGCACACATTGGCCCTCACACAATAATAGTGGGGGACTTCAACACCCCACTCTCAGCAATGGACAGATCATGGAAACAGAAACTAAACAGAGACACAGTGAAACTAACAGAAGTTAAATCAAATGGATTTAACAGACATCTATAGAACATTTCATCCAAAAACAAAAGAATATACCTTCTTCTCAGCACCTCATGGTACCCTCTCCAAAATAGACCATATAATTGGCCACAAAACAGGCCTCAACAGATACAAGAAGATTAAAATAATCCCCTGCATCCTACCAGATCACCACAGACTAAGGCTGGTCTTCAATAATGATAAAATCAATGGAAATCCCACATACAGATGGAAACTGAACAATGCACTACTCACTGAAAACTTGGTCAGCAAAACAATAAAGAAAGAAATTAAAGACTTTTTGGAATTTAATTAAAATGAGGACACATCATACCAAAACTTGTGGGACACAATGAAAGTAGTGCTAAGAGGATAACTTATAGCTCTAAGTGCCTACAAAAAGAAACTGGAGTCACCACACAATACCAGCTTGACAGAACACCTGAAAGGTCTAAAACAAAAAGAAGCCAAAGCACCCAAGAGAAGTAGACTTCAGGAAATAATCAAACTCAAGCCTGAAATCAACCAAATCGAAACAAAAAGAACTATACAAAGAATCAACAAAACCAGGAGCTTGTTCTTTGAGAAAATCAACAAGATAGATAAACCCTTAGCCAGACTAACCAGAGGGCACAGAGACAGTATCCAAATTAATAAAATCAGAACTGAAAAGGGAAACATAACAACGGAAAGTGAGAAAATTTAAAAAAAATCATCACATCCTACTTCCAAAGCCTATAGTCAACAAAACTGGAAAATCTGGATAAAATGGACAATTTTCTAGACAGATACCAGGTATCAAACTTAAATCAGGAGCAGATTAAGCAGTCCCATAACCCCTACAGAAATAGCAGCAGTCATTAAAAGTCTCCCTACCAAAAAAAACCCAAGACCAGATGGTTTTACTGCAGAATTCTATCAGATCTTCCAAGACGACCTAACAACAATTTTTATAAATTATTCCACAAAATAGAAACAGAAGGAACACTACCCAATTCATTTTATGAAGCCACAATTATGCTCATATCCAAACCAAAAATCCAACAATGAAAGAGAACTTCAGACCAACTTGCCTAATGAATATCGATGCAAAAATACTCAATAAAATTCTGCAAATGAATCCAAGAACACATCAAAACAATCATCCACCACGATCAAGTAGGCTTTATCCCAGGAATGCAGAAATGGTTCAATATTTGGAAGTTTATCAATGTAACCCACTATATAAACAAACTCAATGCAAAACAACACATGATCATTTCACTAGATGTTGAGAAAGCATTTGACAAAAATTCAACATCCCTTCATGGTAAAAGTCTTGGAAAGAACAGGAATCCAAGGCCCATACCTAAACATAGTAAAAGCAATATACAGCAAACCAGTAGTCAACATCAAAGTAAATGGAGAGAAACTTGAAGCAATCCCACTAAAATCAGGGACTAGACAAGGCTGCCCACTCTCTCCCTATCTATTCAATATAGGACTCGAAGTCCTAGATAGAGCAATTAGACAACAAAAGGAGATCAAATGAAAACATTTTGGAAAGAGAGAAATCAAAATATCACTATTTGCAGCTGATGTGATAGTATACTTAAGTGACCCCAAAACTTCTACCAGAGAACTCCTATCCCTGAAAACCAACTTCAGCAAAGTGCCTGGATATAAAATTAACTGAAACAAATCAGTAGCCTTCCTCTACTTAAAGGATAAACAGGATGAGAAAGAAATTAGGGAAAAGACACCCTTCACAATAGTCACAAATAATATAAAATACCTTGGTGTGAATCTAACCAAGCAAGTGACAGATCTGTATGACAAGAACTTCAAGACTCTGAAGAAAGAAATCAAAGAAGATCTCAGAAAATGGAAAGATCTCCCATGCTCATGGATTGGCAGGATTAATATAGTAAAAATGGTCATCTTGTCAAGAGTAATCTACAGGTTTAATGCAATCCTCATCAAAATTCAAACTCAATTCTTCACAGGGATAGAAAGAACAATTCTCAAGTTCATCTGGAATAACAAAAAACCAAGGATAGCAAAAACTGTTCTCAACAATAAAAGAATATCTGGGGGAATCACCATCCTTGACCTCAAGCTGTACTACAGAAAAGTAGTGATAAAAACTTCATGGTATTGATACAGAGATAGGCAAGAAGGTCAATGGAATAGAATAAAAGACCCAGGTACCTATAGTCACTTTATTTTTGACAAAGGAGCTAAAACCATACAGTGGAAAAAACACAGTATTTTCAACAGGTGGTGCTGGTTGTACTCAGCATGTAGGAATATGCTAATTGATCCATTCTTATCTCCTTGTACAAAACTCAACTCCACGTGGATCCAGGACCTCCATATAAAACTGGACACACTGAAACTAATAGAAGAAAAAGCGCAGAAGAGCCTAGAATACATGGGCACAGGGAAAAGTTCCTGAACAGGACACCAATGGATTATGCTCTAAGATCAAGAATTGAAAAATGGCACCTCATAAAATTGCAAAGCTTCTGTAAGCCACTCTCAATAGGAAAAAAAAAGCCACCCACAGATTGGGAAAAGATCTTTACCAATCCTACATCTGATAGAGGACTAATATCCAAAAATTTCAAAGAACTCAAGAAATTAGATTCCAGAGAATCAAATAACCCTATTAAAAAATGGGGTCCATATTCAATGCAATTCCCATTAAAATCCGAACTCAATTCTTCACAGAGTTAGAAAAGGAAATTCTCAAATTCATATGGAATAACAAAAAACCCAGGATAGTGAAAACTATGCTCAACAATAAAAGAACTTCGGGAGGAATCACCATCCCTGACCTCAAGCTGTACTACAGAGCAATAGTGATAAAAACTACTTGGTATTGGTACAGAAACAGGCAGAAAGATCAATGGAATAGAATTGAAGATCCAGAAATGAACCCACACACCTATGGTCACTTGATCTTTGACAAAGGAGCTAAAACTATCCAGTGGAAAAAGGACAGCATTTTCAACAAATGGTGCTGGTTCAACTGGAGGACAACATGTAGAAGAATGAAAATTGATCCATTCTTATCTCCTTGTACAAAGCTCAAGTCTAAGTGGATAAAGGACCTCCACATAAAACCAGATACACTGAAACTAATAGAAGAGAAGGTGGGGAAGAGCCTCGAATACTTGGGCACAGGGGAAAAGTTCCTGAACAGAACACCAATGGCATATGCTCTAAGGTCAAGAATTGACAAATGGGACTTCATAAAATTACAAAGTTTCTGTAAGGCAAAGGACACTGTCAATAGGACAAAATGACAACCAACAAATTGGGAAAAGATCTTTACCAATCCTACATCTGATAGAGGGCTAATATCCAATATATACACAGAACTCAAGAAATTAGACTCCAGACAACCAAATTTAGTCAAAACCAAATTTGACTAAACTCCAGACAGTCAAATTAGAGTCCAGAAAACCATTTTTTTTTCATTAAAAAATGGGGTATAGAGCTTAACAAAGAATTTTCAACGGAGGAAACTCGAATGGCCGAGAAGCACCTAAAGAAATGTTCAGTATCCTTAGTCATCAGGGAAATGCAAATCAAAACAACCCTGAGATTCCATCTCACACCAGTCAGAATGGCTAAGATTAAAAACTCAGGTGATAGTAGATGCTGGCAATGGTGTGGAGAAAGAGGAACACTCCTCCATTGTTGGTGGGACTGCAAGATGGTGCAACCACTTTGGAAATCAGTGTGGCGGTTCCTCAGAAAATTGGACATAGCATTACCTGAGGATCCAGCTATACCACTCCTAGGCATATATCCAGAAGATGCTCGAACATATAACAAGGACATATGCTCAACTATGTTCATAGCAGCCTTATTTATAATAGCCAGGAGCTGGAAAGAACCCAGATGTCCTTCAACTGAGGAATGGATTCAAAAAATGTGGTATATTTACACAATGTAGTACTACTCAGCTATTAAAAACAATTAATTCGAGAGTTTCCTAGGTAAATGGATGGAAGTAGAAATTATCATCCTGAGTGAAGTAAGCCAATCACAAAAGAACACACATGGTATTCACTCACTGATTATTGGATATTAGCCCAGAACCTTGAAATGCCCAAGATGCAACTCACAGGCCACATGAAGCTCATGAAGAAGGAAGACCAAGTGGGGGTGATTCAGTCCTTTTTAGAAGGAGCAACAAAATACTCAAGGGAACAAATATGGAGACAAAGTGAGGGACAGAAACTGAAGGAGGGGCAGTCTGAAGACCATTCCACCTGAGTTTCCATCCCATGTGCAGTCACCAAAGGTAGATGCTGATGTGGAAGTCAGGAAGTGCATGCTGATAAGAGCCTGATATGGATGTCTCCTCAGAGGTCTTCAAGAGTCTGACATATTCAGAGGCAGATGCTCACAACTAGCCATTGAACTGATAATGGGGTTCCCAATGGAGTAGTTAGAATGAAGGCCATTGGAGCTGAAAGGATTTGAGGCACCATGAGGAGAGCAACAATACCAACCAACCACAGCTCCCAGGGTCTAAACCACCAACCTGGGAGCACTTAGGGAGGGATCCAGGGCTTCAGCTGAATACATAAGAGTGGAGGGCCCTGCTGGGCATAGGTGGAAGAAGGGATCCTTGACCTCATGAAGGCTGGATGCCCCAGGGGGTGGGAATTTTGAGGGTGGGGTGGTTTGAGTTGGGGGGTAGGTAGGGGTTACATACACAGAGAAGAAGAAGGAGGGATGAGGGGATAGGGGGTTCCTGGGTGGGTCAGGGATGGGGTAAGGGGACAACATATGAAATGTAAATAAAACATCCAAAAAAAAAAAAAGAAACAAGAATATCCCCCCCAAAAAAAATCCCTGAAAAGAAAATGGGGTCCAGAGCTCAACAAAGGAACTAGAAATTATCATCCTGAGTGAGGTTACCCAATCACAAAAGAACACACATGGTATTCACTCACTGATTATTGGATATTAGCCTAGAACCTTGAAATGCCCAAGATGCAACTCACAGGCCACATGAAGCCCATAAAGAAGGAAGACCAAGTGAGGGTGATTCGGTCCTTCTTAGAAGGAGCAACAAAATACTCAGTATTTCTATTTTGGTCAAGCTTCAAAACTAGCATATATAGCTTGATTATGCTAGCCTTTTTGTCCTGGGAATACTTCTTTTTTCCAAACAAGAAGCGTACATTTATTTTTCTATACACATATAAAGAAATTAGGATCAACATTTTAAAATAAAAATGAAGAAAAATCCTCTGTGGAAAACATGACATTGGAATGGGAACAGAATTGCTGGGAGAGGTCAGTACATTAGCCCTGGTGAGCTACAGCATCTCTGATTGGTCCAAGAAATGAAGATACAGGGAGCATAAAAGGAGACAAAGGATGGCCAGCCCCTGAAGTTCCTGCTGCTGGGGGGCCATGTCCTCCAGCCCCAGGTGGCATAGGTGGTAGAGGCATGGCTGGGGGTATCCCAGGAGGGAGTGCTCCAGGAGGTGTCACTGGAGGTGGGAACGGCCTGTTGGAGGAAGCTCAGAACCCAGGGATGAAACCACAGAATTGGTGGCAGAGGGAGGAGGTGGTGCATCGGCAAACAGTTGATGAGGGCTGACAGCCTGGGAGAGTGGGTTCTGGGCTGCCACAAGTCGTTCAGCTGCTGAGCCAGGGCGTTTACCCTTCGAGTCCTTCTCTAAGGCATTAGACACAGTGATAGGACAGTACTGCCCATTCATGGCTTCAATTGCTGCATCCAAAGTATCAAATGAGGCAAAATTAATTAAGGCATAACCCTTGGAGTTACCTGTGACAGTGTCCTGCATAATCTTGGGAGTCTGTAAGATGACTCCAAAGGTGGTGAAAGTATCGTAAAGCAGCTTTTCATCAATTTCTGGGTCCAGATTTCCGAGGAAAATGTTGGCTCCTACATCCAGGTTTTTGTTGTGAGCTGAGGCCTTGTTCACTGATATTGGCTTCCCATAGAGTTTGATCATGTTCACAATCTTAATGGCATAGTCAGCATCTTCCTTACTCAGGAATTCAACAAAGCCATAGCCTTGGTGCTGGTCAGTGACTCTATCCTTCGGCATGTGGGTGCTGACCACTGGCCCTGCCTGGAGAAACAGCTCTCACAGCAGAGGCTCACTCACTTTCTCGTCCAGACCTCCCATGTACACCGTGGCATCTTGATTCGGTTTGGAGATTGGTCCCACAGCCACGGCGAAAAGGCTCCCATCGTCTCTAAGCAGCATCCCTGAGAATACTTTTATTCCTGCCCATCTTGTTAAAACTTTTCTTTAACAACATCAACATGTTGGCAGCCAAAGTACGTGGCTTGAACTTGAAAATGGACCCCCAGACAGAGTTATTCAATTAACAGACTAGCAATCCAAGGACAGGTATGATTCTGCACAGAACCTTACCAACCTAAGACATAAATGCATTGCCTTCGAAAATGCAAATTCCATGATGGGAAAGGAAGGCATTCTTGTCAGAATGACTTAAACAGGCTCAGTCTTGTTAATGAAATAAAAAAGGGGGAGAGGTGGAAAGCTTTTGGGGCTACTTGACAAGATTCTGACATGGGCCAAGGACAAGTAAATGGGCTGCTTGGCAGAAATATGACATTGGCCAAGGACAGGGAAGTAGGCTTCAGGCAGGAATCTAAATATTAGGCTAGAAAAAAGAAGTAATTTCAGACAGGAATATAAATTTTAGGCTAGAACGAGGAAGTAGGCTTCAGACATGAAAACGACCTTGTGCTAGGACAGGGAAGTAGGCTCAGATACTTTGGTCATCCTGATGAGCCCTTAGAAACAGCGATCATGGGAGTGCTCACGCCACTGGGTTTAATGTTTACTTTTTTCTTTGACTATTTGTGTTTATTGTCTAGCTTGTTCCTTGACTACTTGCATCTATTATATTGCTAGATCCTCAACCTAGGACTGACCTTAATACATGCATGTAATTAAAATGATATAAAAGCATAAAGGAGGGGGGTTGGATAGGGAGTTTTAGGGAGGGGAAATGGGGGAAAGGAGATGACATCTCTATTATAAATAAAGTATCCAATAAAAAATTAAAAACAAGAATTTGATAAAGTTTAAGTAATGGAATGTACAAGTGAGAACCATAAGCACATGTGTTTTGAAGTGAGCTAAAGGACATGGGAGTACCCGATAAGAAGCACTAGGCAATGCTTTTAGAGCTTAAGAGCCTTTCCATAGGAAGCTGAGAAACAAACAACCAGGGTTTGCTGTATGGAAGACTTTCAGAAAACTTAGTTCACTGAGTTATCCAATCACCTTTTCGTCCTGATTAGAGAAATGATATCCTGCTTTGGCACAATCAAATCTCTGAAGGCCAGCTTGTTACATGAACTCTTAATTCATTCAGTTCAGTAGTCATTGGGCAAATTATCATAAGTACTATCAAGTGGAAATAGATTTGCCTAAAAGAAAAGTCACCAAGGAATAACAGCCTCTAGATCAAACCCCAGTGGCATGGACTTGGATCACTCACAGAGTAATTACTGAAATGTACCACTTGTTATAAAAAATAAAAAGTGGGTGTCAGTTTTAGCCTCCTTTACTGGGTGGGGGGCAAGAAAACAGTTGGCAATGGACAGGAAGGTCTTGCTGCAGTGTGGGTTTACCTCCAAGGAGACCATCAGTAAGAATCCAACCATTCTGTGTACTGTGATGCTCCATGAACCTGCCTGTACGATTGTTTTTAAAATATTCTGTTAATTAAATCCTGCTGGACTTGCAAATCGGATTATAAGATTTCCCATGAGTGACATTTTCTATGGTTGTACATAAGCAAATTCATATGATTACTCCTGGTATTCATGAAGATTGGGAACCATAGTATAACTAACTGTAGGAAGAAAGCAAGGATTGAAATGTGAATGAGGAGTCCACTCCCACAAGTATGTTCCATGAGATTAAGTGACAAGTTGAATTCCTGTGAGCTGCAATTAGTATCTGTAGAATATCATGTGTGTGTGTGTGTGTGTGTGTGTGTGTATCACCAAGAAAAAATGGCTTTTCTGAGAGTACAGCTCATCTTTCAGAACATGTAGTCCTTGTTGTATGTACCAGAACTATGACTATTTTGTATGCCTCCCATTTCCTCCTATCACATTCTTGCTAACTGACTTTCTTCAGAACTTGATACATAATTTTCCAGACCAGTGTGGAGTCTCATATTTAAAAATTAAGAATTTCAAGGTACTGAGAGCAAAGGATGAACTGGGATACACCTAAGCATGAAACTGCATAAGAACACAAGTTGCATATCAAGGAAACCAGCTCTGCCACCTTCTGGTGCTCATCTACTGTAAGCTTATTTGCACTCCAGGGTTTCTGCACCTGCATTGTCTGCTTTGAGTTTTTGTATCCTGACTCATACTTGTGCTCCCATTTTAGAGAAGGCCAAATTACCCCATCACACCAAGGAATATTGGGAGGAGCTTCCCTTGATTATTATACTGTTGGCTGTTTCTGCAGTATTTTTCTCAATTGTTTTCTTTCTAATTTATTTGAAGACTTACTTTATTTTTTCATTGGAATTTTTTTAGATCATTTTATTGGTTATTTTATTTATTTACATTTCAAATGTTACCTCCCTTCCCATTTCCTGCCCCCAACACTCTATCCCCTCCTGCTGCCTTTATGAGGGTGCTCCCCTAGATGTCCACCTGCTCTTGCACCTTAGCATTTCCCTACACTGGGTCATCGAGCCTCCACAGTACCAAAGGGCTCTCTTCCCAGTGATGCCTGATAAGGCCATCCTCTGCTACATTTCCAGCTGGAGTCATGGGTCCCCCTATGTATACTCTTTGGGTGGTGTTTTAGTCCCTGGGAGCTTTGGTTGGTCTGGTTGGTTGATATTGTTTTTCTTCCTATCGGGTTGCAATCCCCTTCAGCTCCTTCAGTCCTTGTCCTAACTTCTCCATTGGGGTCCTTGCACTCAGTCTGTTTGGCTGTGTGCCTCCACACCTGTATTGGTCAGACTGTGGCAGAGCCTCTCAGGGGACAGCTATACCATGCTCCTGTCAGCAAGTACTTCTTGCCACTAGCAATAGTGTCTGAGTTTGGTGTCTGTAGATTGGATGGGTCCCTAAGTGGAGCAGTCTCTGCTCCATTCTTGGTCCCTGCATTTCTTTCTGACAGGAGGAATTCTGGATTAATGTTTTTGAGGTGGGTGGTTGAAGACTTACTTATGTCTTGTTCCTATTCCCTGGATTGGCAAACCCACTTTATCTAATTGTTTCTTCCACATGAACATGTGGCTCCTTTAACAGAACTCATATTAACTATGTGTCTAGCAACTAGGGCTTTGACAAACTATTGAACAAGCTAGAATACCTTAGAGTTTTCTAATACATAAAGGCTTTACCAATCAACAAATTTGCACTATCTAATAGATTCAACTAATATAACACATGTGCACATGAACCCAATTAGTGAGATTCAAGACTTAGTTAATACTGTATGTTAAAAACAGCCTTATCCAGTTGTTTGCCAAGTAATTCTCTTTAGTATGCATACTACATTCTAAGAATCTAGTTTCATTCTATCATGACTTTCATAACAGAATATCACTTGCTACACAAGACAAACCTCTCTTCAAGCTGCTGATCAGTAGGCTTCAAGAGATTCCCAAAACAGTGTAGTATTGCTATTGCACTTGGTTGCCTCTCAGAGTCTGAAAGTAGGACCCTATGACTGAAGTCACCACACATCAGACATAGGACTTGGGGGAATTGAGAAGACTCCGACCTGGAAGTCTCATTCCTGAGGCTTTAACTTTCAGAGTATTACAACTTTCAAAACAGAAGGCATTATGCAAATTGCCATGGGCAAAAACCAATCAAATTACTACTGAGCTGTAAAGCTTGCAAATATAACAGTGACTGGGTTGTCAAGGTGTCCCTAGTGGTGAAATAGAGATACTTTTATCTTGAAGTTAACCAATAGCTGTTTAATTGGATGTAAGGCCTGCTAAATATGAGGTACTATCCACCTAGCCAACTACCTGTGACTGGTGCAGACACAGACTCTGGGCTCTATATGAAAACCTACTGCTGCCACTTTTGTAGATCAGTATAATTTCTGAGTACAATCTAAATCCTTCTCATACACCTACAGATAAATGCAGTCTCAACTCTCATCAGAATAAAGAGGCTGCTACAGAGATCCAAAACTCATTGAAATACAGGGAATAAATAACCATGGAGTGCCAGCTCCAGTTGATACAGCTAACATACAGTCCCTGCACTTAAGGCTCATGGAATGCTATGAGAAAGAAGCTGGAAGGGTTGTGGAAAGAGCTAGGACATAAGGATGTCTTCTGTGAGCTGGTGTCTTCTAAACAAGACAGGAGCTGCCCCAACGAAACAGCAAACCAATAGTTCCCGAAACAAGACCTGTACTATGATCTCAATACTGCCTTGCCAGTGTAAATAGGAATTCTCACAAAGCCCCTCTCCTTGATGAAGAGCTCTAGGTATTCAATGGCTGCTGAGATAGGGACGATCAGTTTTCTCCTGGGACACTTGCTTGGTTACCGATCCCAGGTGACCATCCATAAGCACATTTACATATCTCTCTCTCTCCCTCCCTCCCTCCCTCCCTCCCCCCCTCCTCCCTCTCCCTCTCCCCCTCCCCCTCCCCCTCCCCCTCCCCCTCTCCCTCTCTCTCTCTCTGTGTGTGTGTAATTATAGAAGGAGTCATGAATTCAAGAGGGAGTTGGGGAAAGAGTTGGGTGGGAAGAGCCGGGGTGGAAATGATGTAAATACATTATTCATGTATTAAATTCTCAAGAGGAGGAATATGTATTAAATATTTTTATAGTCGCTATAATTATTTTTGATAACAGAATTATTAAAATATTATTAGACACTATAGAAAAACTGAATACCTTTGTAAATTTCTACAAGGTTCCTGTAGAATTAAACAAGATTCCTGTAATTAAACAGAGTTACAAGGTCTAAGACTCTAAGTCCTTGCAGTTTCCACTATTTTCAAAATAGGCTTGGCTGAATTAATCCAAACTCATGCTAGATTACAAAGTCTCCCATAGCATCTTTATCCTGTTTTCTGAATGTGAGAGTCCAAGATAATGGCTCTATAAGACATATTTTTGCCTTTTGGGGGGTCTTAAGCACTTCCGGAAAAGGGGTTGTTACTGTATGCAATTACCTTGTCTCTCTGTGTGTGTGTGTGTGTATGTGTGTGTGTGTGTGTAGTTTCATAGTTCCTACTTGCAATTTGAAGCAAACATGTGTTGAGAATGTTTTTGTGTAAATCATTGCAGCACTAACCACTCTACATTAGAAAACCAACAAGGAGCTCAGCAAGTTGTCTTTAAATATATTTAAATAAACGTATGTGTATGAACAATGATAATCAAAAAGTGTATTAGCTGGTGAATGGGAGTATAGTAAAGGAATTGGTGGAAGGGAGGCTGGGAGGGCAGAAGGGAGGAAAGGAAGGCAAAGTGATGTAATTCTATTTCAATTTAAAAAACATACTTAAAAAGGAAATTAACAAAACAATGTAAAGGCAGTGGCTATTGAAGACACATTCACATATTCAGTAAGGCATGCAATGCAGGCTACATAGAAGAACATTTGCAATTTAAAATATTATTCTCCATAATGAAAATGTAAAGCAGTCGTTCTGTTTTATTCAGCATGGCAGGTTAGGAATCCCTGTGAAGCTACATTGCAGCAAAGAGGAGATTAATAATTCAATTTGGTTCAGAACTGGGCAATAGGGTACCACAACCTTTTATTCTGTAACCAGCTGCTGACCCTAATATGGATGAACCAATTAGACATCTCTTTTTAATTGTTGGGTGACCCATCTAAAACTCACTAGGAATTTTCATTTTAAACAACACTCACAGTCTGAAATAACCTTAGTTATCCCCTGGCGGAGGTGGTGGATTTGATAGAAGTGCACAAAGGAGTTCAGCAAATGGGGGGGAAAACTGCGAGATCATTTTAGGCTGTGTTCTGTAAAAGAACATCTTAATATAATGAGGCTTCTTTCAGTCTCCCCTGGCGGAGCATCAGCCCTCTCAGATAACCCCACACAAAGCAAATACTATCTGTCTGAAGTTACATTTGCTCCTTGTTATCACAACTTATGCCACTTAATTCATTATTCAATGACTTCACTTTCTTGTTTATTAGATGCAAGGTAGCCGCTTATCCCTATAGGCCATGTATGCAAAAGACTGCTTGTAATCCTGTCACTTTAAACCTCTCTAGACTTTTACATTGCTTCAGGAATTAGGAGGAAAGAAGCAAACAATTTAGATTTATTCCTGATGATATTAAATCTTTACATGATAGAAAAAATGAGAAATAAATGCAACCCAAAACTTGTTTATTTGGAGAGTGGCTTCAGATGCTGTTTTACATAGAAACTTAGCAATTCACTCACTTCCTATGATAAATACGCTAAACTGAGCTTCCCACATTATGGAGAAATATATTAAGTGTATTTGGCTCTTTTTATTGTATAGGCTGTCTTAAAAGCATTCATTACTGTCTTTCAGCGATATTTCAAAGATGCAGGCCAGCTTGATACTCCATGTGCTGAAACAGGTACTACATATGCCTTAAAATCGAGTATGTGTTCTGCTACAGCTCTTAGGTACCATTTTTATTGAATATTATATTTGGAAACTTGCTGAAATATTAAACACTTTAATATAGGTTTTTAAATATTATTTTTGGCTGTCATTATCAAGAAATGATAAATATATTTTGAATGATGTAATTTGACTTTGGGCTCTGCATAGCAAGCTACAGTGGTCAGATATTTTGATCTGTTTGGTAATCTTATGCTACTAAAATCATTAAAATGTAAATGGACTACTGAATTAAACACACTTCCACTGTGCTCTTAGAACAATTAATATTGTATAAAATTATCTGCATAATTATACCCAGTTATGTTTACATATAACAGCTGGGAGAAGAGATACAAACCAGAGGCTGAGAGTAAAATATTTTAGGCTATGTGCTGAAGTCTTCTAAATATGGAAACCACAGTGCTTGTTGTAGTTCTGGTGCCTTATATAACAGTGCACTGTTCTAAAATGCTTTATTTATTTAAATGCTAAATAACTCTATACTTTAAAAAAATTCTCATAAATATTAAACTCACAGAATGTATTTTAAATCTGTGTGCCTTATTCACAAAACTAAAAGGCAATTATTTTCTTCAATTAACTTACTTCCCCAGCTAACTGTTTGAATATCCACATTAGTTCATTAACAAAAGCCACAGTGAAGATTTTAGTGCAGCGTAACTTATACAGCTATGCCAAGGACAAAAGACTCAACATCTTCAGAAAACAGGGGCCGTTTAGAGGGAACCTCATTTGTTGAATAGAATTGTTGACTACTAAAATAATATGTACAAAATCATTACAGCCATCCTAATGAAAAGAAGACACTTTAAAACTCACAATCCTGGTGACTGTGGATATCATTGTAATTACTGCCATTCTTCCAAAACATCACTCAGATTAATATAATGATGAACAAATTGATTCACCTGAATAATTAACCTTTAGTGTAGTATTACCTTTGGTACAGATTACTGCTTTCTACTCAACTTAAGACAGAAATCTAACCGGAAAACTGCACTCATTAAAAATACTGCAAAAATCAATTATTTGCCGCCATTCTAAGGAACTAATATCAGTGATTAAGTTGTACAGTTTTTTTAAGCTTATTTTCATTGTGGTGCCCATTAAACAAGAATAGCAAAGAGAACAAAATGAAATTAACGAAGAGTGCTAATAAAAATACAACTTTCCTGTTGATAACTTAGATGTATAACTTTACTCATTATTGTACAACTCTTGGTTTCTTACATGTGGTAGATTTTAACAAGTCACCCTGTGATTTTTATGGTGTAACTGTATGCTAGATAAAGATATTTAAGCTGTCAGTATAAACTGCTTCTGTTTTCATTTTGCATTTAATTTCAATGCCAGACTCAAGGCATAAATTTTTCATCACCTGCAATGCTATGAATAAAAGATTAAAAAAAGAACCCAGAAGAACTTCTAACACATGCAGTGCATGCAGCACAATGTGCACACACAGTATTCATAACTAGATGTTTAATTTCCATCTTTTTTTACACCAGGAATGAGATTATTTGGGCTAATACATCATGGAGGTAATTTTTCAGCATTTTATCTCTGCCCAATTCAAGTTTGTCTTGAGCCAAACAGGCCACCCATTCCACTGGAAATCTGCAGAACATGTGCTAAGATTTAGATGCTACGAGGTTAGCACTGCAGAGTTCTATTATGCTCATATTGTTAGAAAGAGACTATTTCAACATTATACATTTTCTTTTATTCCATGGAATAGCATGCACATTAACCTTGCCTGGAAGTTCAAAGAACTAAGAATTACTGAAATGGTCCTACTTCATATCAGCTCCTCATTAAGCTTGCTTCATGTTCTCAGTGAAAAGACAATCAATCCTAAGAGGTGACCACATGGGCTCAGTGTCAAGAAGTATGTGTGTGTGTGTGTGTGTGTGTGTGTGTGTGTGTGTGTGTACGTGCATGTCTGTGCCTATGGGCATGTGTGTGTATACAACTTAATGAATATATGTATATTCATATATATGTGGATGTATAACTTAAGACTTTTCTGTAGCACAGTGCATCTTCACTATCACCTTACTACCTTTCTCAGGACTCAGACAAGAACATTTTCTAATTCTTGCCAATAGACTTTGGATGAGCAAGCAACGTGCAAGCTCCTTTCAAGGCCTCATCAAGACTGACTTGGCTTTCCTGGCCTTGTCATTCTGAGACAATCTGAGCTGGCTAAAATCTACAGGCTTGTTGGGGACAGTGACAATTATTTACTCTAAGGCTAGTGGAATATAATAGTGTGTTTGTCTTTGTCTTAATTATTCAGTCTAATTTTTAAGGGTCAATACTAATTCCAGGACAAATTAAACCCCATTACCATCAATTTGTTCTGTTGGCTAGCCAATAATGCTAATGAAATAAAGGAAGTTGGGCCACTTTGGAGCGGGATGGTTAGATTTGTTTTGTGGTCATACTAACATCATCCTCCTAGGTTTGCTAAATGCTATTGGTCACCAAATCAGAGAATATAAGTGGATCGTCACAAATCCATCTCTGATATCAGGCTACAGATGGCATCAGTATTATCTTTTGTGATCACTGTATAAAATACAAGACTTTCTCCTCTCTTCCCCCCCCTCGATTATTGTTTATAACAGTAAGACAAATACCAAGATATCTTTCAATCAGATAGCATGATTTAATTATGTACACTTCATAATATCTCTGAGTGTTGGTAAGTTTTTTTTTTGGATGAAAAAGCTCAAAGGTGGCAGGTTAAGTCACTTGTCTGAGGTCACATAAAATGTCAGGAGCATTTCTCAGGTCAGAATCCCTGTCTTGTTTGTCTTGTTCCACTGTGGTGCTGATGAGACAGATCTCCTTGCCTCTGTGGAAATAGCCTGAAGTTACAGCAATATTTCACTATATTATGACCTTATTTTTCATTATGCTAGAGAACATAAGGCATAGTGCTTAAGGATTAGAGATGTATCTCCCATTATGCAAACACAAATGAATGGACATTTGGGCTTGCTGAACAGATAAATTAGAAGGTGTCATGTATCACCCAGTCAATACTATTTCTCACTGTCATTAGTCACTTTTTTGCATGTCCCAACTTTCTAAGTAGATAGATAAAATAGCAAGCACACTTTATATGTCTTTGAAACCACAGTGGGCATTAATAAATATGTATTTATGACAGTGGTGTTTGATTGGAAAGTGATCAGGGAGTATAAGATTCCATGTGCTGTGGAAATAATGGAAACAGTGTATGAGATAAGCTTAATGGTGTCAGACAGCAGTGGCTTTGTCCTAAAGCAATTTTAGAATGATGCATTGTATCAAAAAGACTTATATGATAAGCTAAAATATAACAGGAACTCCAAACACAATGAGTATCTATAGATACAATGCATGCAAGGAAAGAGAATGTCTAAACACCAGAGTAGGAGAGGCGGCTTGGGGTAACTATGCAAGGTGGGGTCTTCTGTGTATAATACAATGCTTCTCTGTCAATGGAAACAGTGTGAGAAATTTGTGAGCTGCTCAGTGCTCTAGAATAGAAAAGCAACATGATGTTGGTGTTATGTTTCATTTATAGAATTACTATTAATAAGATACTTTAAAGATGCTGTTTTACTCATACTTGAAGTTGATCTTATTTGGTATAGAATTTATTTGCCTTGAACTTCCCAGAAATGACAGTTTTGTAACAATGTGAATGTGGAAGATTTTCCCCTTGAGGAATTGACTTGAATTTGAATCTATAAGTGAAGGATGAAGTGAATGACTGAAGTCTCTATAAAATGAGGACCTGTTAAAGAAATAGATATTCACAGCCCTGACACAAATTCAAGGCCTCTCACAGGGTCTTTATTTCAATGCAGTTCCCTCTGTCTTATTGACATCTCACTCCCTTACATTTCTGGGCATTGGAATACCTCAGAGAATAAAGATTTGAGATCTATAGATTTGTCCTGTCATTAACTCCTATGGTAGTTCATAATAACCACTATTTTTCTTATATGTAAATATCCCGAAGAACATTTCAAAATGTATTAATTCATTGCTCAATTGTTATGAGCTAGAGAAAATAGAATTATTTAATGTTAATCTCAGGTAAAATATAGTACTCAGTTGTATGTGGTTTATATTTATAGATATTCTTAGTGCTTTTTAATTTTTAGCTTTAGACTTTGAGTATAAAACATTCATTCACTAATGAATACATACTTTGTATTATCTGACCTTTGATGATGTATTGTTTTCTTCAATATCCATTTTGCTCCAATTGCTGTTATACAAAGGGTGGGAGAATATGCTTCTAATTGTGTATTACTGGCACTATGCAGCACTGCTTTGTTCAGGGATAGCCTTTCCTTATGAGATAAAGCCTAGGACGTACCAGGTCCCAAAGCTGCGGAGAAGTAGATGCAGAGTTGATATGTATGCCAATGTTCCTGGTCACAGAACTCTTAGAACTTCAAAAGAATTCTTGTTGTCAAGAAGAGGGAACAGCCAATAATCTGGGTCTTTGGCTCATGTTCACTTGTAAGAAGTTCATATTAATTATTCTATAATAATTTAAGAATTCTAGTTCAACTTAATCACTGTATGAATCTATGGAATATTCAAATAGGTGATAAGTGCTGTATTTTCTTATCAAAAGAGAAAAGAAGACATACAGGAAGAGTTTATGATGGGAAGTTAAATATTGGTCTTTCATTGAAATTTAAGATATAAACAAATCTACTTTCTAAGAGAAATTTGATGGAATCCTTCCTAGACATAGTATGTCAGTCTAGAAGACTTACTTACTATCCTTTTTGGGTTTAAGATCTCTTTATCATGCAATTCTAGGATATATCAAATAATTACTTTCATTGAGGCTGTCAATCAAATACATCACATAAAACACAGGTTACGCTTTGCTAGTGTATCTTTTAAGCAAATATTTGAAAAAATGCTCTGAACATATACACACATACATATGGAAGAGGTAATATATCAGTAAATTCTTCCTTCTTAAATTAGTGCCAGCAAATTAGTATTGCTCAACAATCTTTGAAATAAATGTTCCTTACTTTAAGTTACATTAATCATTAATACTCAGAACATCTAAGATAATATAATTTTTAAAAAAAGCTCTTATCTATCCTAGGTCCCTGCAAATATAATTGTTAGAAAAGGGCTCCAGGAATATGGAGGATAACAAATATAGGGTTAACTCACAATCCTATAAGCTTGGAAAATCTGAAAGACTGGACTATTTTTAGTTCTTAAAACTCTCGGGTCGTATATCGGTCTGTTGTTCTGATGATGGTAACTTATCCTAAATAATTTCACTGTAAGTTAGCATAATACATATGGAGTCATGAAAGGAATTATCTGTGGGAATAAAACACAGCATTTAGGGAATTAATTCAAAATTATAATATTAGGAATGTAAGTAGTGAGAGCATATGTATGCCATTTAAAAAGCAGACTACTTTTAAAAAAAACTTAGTGCTGAGTGAATGGACTGTGATAAGTGCAGGTCAGCATGTTTTCAAAGTCATGCTCTTGGGGAAATATTTTAATGTGCTGCTCTGAACAACTGGTTCTATTTGTACCTCACCAACACAAATCTTTTAATGCAAAAAGATAGGGGAAGTATTGGTGGGAAATTATAAATGGGCTATGGGGTGTTTTGCTTGTTATTTATTAGCAAAATTGAAAACTAAAGAGACATTCTTATCCCCCAGGATTTTTCTATCAACTTCTTGTTTTTCCTCCAACCTGAAGGTGGAAGATGAAATGTTCGCAGTTCTGGGATATGCCTTATCAACATGCTAATGGATCATTAGGGAACTTGAAGAACAGATCCAGGCCACAAAGGATTGTTGAAGCTGGAGATTTATGCTTTGAGTTCTGTTTTAACCAAACAACATTCAGACTACATATTATAAAAAAACATTATCATACACAAAACAAGTATACAATAATGCAGGATAAAACGTAAGGCACTTTAAAATATATTTGTTTTCTATTGGCAATGCTTCAGCAACAGTAAACTGTAGATGCATAGTCTAAGGTCTGAGTTACTGAAAGGAGAACACTAGGATGATATGCAGTAGCACCAAAAATGTTACAAATGAACTACTGATGACATCACATTCATGGTTAGCTATCTTAGGTGTAGACCAGATAGACAACCTCAAGTCTATATTATGGTATGTGGCAGGACTATAGTTGAATTGTTGTTTTTGCATAACAAATGGGCAAGTTTATATTATTAATAGAAGGCCTTGCTGCCATATCAATGGGGTCTGAGTTTCTCAACTAGCAGCTCCATGTTTGGTGGTGTGTGATATTAATCAAGTTATTCCTTTGGTAAAATGCTGAATATTCATTGTAGTTTCAATAATCATTTTTGTTGGACATGTAGATTAACTATTTCCATTTGATCAATTCTGGGAAGTAACTTTCAACTTCATTAGGCATCTAAATGATTTTCATTTTGGGTGTATGTACAGATTTTAAAAGAGAATTTTCATACATTTAGAGCTCTTACTTGGGATTTCTTATACTTCATATGTACCAACCAATTAAAATAATTAAAGTGAAATGGGTTTCAATGTCCACTCATTGTCTTATGATCACGTCATCTACAACAAAAAGCTTCTCTCTACTATGTCTTCACAATACTTTTGTGATGCTCCAAATTCAAGCTTTATACTTTTGGTGAGCCTAAATTTATTATTTTCTTGAGTTATTTGTAAGTTGTAGAGTATATTCAAGTAAGGTATGGTTTACACATCCATAGAAAGAGTTTGCAATAATTCATGAGTCATTCACTCCCCACTGCTAACATTTGGTGATTGAATGTCTTCCAGGGTTCCTCATGCTGACCTAGTGCAGTGCCATCTGTAGATCAGCAGAGTCAACTCAGTGGTTTTAATCCTAAAGATGGTCTTTTGAAGTTTCAAATATACAGTAAATTTCTTTTTAATATGCTTTTCGGCAGTTCATTCACTTAAGAGACCACCCAGGTTTTAGAAAAAAATTAAGAATAAAATTTTATGTTAATTTCATTTAAAATACATATCTGATAACCTTCTCCTTTGTTAATATGGGTTATATAATCTTTAGAATATACAGTGTAAATATATTATTATTTATAGTTATTCTAAAAAGTAGCATTCTTTTATTTTAAGTATGTATTCATTTCATGTCACACAGCATGCATGCTAATCATGCAATCGGTGTGCTTGGATATACTAATTTGTCCCTGTGATTTATAATTAGTTTGAGTTGAAGTCCAATATAAAGTAATTGGAAGCTTATAAGAATTGTTTTCTTGTGATACATGCATGTCTGTAGATATAAAACTCAAAGATTTTCTTTCTTTCATAATCTACTATAATATGGTTACAAGTGCATTGAAATTCATCTTGTTAGAATGGTAGTAATATATCCCACCAGGACTACTGTTCCTAGTAGCAATTTAAAATAATTATTGTGAGACTTGATGCTAGACATCAGGTTTGCAATAGAATTACAATGAGGGAAGTGTATTAGAGACAAAACATTGCTGCAAGAAAACTTCATAATGGTGCAATTTGGAACTAAGCCTCAATTTTACAGTAATAGATTCTCTTTATGATGGCACAAAGGACTGAATGCACTTAGCAAATTTAAATCTATTATTAGTCACACTTTGTGGATTGCGGTGCAAAACGGAGAAAAGAAATTAGCTTTTTAAGTATGTTCTTATATAAAACAGGTTCTAGTAAGAACAGTCTTACATAAAATCTCCCTCTTGCAGCTCTGCAGCAGTGTCAGCATTTGTGACAGCAGGGACTTGTCCAGGTTCAAAGTGTCTGCAAAAATAGTTCTAGAGGTCTCTAATTTTAAGTTTTAACTTTCTGAAGTCTGGACACTTTCAACATTGATACATTTCTTATTTATAGAATAGAGTGTACAACAAGAAGACAGAATTAATTTGTTATCTGCTGCTAACTGTAAGTCTTAATCCTTGAATGAAGAGGTACCTGTAGTCCGTGCTACTATCACACAGTGACAGCAGGGTACTTCAATGAGATGTAGCACAGAGCTGAAGAAGTTGCAATTACCAGTTTGGCAGAGGAAGCTAACAGAAAGAATTAAAAATTTAAAAGACTATGCTTTTATTTACCTCTTAAATAGAATGCTACATATTTGTTTTAATTATGGTCCATTTCACCTAACCCATGTTAAAATAATACCCAGTGGAATATTTCATAATGATATAATTCAATTGTAATATAACACATAGTATTTCAATAATGTTTTATTCCAAATTCACAAAGCTATGGTATCATATGGTATGTCATCTTTAAAAAAAATATTAAATGTTATTCTTATTGGAGAACTTCTACTCAAAACTTTATCTGTTAGCAACAACAACAAAAATCTTAGTCAAATTCAGAAAATATAAACACACACCAAAATGTTGAGGAATATGAGGGTGAGGACAGACAGAGAGCAGTCAGCTTTATAAAGTTTTGCACAGCACTGGTAACGTGCTTATAAATAATCCAACTAAACAACATGAGATCACTAAACATTTTTAAAATAAATTATCCAACTTGAGCTTCAAAACTTTCTATATTCTGATATCTTTTTCAATTTCTTTCTCGAGTGTATTAAAGTTTTCATTGTATAAGTTTTTTACTTTTATGGTTCGATTTATTATGAGATATTTTTGAGGCATAAATGTTAAATCTGTTGTTTTAGATACAATGGCCATTTTCACGATATTAATCCTATTAATCCATGAGCATGGTAAATCTTCCCATATTCTAGTATCTTCTTTAATTTTTTTCTTCATCAACATAATCCCCATCAAAATTTCAACAAAATTCTTTACAGAAATTGAGAGATATTCTCAAAAATTATATGTAAACATGAAAGTCTCAAAATAGCCCAAACAACCCTGAAAAATGAAAATGCTCAGAAGGAGTCACTAGCCCTGCTGGAACCTTATGCTACAGAGCCATAGTTATTGAAATGGATTGAATGGACTAAAAACAAACTCAGTGATTAACAGAAAGAACTGAAGACACATATAGCCCCACACTGTTACAGCCTCCTTCATTTTTCACAAACAAACCAAAAATACACACTGGAGAAAAAAATGCATCTTCAAAAAATGATGCTTGTCAAACTGGATAGCCATGCATGGCAGAATAAAACTAGATCTGTGTCCCACACCCTGAAGAAGCCTAAAGGAGAGCAGCATGCAAGGAAGAGGCAAGCTTACAGAATGGAAAGAATTATCATCTACACATCTGAAAAAAGAGTTAGTGTATAGAATATGCCAAGAAACTCAAGAAAACAAACACTCCAGTTAAAAACTGAGCATGAAAGTGGCAGCAGTAGATTTGCTCTAGGTTTCATGGCCTTGGCAACCATAGATAGGTAGAACTGGCCATGAATTACCCCCATAGAGCAGAGTTTAAGTCTTATTAGACATCTTTTGGTTACCCCTAAGATATAAAAGAGATATTATGTCTTTGGGAGTACCTCCTGTGACAGTTATTGTGTCTCATAGGTGTCTCAATTGGTAGACTATTGATTATTTTTATCACTTGGCATCTTGCATAGTACTTTAAGTACTCAGGCAAGAAGCTTCAAAGTCAGTTCCAGCTTAAAATTCTCTGTCTAATTGAAGGACATGCCTTCAATTTTTTGGAAGCAAGCAAGAGCAATGGGTACAAGCTATATTATCTTGAAGGTCTTTTGAATGCCCCTGACCAACAATTCAAATGCCTTGTTCTGGGATTATTGTTATACAGACTATAATTCTATTGGGGGAGCATTATCATTGCTAATGGTGTAACTTCATTACAATGTACTATATATGTCATAGGTCATTTTAGATAAACATAAACTGATATGATTCCTTATAACCTTAAAGCATCATTAGTGCTGATAAGAAGTTATAGGCAATTAGAATGCTGAGATAGGGATAATCAATCTGTCCCAGGAATGAACCCACTAGTGGTTTTCCAGTACTAAGTGGTCAGCCTTAAAACATATGAGTAACCCTAAATAGACTCAGATGGTTACATGTGTGTGCATACATGTCATAATAATAATTAAAGAGAGAAATAAAACAACAGAGACAACATATCAAAGTAGAAAGAGGAGCTGGAGGTAGAGAAAGGGAATGGAGAGGGGGAGCAGTATGTAATAAGGTGGTAAAGATCATCAAAGTGTATTATATACTTGGTCAAACTCATTAGTTTGTACATGAATAAATGGTAGCAAAAATGAAAAGAAAATGGAGCCTGAATCTAGACAAAGAGCTCGGAAAAGAAGAAACACAAATGCCTGAAAACATAGTTTTAAATGCTCATCCTTCTTGACTATCAGGCCAACACAATTAAACTACTTTGAAATTTTATATCTTATTCCAGTGAAAATGGCTAAGGTTTAAAAAATGATGAGAAAGACAGATATAGATGCAGGAAAGGGGGCACTTAATCACTGCTGGTGGAAATGTAAACAGATGTGGCTAGAATAATCAATGTGGAGATTCCTCAAAGAGCAAGAAATAGATTTACATGTGACCCAGGCTTGGGCATATATTCAAAGGGCTCTGTATACTTCTATCAAGATTCTTTTATATCCATGTTCACTGTTGCTGTATCCCCAATAGCTAGGGAATGAATGGCCATCAATAGGTGAGTGGATAATGAAAACACTGCATGTATGTTATGGAATATTATTCAGGTGTAAAGTAAATAAAATTAAGCAACTCACAGGTAAATGGATGCGGTTGGAAATGATTATGATTGATATAACCCAGACATGCTCTTACTTATGAGAGAAGCTTCTTTTTGAAGTAGATAGCAATTGACATGGAGATCCATATACTAGTCTAAGAGCAGAGAATCAGGCTGTGGAGTGCTTATCCTTAAAAGGAACATCTGTATGACATTCCTCCTCTATAGGTTGGGGATTATCACGGAAGAGGGAACTGAAGGATTGTGAGAGCCAGAGGTAGTGCATGACTACAAGGAGACTGTTTTCCAGACACAAAGGGCAGATATGAACTCATAGCAATTGTATCACACACAGCTCAAGTCAATCAAAATCACTACATGGAGAACTGATGACGGGCACACCTCCCTGCTCTGAGGTGCTCTCCACAACCAACAGTGGCCAGGAGACGGAAAATAAGTTTTCTTTAAGGGTGTGACTCCTAGTAGGTCAACAACGCCTACATCCACACCCACACCCAAAAATGTATAGTTTTCCACCCAAAGAATGCAAAGTAGAGTATACCAATAGGGAATTGGGGGTAGATCTCAGAGAAGTTGTTGGTGAGAAAAATATGACCCAAACAACTTGTATGAAATTCCTAGAGAATTAATAAAAAAGTTTTTTAAACATTTTAAAATAAAAAAAGGAGTTTGAAAATGTGTGTAAATAAGATTCATAATATACTGTTGATGAGAATATAAATTAGCATAACTTGTCTTGAGGGAAATTTGGAATATTTGTTAAAATATAAATAATTTAATACTTAAGTATTGAAACAATAATAATCCTAATCAATTTTCATAGTTTTAGATATATATCCTTTAGAAATATAACATGTCAATACAAAGATACATACATAAGAGCACATATTACCACAAGTTTTATAATAATTTAAAGGTAAAATATTAGTAAATACCTAACAACTAGCTTGGGATTAGGTAATTTATAAAAATCTACATTATGTATTATTAGAAAGAAATTGAAAAATAAAGTAGACATGGGAAAATAACCCAGACATACCCAAAACTACATTGTATACTTAGGATAAAGAGTGTTTTGCATATTCATTATGACCTGAAACATGTTTAAAAAAACTCTATTTTCCACCATCAAAATATGTACCAGCTTTGCCATTCACTCTATTGTCCTTTGCTTACATTGTTCCTAGTAAGTATGTCTATATGAATAAAACGCTTTCCCTTCTCTCAAAAAAAAAAAAATAAGTTAAGGTAGGAAAAGACAGAAGAGTTTCTAAAATATTCTTTTATTTGTTTCAAAAGAGGACATATACATCTATGTACATGCTTATATATAACATATAAGCCCATTCTTCTGAAAAGGCTACAGAGATAGATAACTCAGTGAATAAAGGGCTTAACATACAAGCCTGAGGACCTGAGGTTGGGTTCCCAGAACCCACGTAGACAGACATAGAAGCAGCAGTGCCTGTTCTCCTATGGGAGATTAGGAGGTGGAGATAAAAGCACCCTGAGAAGGTTTCAAACTATCTAGCTTAGCAAATGTAGCTGTGAACAATGAAGGTTGTTTTCTGACCTTCACATCTGAGCCATGGTACATGCACACATGTGTGCAACGCCCCCTACCTTCCCACACACACAGAGAAAGAGACAGAGACACACACAGAGAGAAAAAGAGAGAGACAGAGACAGAGAGACAGAGACAGAGACAGAGAGGAAATTCCCTCTAAAACAATGTAAGAAATGCTCGCTATGTTATATGTTACTATTCAATGGTTAAAAATAGCTAGCTATCCTGGGCATATACCCAAAAGATGCTCCCACATATAACAAGGACACATGTTCTACTGTCTTCATAGCAGCCTTATTTATAATAGCCAGAAGCTGGAAAGAACCCAAATGTCCTTCCACAGAGGAATGGATACAGAAAATGTGGTACATTTATACAATGGAGCGTTACTCAGCTACTAAAAACAATGAATTCATGGGTGCTTCAGTCCTTCTTAGAAGGGGGAACAAAATACTCAAAGGAGGAAATACGGAGACAAAGTGTAGAGCAGAGACTGAAGGCAAGGTCATCCAGAGACTGCCACACCTGGGGATCCATCCCATATACAGATACCAAACCCAGACACCATTGCAGATTCCAAGAAGTGCTTGCTGACTGGGAGCCTGATATAGCTGTCTCCTGAGAGACTCTGCCAGAGCCTGACAAATACAGAGGTGGATGTTCACAGCTAACCATTGGACTGAGCACAGGATCTCCAATGGAGGAGTTAGAGAAAGGACTGAATGAGATGAAGAGGTTTGTAACCCCATAGGAAGAACAACAATATCAACCAACCAGAACACCCAGAACTCCCAGGGACTAAACCACCAACCAAAGAGTACACATGGAGGGACTCATTGCTCCAGCTGAATCTGTAGCAGAGGATTGCCTTTTCAGGCATCAATGGAAGAAGAGGCCCTTAGTCCTGGGAAAGCTGGATGCCCCAGTAGGGAATGCCAGATAAGGGAGGTGGTAGTGGGTGGGTGGTCGGGGAGCACCCTCGTAGAAGCAGGTGAAGGGAGGATGGGATAGAGGGGTTCCAGAGGGGAATAACATTTGAAATGTAAATAAATAAAATATCCAATAAAAAATAGCTAGCTCTAAAACTATAAATACAGCCACATTGTTCTTGCTTTAAAACTTCAGTGACCTTTAATTACCATTATGCAAACATCATGATAAGTGAAGCTTTATGACTTATAATGCTCGTAGAGAATTCTTTCTCACTCCTCCTCTCTCTCAGATTCCAGCTCTGGTCATAACAAACTTACTCATTTTCTCAAATGTATCTGAAATCATTTCTTCCACAGTCTTCAGTTGTGCCTGTCTAACTCTTCTCCAAGGAGCTTGCTGACCGTTCTGTCTCTTATTACAGCATATACCATAGTTAGTGTTTATAGAAAGCACCACATCCTTTTGATAACAATTATCACCCTCATGGTTAATAGAATGACAATATGGCTGTGCTCACTGAATTGTCTTTGAACAACTAATAGTATATGAACAAAACAAATTCAAAGACCATTCTGTATTCCTATTGAGATGGAATGGCTAAAATTGGCTGAAATACAATAAATACTTTGAAAGTAAATGAGAAAGCGAAGAATGAGCTGAAAGTCGATAATTGGAGATGAATACCTCAACTATTTAAAGTACCTAAAATCATAGGAATGGCGACAAGTGAATATTTAAAATTTAATCAACAGGTCTGGGCAAGGTATATTATATGAACAAATCGAGAAGACTGTCCGTGAATGTGAGTCTTGAAACTTGATTTTTACTGAAGTTAAGGCTGATGAAGTAGGGATTGAGAGACTTTTAAGCAGGGCAGAATGATGTCATATCGCAACATAGTGTTTGTTTGTTTGCTTGTTTGTTTCCTGTGTCCAAAAAGACACAGCTTTCATACTCCTGAATTTCATGCCAACCCCACTTCAGACCCAGTGTAGTCTTCCTACCCTCAGTAGACATGGCTCCTAAAGCACTAACTAGACTAGGTTGCCACTGACCTTTGTGGACAATGGGCAGAGGGAAGCCTTGGTGCTGAGCTACACAGAGGACCCCGAACTGGCCACCTTATAGGGAATGATCTTAGGGCAATAGATTCTTCAAATCTTCAAGGAAACACAAAAAATTGAGATAGTGGTCCACTGAAATCAGGACATCAAAGTCCTACTTGCCTTTATTATTTAGCTGTAGCAACACTACGAGGCTACAGTTGATATTTTACTTCTATTTCTAGTACACAAGTCTATTAAGTGGTCTGTCTACCTGCACCTTTGACTGTTTGTCCCCAGTCATCTAGTGAATGTAAGCCTTGTTATTTGTTTTCTGACAAATTCTTTTCTCCACTTAAATATCCATTTTCACTTCACATCTGCCAGCAGAAGATTCTTGTGCCTTGGCACTGTCTTCTTTTGGTAACCCATATGTTCTCTCCATTGGGGAGCATTTCCACCCATTTGTTTAAAAGTCATGAACACTAATTACTCCTACATTTATCCCAAATTTTCCAGCAGGAAACTCAACATGCCCCAGAGAAGACTCACTATATTCAGCCAAGACCTTTTTCTCCAATATGCCTCATTTTGTTAATATCATCACCTTAGTGTCAGAGAACCAAGCTACCGGGATTGTACATCTTTCTTTTTCTCCACCATGGCTGTACAGTTACCAGTGCTGTCAAAGTTTTCAAGATTGCTTGCTGTCTCTCGAGTCTTGCTGCTCTATACATGCTCCACCCTACGACATCTCTGGCTGGGCTAAGTTCGTGTCTGTTACTCCTCTTCTGCAGATCTATTTTATCTGTATAGTAGCATCATCTTCTGATATGGCAGGTAATCTTTAAACTGTAGTTTGTACATTTCCTACCTTTCACTGCAATGATATTTTCTATTCAAACAGTGCAAAGTTTTCCCCCACACTTCTGTGTCATTGCCAATACAATTTCCTCAGCCCAGCATACGCCTCTCCTCTCTCCATTTGACCAGCTAATTACTTTTTTCATTCAATCTTACAAAGTCATCTTTTATATACAATAGTTTTCTCAGGCATCCTCTGAATTTTTTTTAAATTTTATTTTCTATGAGAATGTGCCCCCACCCACTTCCCCACTCCCACCTCCCCATCCTCGAATTCCCCTGGCTTCCTCTGAATTAAGTCACCTGCTCTACTGCATTCTGCTAATACATTAATTATATATGTAATAACACACTATCATGTATCATTGGGTATATGCATTGCTCACCTGATTCAATGGCTAACTTTGAACTCTTTGAAATTTTCACATTGTCTATGTCTTCAGGGATGCCATTTTTCCTTATCTTCCAAGCCCCACAGACATGGTTTTCGGTTTCATGTAGGTGAGAGATATCATGTGCTGATTATGTACATTTTTGAACTTGTGCTTATACCATCACTCCTTTTTGGAAGGAGTCTGTTTTTTCTTACCTGTACTTAAGGCTAATTATAATTGTATATTCAATTAAATCTGTAATCTACTTATGAGATGGAGTCTCCTATATCTGAGGTTGGCCTCAAACTCACTATGTAGCTGAGGATGATCTTGAACTCCAAATCTTCATGTCTCCATCTCCTAAGTGTTGGGAGTGTAGGTGTGTACTAGAATTCTTAATTTTAAATCTATACTATTTGTACAGCAAATATTTGATCTCATATAATCACATGATAGGTTCAACTATGTAAATTTCTATAATTCAGAGTTTCCTATTTAAATGGCAAATTCACATAGTTTAGCCTCTCTTTTATCTTTTTTCTTTTACTATTAACTTACTATTTATTATCTTTGTTACTACTTGCTCTACTTCTAAATTTATCATTGGCAAAATTCTATGCAGACAATATGTAAGTGGTTTTCAAAGGAAATTTGTGAGCATCATTGAGCCCTAAGACACAGTCAGATATCCATGAAATCAAAATACTTTTGAAAGTGATAGTGAAATGATTCCTGCTATTTTCACAGCAATGAAACATGCACAGAAGGTGCTGCAGTAGTGATAGGTAAGGTCACCTGTGCTTGTGAGTGCATCAATTCAGTGACAGCAAATTTCAGTTGTGCTCTGTACATACACTCAGGTGTGCATTCACACACAGACATGCACAAGCACACACACATACATGGACACCCACACGCACAGGCACATACACACACCCCTTCAGTTTTATTTAGGAATGCTCTTGATAAAACAGACACTACTCCTATATAATCTTATTGAATCTTTGTCCTTATATAAACATGTATTTAATTAATTAATTATATATTAATTATTAATAATTATTATTAATTATTAATATTATTAATTTATTTATTTACATTCCAAATCTCCCCTCCAAGTCCACCCTTGCAGAGTTCCTAGGCAATCTCCCCTCCCCTTCTCCTCTCAGAGGAAAGTCCCCCACCTAACCACCCCCAGTATCCCACTACCCTGGTGCAATCTCATCCTGGTCTCTATAGGATTAGGCACATCTGGCAATCCTTCTGGTACATATGTGTTGGGGACCATGGACCAGCCTGTGTATACTCTTTGGCTGGTAGCTCAGTCTCCAGGATCTCCTAGGAGTCCAGGTTAGTTGACACTGTTAGTCTTCCTGTGGGGTTGCTAATCTCCTTGAGGGTGTTAAATCCTTCCCCTAACTCTTCTACAGGGTTCCTCAACCTCTGTCCAATGTTTGTCTGACATACAGGTATTTTTAATAGTTCAGTGGAACATGAGGTACACAAGAAGCTTCTTGCCTTCACATCATTGTATAATAGCTGCCCAGGAGAAATGCACTCATGTGATTGGGGTACAGATGGACCTAGCTACATTTGTCACAGAATCATATTTTTATGTGGGGTCTTTGATTGAATTTTTTTCAAACATAAACATATTGTAGTTATCATTTTAAGGAGAACTGACAGTATTTGTTACCAGTATTAAATGAAATGTTTAAGTAAAATCAGAATTTTAGAAAAGTTGTACCTTCTATCAAAAAAATTGACAGGTTCATAATCTTTAAGTATACTTCTGAAATAAGTGGTGGTATTAAAGTTATTACTTTGGAGTTATATAAGAGAATTTATTCGTATTATAAGATCTATTTAACTTGACTAATAAGTTTCCCATTGTAGGGAGTAGAGGAAGTCCTGAAAGAATGTGTGAGGAGCAGAGGAAATCCTGGGCCAAGATTTTTTTAATTGAGAAGGACCAAGGCCTCAGATGTGGCAAAGTCTTCCTTTAGTCCTGGTATGAATATTGACAGTGTAAGCAAATATGAGTGCTTACTAGCAGTTGTTCCCTGTGTTAACAAACTAGCTCCTCTGAGAACTGAACAGCTCTCAGACTGAGAGCTAACTCCTCTTCCTGTACTGAGAAAAGGAGAGACTTGCTGAACTTCCTGGTTGTTGCAGTAGTTGGTGCTCCAGCAATGAGCACAGCCTACTGATCCCACTTGTGTCTGTCCTTCATTCATTCCCATGGTGCTCCAGTCAGATCAATCCCCAAACCACCTAGCACCAAGTAAGTAAGACCTGATGGTACAAGGTCTTATATTCCATTTAAAGGGAAGATGAAGTTCTTTTACAACTCAATGTTAAGAAATTACTACTTTAGGGTAGCATATAGGCAACTGCAGATCTTTATCTCTCCTTCTGTCCCCCAGTCTTAATACCCCCAGTCTCATCTTAAATTTGGTAGCAGAATACTTGCTGTGGTCTCCCTTTCTTCTTTGATCTCATCCTTAAAGAATTACAAAAATCTTCTCCTCCAAAATATCCCAGTTTCCAACAATAGCAGGCATTCACTGGGAATAGATCTGCTGAGCAGGCCAAGGAACAGGTAAACCAATCAAAGACTCAACTCCCTTCAAATCTTATTCCTTAGTCCCATCTCTATCTCTTCAATAGAACATCAACATCAACTGTATCCTTCCTTCCACATTGGCCCACATCTCTTTTTGATTCCACAGACCTTCTTTTCCCAATATCCAAAACCCGACTATTGCCCCTAATTCCAGCAGGCATTCCCTAATAATTCACAGGCAGCAAGTAAGCTGTCTGTAGATCCCTCCCTTTCCTGTTTGTTTGTTTGTTTGTTTTTGTTTTTTGTTTTAACCTCAGTCGTTCTCAACCTTCCTAATTCTGCAAACCTTTAATACAGTTTCTCATGTTATGGTAATCTCCAACCATTAAATTATTTTGTTGCTATTTGTAACTGTAATTTTGATACTGTTATGAATCATAATGTAAACATCTGATATGCAGGGCATCTTCTATGTGTCCCCTGTGAAAGGGTTGTTTGACCCCCAAAACAGGGGTCACAACTCACAGGTTGAGAACTGATGTTTTAGTCCAACCATTTGTCTCTTTCCCAGCACCATAGCAGATTGTCTAGGGTGGCCTTTCTTCACTGTCTTCCCTCATTCTAAGGAGACAAAATAAGTAGATACTGGTTGAAGATTCTGCTCTCCTCCCTTCTGTGAACCCCTTCAGACTCCTAGTCTATCTTCATATCTGAACACAATTTACCTGGAAATTCTAGTGTACACACACACCTTTTGGGTCCAAAGAAAATTTTCTACCTGGCAACTCATAAGCCACCACGATCTCCAAAAATCAATAGAGAAAACAGAAACCAAAGAGCAAAATATCTACCCAATAAAGACACACCCAGAAATCAGCACCTAGACCTATGATTATCTCAGTCCAGGATGCCTAGATGACAGTGTGAAAACACAGTCAACAAGAGTCAGGGTGGTATTTTTCCACTAGACCTCAGCTACCCTAGAACAAAAGACTCGAAATATTCCAACATAGCTGAAGCATAGGAAAAAGGCTTTAACACCATCCATATAAAGATTATAAAGGCCCTAAAAAGGAAATGCATAAATTCCTTAAAGGAGTCCAGGAAAACACAAACAGTGCAGGGAAAGAAATAGATCTCTGACAGAAATCCAGGAAAACAAAATAGCAAACAGTGGAAGAAAACAAATAAAACTTTTAAAGACCTGAATATGGAAATGGAATCAATAAAAAAATAAAACAAACAAAAACTCAACAAAAATCAAACAGGGAATTCTAGAAATGAAAAATTTAGAAATTCAAACAGGACTTGCAGAGGCAAACTTCAACAAGTGAATACAAGAGATAGAATAGAAGGAGATTCTGAAACTAGACATACATGAAATCTGGAACATTATGAAATGACCAAAACTATGAATAATAAGAATAGAGGAAGAGGAAGAAACCCAGTTCAAAGGCCCAGAAAATATTTCAACAAAATCATAGGAGAAAATGTTCCCAAGCTAAAGAAGAAGATGTCTATAAAGGTACAGGAAGCATACAGAACTGGATCAGATAGACTGGATCAGAAAGGAACACATACTAATCAAAACACTAAATATACAGGGCAAAGAAAGAATATTAAAGAATGTTAAAAGCTGCAGGGGAAAAAGACCAAGTAACATAAAACAGCATATTTATTCTACCTACTTCTCAATGGAGACTAAAAGTCAGAAAGGCATGGTCAGAAGTGCTGCAGATGATAAGAGACCACAGATTCCAGACTACTGTATGTAGCAATATTTTTCAATCACCAGACAGGGAGAAAATAAGATATTCCATTACAAAGTCAAATTTAAATAACATCAACCTATAAATCCAGCTCCACAGAATGTGCTAGAAGGAAACTTCCAACTTAAGAAGGTTAATTATACCCATGAAAGCACAGGGAATAAATACTCTCAAATCAGCAAAATCAAAAGAAGGGAAAACACACACACACACACACACTTCAATCATCATCACTATCAAATTAAAAGGAGTCAACAATCATTGGTCATTGCTATTTCTCAATATCAGTTGTCTCAATCCCCCAATGAAAAGACAGAATAGCAAAATGAATGAAAAAACAGGATCCACCCTTCTGCCGTATTCAAGAAGTACACCTTAACATCAAGGTAGATGTTACCTCAAGGTAAAGAAATTGAAAACAATATTCCAAGCAAATGGACGTAAGAAGTAAGTTGTTGTAGCCATTTTAATATCTAGCAAAATAGATTTCAAACCAAAACTAATCAAAAAAGATAAGGGAGGATATTATATACTCATCAAAGGAAAATCTACCAAGATGACATTTCAATTATTAACATCTATGTCCCAAACATAAAGGCACCCAAGTTTATAAAACACTGTAGCTTAAGTCATACGTTGATCACACATTGATATTAGAAGACTTCAGTACCCCACACCAAAGGACTACACTCTTTCTATATCTAACCAGAGGACATATCATCTAGGAGAAAACTAAACAGAGAATACTAGAGACAGACATTATTAATCAAATGGACTAACAGATACCTACAGAATATTTCACCAAAACACCAAGGACTGCTACTCTGTACCTCATGGAAACTTCCTTCAAAATTGACCACATATGTGGACATAAAGCAAGTCTCAGTGAATACAAGAAACCTGAAATAACTTCCTACTTCCTATTAGACCATGACAGATTAAAGCCAGATAGCAACAAAAACAGAAACATTACAAACTCATGGAAACTGAACAACTCTCTATTAAAAATGGGTCAAGACAGAAATAAAGAAATGAAAGACTTTCTGAGTTGAATGAAGATGAATATGTGACATACCAAAACTTACGGGACACAGTCAAAGTGGAAGTGGTACTAAGGAGCAAATTCATAGAATAAGTTCCTATATGAAATAAAACAAAACCCCCCAAAACAAAACAACAACAGCAACAGCAGCAACAGCAGCAACAAACCTAGAAACACGTCAACTTACCAGCTCTAGAACAAAAAGAAGGAATCACACCTAAGAGGAATAGACAGCAAGAAATAAATCAAAATGAGGACTGAAATCAATAAAGTGGAAACAAAAAGAACAATACAACGAATCAAGAAAACAAAGAAGTGGTTCTTTGGTAAAGTCAGTAAGATTGGTAAATCTTTAGTGAACTTAACTGAAAGGCAGAGGGAGATGATCCAGATTAACAAGGTTAGAGATGAAAACAGGGCATACCAATAGACATGGTGGAAATCCAGAAAATCATAAAAACACATTTTAAAAACCTGTACTCCACCAAATTGGAAAATACAAAATTTATGGATAATTTTCTTGATAGGTACCATTTAACAAAGTCAAATCAAAATCAGATAAGCAATTAAACAGACCTACAACTCCTAGTAAACAAGAAACAGTAATTAAGATTTCCCAACCAAGAAAAGTCTGATACTTTTAGATCAGAATTCTATGAGACTTTAAAAGAAGAGTCAAAGCCAATACTCTTCAAAATATTCCACAAAAAGAAACAGAAGGAACATTGCCTAATTGATTTTCTTAGGCCACAGTTATCACAATCCTCAAACTACACAAGGACCCAACAAATAAAAAGTTTTATGGAACAATTTCCCTCATGAACATAGATGCTACAATATTCAATAAAATAATTGGAAACAATATCCAATAACACATCAAAAACTCATCCACCATGATCAAGTAGGCTTCATTTTAGAGATGCTAGAATGGTTCAATATACAAAAATCCATAAGTGTAATCTTCTATATAAAGAAATAAAAGAACAAAAAAAACCCTACATGATTATCCTGTTAGATGCAGAAAAGGCCTCTGACAAAATCCAACATCCCCTCATGATAAAAGTGCTGAAGAGATTAGGAATACAAGGGACATATAAACATAATAAAGTCAATTGACAGCAAGGCTATTGGCAACATCAACTTAAATGGAAAGAATCTGTAAACCATATTACTAAAATCAGGCACAAGACAAGGCTGTCCACTCTCTACATACTTATGGTACTTGGAAGTCTTAGCTAGAATGATAAGACAACTGAAGGAAATCAAAGGGATGTGAATTAGAAAGGAAGAAGTCAATGTGTCTTTATTTGAGGATGATATGATAGTATACATAAGTGATGCTAAAGTTCCCCTAGGGACCTCCTCCAGCTAATAAACACTTTAAGTAAAGTAGCTGGATGTAAAATTAATTCATATAAATCAGTAGCACTCATATATACAAACGACAAATGAACTGAGAAAGAAATCAGGGAAACTGCTTTCCACAATAGCTTCAAAAAAATAAAAAGGATCATGGCATAACTCTGACAAAGCAAGTGAAAGCCTTGTATTTTGCAAACTTAAAGTGTTTGAAGAAAGAAATTAAAGAAGATATCAAAAGTTGGAAAGATCTCTCATGCTCGTGGATTGGTAGGATTAACAGTAAAAATTCCTTACCAAAAGAAATCTACAGATTCAATGCAATCCTTATTAAAATTCTAAGACAAGTCTTTACAGATGTTGAAAAGACAGTTATCTACTTATCTGGGAAAAGAAAAAGCTCAAGATAGCTAAAATAAATTAATTAAATAAATGAATAAATAAATGAATAAATAAATAAATAAATAAATAAAGCTGAACAATAAAGGTACTATTGGATGTCTCTCCATTTCCAATTTCAAGCTGTATTACTTTCCCTTCTACAGTAATTAAAACAGCATGGTATTGCCATATAAACAAAGATATTTTTCAATAGAATTGAAGACTGAGAAATGAGTCCATATGCTGATAGATACCTGAGTATTGATAAAGAAGTCAGAAATATGCACAGGAAAAATAGACAGCTTCTTTAACAAATGTTGCTAGTGAAACCAAATGTTGCTAGTGAAACCAGATGTGCTCCTGTAGAAGAATGCAAATAGATCCATACTTATCACTCTGCACAAAATTCAATTTGAAATGGATCAAAGGCCTCTACATAAAACCAGATACACTGAACCTGATAGAAGGGAAAGTGAAATGTTTGTACTCAGATGCAGAAGAACAGTTTGTGGACAGAACACCAATAGCATAGGCACTAAGATCAACAATAAAAAGGGCCTCATGAAATTGAAAGGCTTCTATATGGCAAAGGACACCATCACTTTGAAAGTCAAATGGCTAAGAAACACTAAAGAAATGTTCAGCATCCTTAGCTATCAGAGAAATACAAATGAAAACTACTTTGAGATTCTATCTAACACATTCAGAATGCCTAAGATCAATAACACAAATAAGAGTACATGCTGGCAAGGTTGTGCAATAAGCAGGACACTCATCCATTGCTGGTTGGACTACAAACTTGTACAGCCACTGTGGAGATCAATATGGCAGTTCTTCTGAAAGAATCACTTGGAATCAATCTGCCTCAAGATCCAGCTATACCACTTTTGAGCATAGACCCAAAGGACATTTCATCCTACCACAAGGACACTTGTTAAACCATTTTCATTGCTGCTCTATTTATAATAGCCATAAACTGGAAGCAACCTAGATGTACCTCAACAGAAGAATGGATTAACAAAATATGGTGCAATTACATAGTGGAGTATTACAGAGCTTTTTAAAAAATGAAAAAAAAAAAAGAAATTTGCAGGCAAATGGATGGAGCTAGGAAAAAAAGCATCCTGAGTGAGATAATATAGATGTAGAAAGATAAATATGATATATATTCACTTATGTCTGAATAGTAGACATTAAAGAAATGATAACCAACCTACAATCTGTAGACCTAGAAAGAATAGATATAAAGGAAGGAACTGGGGATTGGTGGGACATGGATCTTCCTGTGAGGGGGAAATAGAATCCAATTTATGGGTAGACTAGGGGCAGATGTGATGTTAAGATGAGGTGGGAAGAGGGAGAGAAGATAGGGTTGGGGGAGGGAATGTGGGAGAGAAAGTGAAATCGAAGGGGTATTTGAGGGATTGTATGAAAACCTAGTATACTGGAAACTTCCTAAAATATATGAAGGTGAATCTAATGAGGTCTCTTATTAATGGGGGATATGGAATCCCAATTGGACATCTCTTGTCACCAAATGAATCTTCAAGAATGGGACTGGATTACATTCAATTGAGCTGTTGGCCAGTGTGGTCACATGGAAATTCCCAAACAATCCAGGCTGTTGTCAGAACACTGGGTTGCTTTCTCCACAAACTGATACTGGGGTCCCCTTGCTGAGCACAACACCCAAACAATTCATTGAACATGAAAAAGTCAAATTGGAGTCTACATGGAACCATCAACCTTACATTCTTCTGGTTTTAGTGTGGGAAAGTACTTTCAAGGCTATCAGAGAAGAAAAGTAAACACCATCACAGCCACAAAACCTGTGACCTACAGTATGTTCAGCCTGCATGCTATGCTAGGACAATGATGGCACAAAGCTTGTGGGTGTAAATAACTAATGTCTGATTTGACTCAAGGTCCACTCTATGAGCTGGAACCCATGTCCAAAGTTTCTTGAGTAACCAAGAACCAAAGACTAGATAGCCCAGAGACCTAGAGTAAAGCCAAACACTACTGGTCTAAAAATTAAGTATCAATAAAATTACTCTTTATGATAATCTGCTATACTTACAGATACATCAATTGATCATTACATCATTGAGGCTTCCTCAGCAGCAGATGAGAACAGATGCAGAGAACCAGAGCCTGACATTTTACACACACACACACACACACACACACACACACACGCTCAATGCATGTGCGTGTGCGCGTGAGAAAGAAACAGAGAAAGAGAGAGAGAGAGAGAGAGAGAGAGAGAGAGAGACAGAGAGACAGAGAGAGACAGAGAGAGACAGAGACAGAGAGAAAGAGACAGAGACAGAGAGAAAGAGACAGAGACAGAGAGAGACAGAGTCACACAAAGAGACACAGAAAGACATGAAGACAGAGAAGTAGAGAGACAGAGAACATTTGTATATCCTTGAAACACAGAGTTATTTATGGGACGTTTCCATCAAATGTCCTCTCAGAGATAAGAAAAACCTGAGGACAACAAGGAGGTAGAAAGAGTTTAAGATACATTAGGGGAAAGAGGACTCCAGGAAAACAAGCCCCAATGAATCAACTGAGCAAGGCTCCTATGAACTCATAGAGGTTGAAGCAGCAAGCACAGGACCTACCTGGTGGAGACCAGTTCTTCTGTGTATACACTGTAGCTTTTAGCTTTAGTATTTTTTATAAAACACTGAGAGAGTGGCTATCTGATTCTTGTGCTAGTCCTGGGGCTCTTTTCCTGCTATTGGGTTGCCTTGTTCAGCTTTGGTGGACTCCATGCATGAAGAGCTGTAGTGGGCAAGTGAGCTTTCTGGAGACGGCTCACAGCTCTGCAGGGCTACAGTAGGTGACCCTGGGGAGGCACAGCCCTAACAGCTTCGTCCTAGGTCTGCTTCTTGTTGCTGATGTGCCTTGTCATGCTTGTCATTGCTGTATCTCTTGTTTTTCTGTCTATAGTTTGTTACCATTGCTTCCTGGGTGTTAGCCTACCCTACTGGGAAAATTTCCTGCAGATCAGCATGAAGATGAACTCTTATAAAATAATGCTCTTTAGATGAATGAATCATTTTATGGAATTTATTTGATTTAAATAATTTTAGGAAGTTAGTTCAATTTAAATAGTTTTAGGAAGTAATTGATATAATGTTTAAGGAGATGATTTAAGTTGCTTTGCCAATTAGAATCAAGAATAAAATGTGCCCCCTTCTCAGAGAACAGTAAGTAAAGGCTGCATAGGTTAGAAAAGAAATACAGTGAGCTTTCATGGGTTACAACCATGTAAATTACACTAGGAAGAAAAATAGGCTTGGGACAAATTAATGATCAAGGAAAACATTCATTTTATGTTGGGTTCATGGATGAGGCCACAGGTGTGCACCATGGTGAGCAAGATTATGAACAAAGGAGTGGGTAATTCTATTACATAAAAGATAGTACTTTGAATGTATGGAATGAAGGATAGATAAAACTACTACTTTGAACTTATAATCAACAATCCTGCTATATATAACTCTGTCTTGTGTAACATTTCATTTATTTTTGAATGAGGTGATTATTTTACTTACGTAGTGAACTTTGTCTTATGGGACGTATAAAAAGGCTAAAAGAAAAGATAAAGTTACAGCTTGCTTTATCCACCAACTGTGTATGTATGTATATATGTATATATGAATATATGCATATATCTGTATATATGTATATACACATATACTCATATATATGTGTGTGTGTATCTGTCTATATATGTATATATGAGTATATATACATGTGTATACATGTATACACATAGTCTTTCAATAAGCACTACCAATGCTGAAACAGTAAATCACCTGCCACTGTGACACTGTGAGCAGGGGAAGGGGGGGTTGGTTGCTGTTAGCATATATATATATATATATATATATATATATATATATATATATATATACATATATATATATACACACATGTATATGTGTATATGTGTATATGTGTATGTATGGATTTGTATATGTGTATATGAGTATATATACATGTTGTATATACTGTGCATGTGTATATATGTGTATGTGTATATATGCATACATGTATATGTGCATATATGCATATATGTATTTATACACTTATGTGTATATTCATATGCCTATCTAGGTATTTCGGTATATGTATGCATATATATGTATATATGCATATGTGCATATATGTATATCTGTATATGTTTATATATGTATACATCTATGTATATCAGTGTATATACTGTGTAAATGCTTATGTGTATATGTGTATATATACATAGATATATATGATATAAAATGTTTAAAGCTTGCTGGAGCTTTTCTTTATCCACTAAATGAATACATGTATATACATCTGTATGTAATATGATTGGAGCCTGTTTTGCTTCATCCAGTATGTGTGTGTGTGTGTGTGTGTGTGTGTGTGTGTATGTCTTTATGCATGTGTGTGTGTGTTTGTATGATTTTCTCTCTTCTTTTTAGCAGGGCCCCTAAGTTTAAAAGAGTTCAGAGATTCTTGCCAGTCACAAAGATTAATGTCCCCAGATAATTAAGTTTTGCTCCCATCAGCACTACCATGCTGACCTCGTAAATCACCTGCCACTGTCAGCAGGGGGTGGGGTAAGTTGCTATCAGCATTGACTCCACATTTGCTGCCTTCCTCAGTTTACCCTGTAATGTGGAAGCTGGCCTTTGACTCAGTCTGAAAGTGTTGCTTTATGTTTTGTTTTATAGTTTCTCACGTTTGGTTCTTATCTCTCAGAAGCCCACTCTTTTTTAGTGAGACAGAAACAGAGCAGATCTGGAAGGGAGGGAATGTGTGGAGGAACTGGGAGGAGTAAGGGGGGGGATATAGTCAGGATACATTGTATGAGAAAAGAATCTATTTCCAATAAAAATATTTATAAAAAAATTACTACCTTTAGAGTGTTAGTGTAATATTGAAAAAGAATGTCTAGAATTGCTTAAAATGATCAAGATATTCTTCTTTTACAATTACATGTCCAGATAATGCCATATATCCTTATATACTTCAACCAAAGTAACCTAATGAAATTCAATGTTGAATGTGTAGTACATAAACCCAATACACAAGAGTTAGAAGCAGGAGAATCAGTTTAAGTCTGGCTATGGCTACATAGAAAGTTAAAGACCATCCTGAGCTACATGAGACCCTATGGGGAAAATGGCTGTTTTAAAAAATACAGTCAATCCAGAACAGTTAAAAATAATCTATCTTTGTTAAGAAATAAATACATGGAGATAAGGCAAACGTATGAATTGATGCCAATTTCTAAATTTCCCTTTGAAAAATTTATGCTTTTTAAATGAATTATGTGATTTCTTCAATAGTTTTTAAGAACGGTAAGGGTCTTGAGATTTGAAAACTACATGACATCCTCACTGAATATCCTGTAATTAATGAACTCATGAAGCAATGCAAATGAAGCAAGAGAGAAGGCGTGGGAGTGGGGTTTACCTTGTAGTCCTGTCTCCAACACGTGGCTGTTACCATGCCTGCTAGCAATCTCAGAAACATGTGTAAGGATTGAATATAATTCTGGCAGCAATGAAGCTATCCTGCAGAGATCAGTCCACTGAAACTGCTTCTTAATTGGAAAAGTAATTCTCTTAAATTTTCAATAAAAGAAGATTCACTGTAGATTTCTCTCACCTTGCTCTGTACCTGAATATTAGAAACAATTCTCATTCTTTCATTTGGTTTAAACATTAATTTCAAATTTGTCATGGAATGTTTCCTGGGCATCTTGCTTCTCAAGTACACAGTGCTTCAAGTAGCATTGAACATGTGCTGGTCACACAACTCCTGTGGGTGGGGTGGCAATGAGACTGGTCATAGCAGAACACTACGCCACTGCTGCAGAAGTCCTGTGAGACATCAGCAAGGAGACAGGGTCCACAACACTTCAAAAGAGCACGAGTTACCATCTCAAACATGAAACTCAGGAAGATCGCTTACTAATGAGAAACCAGAGTACTGACAAACTGGTTTGTTATACACAAATAAAAAGTGGGTAATTTCTTTAGAGAAAAGGCATGGGGCCAAATAAGATAAGAGGATGCCAGTAGCTGCAATCTCAAGTCCAAATAGATTTGACACTGTATTTTAGGGGAAAGGATTGTTGGCCATTCTCCTAACTATTCAATCACACCTGCCCAGTAGTCCTCAGAAACCCACTCTTGCAAGCTGAAGTACTCCAATAAATATATCCAACCCAGTTTCTTAGTAACCATTCCTTTTTCATACCATTCCCAAACATATTTTTAATTATTTATTTTATGTTTGAGGTTATAATATGATTACATCATGTTCTCTTTTCTTTCTTCACTCCAAACTTCCCCATGTACCCCTTCTTGCTCTCTGTCAAATTCATGGCCTTTTTTTTAAACCATTAATAGTTGCTACATGCATATAGGTATGTGGTTTACATATATATTTCTAAGTCCATGAAAACAGCCTGTTAAGTCTGCATAATGTTACTTGTACGTATATTTTTCAGGGATGACCATTAGTTATTGGATAAGCAGTTGGTATGTTCTTCCATGGGAAAGACTACTTCTCCTGCTCTCAGCAGACTTTGGGTCCCATTCTTATTTTCCTTGAGTATCCTGTGCAATACAATGTTCTCAGAACAGCATTCCAGACATTCCTGTACAGATACATTAGCTCATCCCACACTTACTGAAGGCCATCCATTCACCTCCTAAAGTCCATAGCACAGTGGTATGTGCAGTGTGTGCTCAGTGCATATTGTTGAATAAACAAAGCACAAACTGTTAAAGCTGCTGCTTCTTTATTCACTGTTTCCTTGTCCAACAAATGTTTATAAAGGCTGTGTTCCATGGGAGATCAGGTACTAGGTTGCATTGACTATGATAAGACAACACAGACATGGCTCATTTCCCTAAAGTCGCCAGAGGTCACCAGTGAAAGCTAGTCTTCTTACCAAGAGTTAAAGTTATAAGTATTTTCTTTCCCTTTTGTTTTTTATTCTTTGAACCCATTTTGTTAATGTAATCAAGGTCTAGGAGGACAAATAAATGGGAAGAAATAAATTAAGTATTTCTTTCTTTAATATACCAATTCCTTTGAATACCTTTAATTAGATTAATGAGTAAAAAAAAAATCATCCCTATGACAACTTAGAACTTAAGTTCAACAAATATCATGTCATTTATGCAATATTTATAATTTAAATACTTTCCCATTAAAGTCATTATGTTTATAGAAAATGAGAAGAATTAGAAAAGATCAAAGTTAAAGTCAGAAATATAGGTCTGTAGTAGAACACTTGCCTAGTCTGTGTGGGGCTCTGAGTTCAATCCTAGCACTGAAAGAAGGCAGTACATAAAAACAAATTTTTAAAATATAAAAATAACAGGATTAAATTCATAAAAGAATACTAGGAAGAAAACTAATAGGCTTTCATTGCCATAACTTCAAAGTGATTCTTGAAATGAACAGAGGCCAAGATAGGATAGTATTTACATAAAATAAGTATATCTGATACAGAATAGAAAATATATGCCAGAAAAATACACGCTGTGCCTATTTACTGGACCAAGTTGAGTCAATAGCTAGAAGCAATATAACTCATCTGAGGGTAAAAAAATGTTTACTTTGGAATTTACAAGAACTCACAACCTTCATGTACCATGCGGGGAACATAAAGAACAATTTCCAGGTGCTAAGATAGTTAACTTTAGCATATGTCACAGAATGGGGTCATGGTACTTCTTGGGGGGGGCAATTATACGAGGCTACATCAATATAAGATAGTTAAAACACTCTCTCTCTCTCTCTCTCTCTCTCTCTCTCTCACACACACACACACACACACACACACACACACCATTTGAAACTATTGGGTGACCTTGAATGAGTTCTCTGAGTCATACAAATACCATGTCAAAAAATAAAAAAAAAGTAGTAACTACCTTTTTGAGCAGGTAAAGTTAAGCAGGTTTACTAAAAGACAAAAGATTGTTCATTCAAATTGCCTTATAATTTATTTCTATTTTAATTCTCTCATTTCAACAAAAGCAGCCTTGAAGGCACACGTTCTAGACACTGAGCCGGTCAGTGAGGAGAGCTGAACTCTGCTGACCAGCATGCAGCGTGAAGAATGTGATGTCTATGATGACAGCCCTACATGAATGCCGGGAGAAAGACAGAGCTCAGCAATTGGCTCTTTTGAGTGTTGCATCCAGAAATCAACTCACACCAACAGGAACAAACACTTGCTTGCTGAGCTAGCAGAGGACAGGAAAAGCATGGGAGGATCACCGTCACATTGCTCCAGAGCTTCTTTTGGGTTCAAACCATTTTCAGAAACTTTTCCTCTTGGGAAAGAGGGGACTTATGAATTGCACCCTCTCGTGAATCATGTGGTATTATTGGATGATTAGGATCATGTGCCCATTTCCAAATCAATTACAGAGGCCGCTAGCAGTAGAATAGATTAATCAGTTCTCTCTCCAACCCACATACATTCACCTAATGTGCACAGGTGTAGGATGAGTGATTCCCTGAAGGAAAAGTAGGTGATACTGGTGTCTCCAAAGAGTTGACATTAGATTGCCCAAACAGTGAATGTCCAATCTACTCCAGATCCAATAGAAATCTTTTAATATATTCTGGAGAAGATGTGTTTGTCTTAATATTATCTAATGGAAGCTTAAAATAAGGAGACAGGAATAGGGAGATAGATAGATAGATAGAAGATGAAGAAAGACTCCTGTTGCTTGGATGGCTGTTGGAATAGAGTTCATTTTTCACTTCAGTAATCAGTAAAGTTCCCCTACCCCAGGAGGAGGTCTTTGAAATGGTTTTCAGCACAAGGCTGCCACAGGTCCCACTTAGCACAATGCAATCCCATCTGAACTAAAAGTAGTATTGTTTCTCCTCATCCTAGAGACAAACTTTTAAAACCCTGCAATATCTTGTTCTAAATGCTAATCTTGTTATTTTAAGAAATGCCAAACTTCTCTAACTGGGATTATTGGCAGGAAAAATATGATAACTATGTTTTTACTATGTTTATGTAATAATGTTTCCCTTGCATTGGCACATGATTGGTACTAAAACAATGTTGGTTGAGTAATAGCATGAACGGATATCTGGATGTAAAAACTACTATAGCAACATGTTAATGGGTAATAGATGAGAATCCTGTGGTCGTGTAATGCCAATTTAGAAGACATTCCTAAACACTGTCTATGACAAGTTGTCTCTTTCTGGGTTCCTGAGGGCCCACCATGCTTTTTCAGGTAGCCCTCTGAGGCTCATCAGTGGCATCATTTACAGAGCTTGGATTGTGTGCAGTGAAACTCATCCTGGCATCCACCAAACCCTCAGTCTATCCATGTAAAACAAAGTGCCGCTTCCCCCACAGAGCATCCTGATTAAACAAATTAACTATGGCACTGCTTGCAAATACACATGCTAGAGTGCAGGAAATGAAGAGATACAATGGCCAAGTTTGTATTTAATTTTAATTAAATTTCATTCTGTAGCTCAATTAATCCATATCTCCAAATGTCAACAGGACTTAGGCCAATGGGATGACATCTGCCGCACCACACAGCACCATAAAACCTTCACTGCATGCTAGGTTTCTGGAAGCATACCAGAAAAAATGAAATATCTTTATTAAGTCTGTAGCAATGTACACAAGTCTAACTCAGAGTCTAACAAAAGAACACAAACTACAGACGAAAATTGGATGGAGAACATTGGTGGTTATAGGCATGGCAAACAGTGCTTAATGCCCTGTCTTATATTATTTATTAGTTGTATTTGAGTTTATAGATATTTTCTGTACTGGCCACCCAACTGTTCAGGTTGATTTTCTTTCTTCTAAGGAACCCAAACTTTGTTTTTTCTGAGGTAAGGATTGGTAGATAAAGAGGTAGTCTTCTCCATGGCAGAACCATGAGCATCTTCTTGTGGTTCCATAGGAAACAACCATCTCAGCTGTCCCAGCACACTTCACACAAGAAGCCAGAGCATGACTTGCAATGGGTATTGACAATCTCTCACTTATAATATCAGACTAGGGGATTATTTTAAAATAAAAAAGTCATATGTTATTAATTAGAGTGACAGGGTTTTTACTTGAAAATGACTGTTTTGGAGAAATATATGTGCGGTGAATTTAGAAAATGTCACTGTTAGATGATAAGGATTAGTGAATCTCAGTAACATAAACATATTTACTTTGATACACTAATAAATAATATATGGTCTCTTCTCTAGAGAGAGGATAAGAGTAAAGAATAAATCACAATACAATTCAAATTGTTTCTTTAACAGGGAGAGAATCCCAAAGAATTATGCCAGCTCTGAAGGAATGCCAAAAGCCTGGGGTGGGTTCTGAAGAAGAGGAGGATTTTGAGCAAATAAATGCTTGGGAAGCTAAACCAAAACAAAAGCAATAATTGAAAAAAGAAAGATAAGAGAGGGAGAAGTAGAGGAAGGAAGGCAGGGAGGAAGGGAGGGAGGGATGGAAGGGAGGGAGGGAGGGAGGATGGAAGGGAGGGGAAGAAAGGAAGACAGACAGACTGATCAAAATAATGAGGCCAAGATTTAAATTTCTAGTGTGAGGAAAGTTCAAATTCTGAACAACAAGAAAAGCAAGGAATAAAAAAATAAGTGTCCTGGGGTCAGAAAAGCAGACATTCTGTGCCTGTGCAGTACTCTAGATTTTCAACTGGATGCACTGGTCATTCTCCAAGGGTTCTGGCAAGACACAGAAGGTCTGTTTGTAAGTGGTGTGAAATATGGAATTCTGGTTAAGTTGGTGCACCTGTGCAGATCTCCAGGCAAGTAGACCTTTAGGCAAGCACCAGCATTAACTAAACCCACACCTGTCTGGGGCTCATGCACAAAAGAAAGGAAGATCTGTTCTGACTTATATGGATGAATGAGGCGGGACTCAGTTGAAAGAAATAAAGGCAGGATCTTGCACATTTAGACAAGATTGGAATATGATTAGATATCAGGTGCGTTATCCCAAAAGATAAAAAAAGAGGCATTTTCAGATTCTTCCTTCAAATGGCCTTGACACCTAGGCAATGACTCTGTAGAGATGTTAAGAAAGAATTTTAACTTGCAAACAATCACCTTCTTTAAAATTATCAACTTTTTGTAAGCTATAGACACATTAGAATGATTAAGAAAAAGAAACATACAAAGGAAGGACGATACCGGCTTAGAGGGCAGATAATAAAAGAAGAATGCAGAACCTAGCATTCTTTTTCAGAATAGTGACTCAAAAAATCACAAGCTCGAACACAGCAGGTGTCATGCACTCAATTCGTAACAGTTCTTTTGTGTCATTTTCAGGATCTGAGGTAGGAATAAAGCTGTTTATAGTTTAGTGTCCCTTGTTTTTATTTTATATTTTCTTTACTTGTCATAATTCTGCAAATGGAAGAAAAAATGTGATTTAGTTGTGACAAAGTATTGAATTTTACAGTCAGCATTTGAATTTGCGGAACTGAAACTTTAATTCCATTGTGCGGGGAGCTTCTGACTATCTTACAAGGCTTGCTTCTGAGAAGTTCAACTGATAGTTGTGTCTAGAGTCTTTGGATTTTTTGTTGCTGTGATAAAATACCTTGACAAAAGTAACTAAAGAAAGAAAGAATTTATTTGACTCACAATTCCAGGTTACATTCGATCTCTGTGGAGAAGCCAAGGCAGCATGAACTTGAAGCACCTACACACATTGGATTTCCAGTCAAGAGCAAACAGCAATGATGCATGAATACAAGTGTTCAACTTTCCCTACTCTTATACAGCCCAGAGTCCTCAAGATAGTTCTCCCTAACAACGTTCCCACAGGACAACCTATTCTAAATGCCACCTCATTGAGACTTCGTCTCCAGGTGCTTCTAGATTAGGTGAATTTGACAATTAATACTAATCATCACTCCAAGGATACTGACCTCGAATAGGGATCCAAAATGTGTAATTAATATAGCCAGGAGTAAAGCATTTGTCTAGATGAAGGGCAAAACTTAGTGTGTTATCAGCAGCTGAAATACGCAAATGGGAGAACTGAAGTTCTACGAAAGAGCTTTCATTGAGCTCATGAGTTAGTTGCTCCTAAGCAATTCTTGCTGTACAATGAGAATAAATATACTTAAAGCAGTTCTGCTTAAGTCTAGAAATTTGAAATGCAAAAATGCAACTACTGAATATTAACTATATTTTTCAAGAGCCCAGAAAGAGAAGATATAACTATGACATTGTATCATACAATCAAGAATTTAAACTATGGTCAATACTAACTTAGATTTCTCAGTTGACCTTTATCTTTATGTCAAGAACTCCGAGATAGAGCTCCACGGGCATTTCGTATAGCACTGTAGGTGTATTAGGCAGGCAGCTTCTGTTTCTGGGTTGCTACTTTCAGAAAAATCTTCTCGTCTTCAATGAAGACCACTTAAACAAGAAGTCTGACAATCAATGAAACTGAATTGTATATTTTTAGATACAAAGTTCTATATGCATAGTTAAATTGAAATGCCATCGTTTTATCTATTATGTAGATAATTTCCTCAATTTTATGTATTTTCTCCACATATATGAGTCTCTGTTGGAAAGTCATTAAATTACAGATTTCTCCATCAATTAACCTTAGATTTCTCTAAGTTGCAGCTTCAGGGTTAATGAAATAATGTACAGGAACTACCTTATTAAAATCCTTTCTATATAATAAATATAAAATCCTTTACCATAAATGACTTAGAATAGGTTTAATAAAGCATCAATATTTAGATAATGACAAAAGATTGATCATAAAGTATAATTAGTAATAGTTCATTAATAAATAATTCACAAATTACCTAGACAATTACAAATTTCTTAAGTTCTTCTTATACATTACATGGTGTATAATACTCAAAAAAGCTGCCTAGTTAATATGAAGAAACTAATATGAACCACAACAAAAGTAAAACCAGAAAGGTTTTATTAGAAAAAGCAAAACTTAGGGTTTAGAATTATAGTTCTAGATAATATATTCAAATTTAAAGGATCATGTTGTGACACAAAGGGCAAGTTTCTATGGAAAGATTGTGGTTCCTAAAATAGTTAGGAAGCACACTCACTCACTAACAGTGGATTATGTCTTAGAAATCAGAGGAGACCTCTATACCATCTCTCAGACCTTAGTACTTCAACAGTTCTGTCTCCCTAGCCTATGCTAGTAACAACCCCTGCTCCACTGTATACTCCTATTAACTACCCCTGCTCCACTGTATACTCCTATTAACTACCC
>NW_021621185.1:1440184-1497058 GCF_004785775.1 Grammomys surdaster | reverse complement strand
ATACTCCTATTAACTACCCCTGCTCCACTGTATACTCCTATTAACTATCCCTGCTCCACTGTATACTCCTATTAACTACCACTGCTCCACTGTATACTCCTATTAACTACCCCTGCTCCACTGTATACTCCTATTAACTACCCCTGCTCCACTGTATACTCCTATTAACTACCCCTGCTCCACTGTATTCTCCTATTAACTACCCCTGCTCCACTGTATACTCCTATCAACTAGTCCTGCTCCAGTGTATACTCCTATTAACTAGTCCTGCTCCACAGTATACTCCTATTAACTAGTCCTGCTCCACAGTATACTCCTATTAACTAGTCCTGCTCCACAGTATACTCCTATTAACTAGTCCTGCTCCACAGTATACTCCTATTAACTAGTCCTGCTCCACTGTATACTCCTATTAACTAGTCCTGCTCCACAGTGTACTCCTATTAACTAGTCCTGCTCCACAGTGTACTCCTATTAACTAGTCCTGCTCCACTATATGCTCCTATTAACTAGTCCTGCTCCACAGTATACTCCTATTAACTAGTCCTGCTCCACTGTATACTTTACTTTTGTCCATTATCTTTTTTTTTGCCTCCATTTCTTTTCTTTTTCCTTTCCATAACCACAGAAGTCCATTTTTTGAAATAATTGTGATGGATGTCAAAGGAAGGCAATTAAAATCAGGAATCTGTTACCAAAAGAGTACCACCATCTACATAAGGATGGTCAAACAATTCTCATCTATTCACATGATGATTGGAATGAGAGAAACAGGAATCTTGATTTCAAGACACCTGAAATCAGAAGGTTCACTGGATAGGGTATTCTGGAAGTCATCTTAAAGCACGAATAGAATTAACAAAAAAAAAAAAAAAAAAAAAAGGAATGGAGAAGTTTATGGTTGCCAGGAGACTACGATCAGAAATCTGGCAGTTGTAAAGCATCAAATAATATCTGTCCAAAGATCTCAGTCTGTTAGCCAGGAGAGTGACAGGACCAGTTTTACAATTTAGAAGGTTCTTGCTGAGAAGGTTCACACTAAGAAGGTTCACACTAGCAGGGTAGTTAATGTGTTTAAGAATGAAATTGCAGTTTGTAAGACCAGTTGGAGGCATTTTTTCCTCCTGGATTCTATGTGAGCAAAGATTAATCCTTGGTGATTGTAGACAATATTAAACAACACACCCAACAGATCAACAACCAAACTCCAGATCTCTTTATACGTAGTCCAGAGCTCTCTCTACTTCGCTAAAAGTAAAATATATACTTCTATGGTAAACATGATACAATTTGTTGTGGGCTAGGTTAATTACATGTAAGTTACACAAAGAGATACACTGTTTTTGTGAGACCAGCATTTTGAACTCTCAGAGTTGCTTACTGCTTCTCTAGTGAAAACTTTTACATAACATAGTTTGATCATATTCTTGCCCCAATTCTTCCTACGTTTCTATCAACCTAATTTTATGTTCTTCTATCAAAAATATAACAAAAAACAGAAAAAACTTATGAAAATAAAACAAATAAGAGTCAATAAGACATAAAAACAAACACGAGCTGCTTTCCTGAGGACTCCATATCCTGAGCCATCCCAGAAGATCTGCTGCCTTCAGGGCAGTTTGTAAGAACGCCCCTAAAGTCCCAGAGCTGCTGCTGGTAGCCCAGTAGACTGGAGAGCCATCACCCCCAAAACCACCGCCTGCTGGAATACCCCTCTCCTACTGCCCAGTACTTTCTGCTGAGGCACACTGCTAGCCAGGCTGCTCCCCTGAAGACACCATATGCTGACTCATCCAAGAGGATCTGCTGCACTCAGAGTAGTTAGGCAATTGACATCACAGCCTTAGGTACCCCCAGGAGATCTGCTGCACACAGGCCAACTGACTATCAGTTTGTCTGCTTCCCACAGTTTGAAGGCATCCTAGGAGCTCCCCTGTACACAGGGCAACTGGGCAACAGACACCACAGTCTGAAGACCTCCCAGGGGCTATGTGATATGCATGGCAACTGACCCTACAGACTGAAAGCACTCCTGGAGGTCTGCTGCACACAGGGAAACAGAAACCACAGTCCATAGGACCCCTGGAGAACATCTTCACACAGGACAACAGTTTGACTGCTCCTCTGAAGACTCAACAGTTTGAAGGCCTCCCAGGAGATCTACAGCAGCCAGGGCAACAGATCAGCTGCTTCTCTGCCCCTCTGAAGAGCCACCAGTTGGAAGGCCCCACAGGTGGTCTGCTACAGCCAGGGCTGCAGTCCTGCTGGGAGACCTGAAGCAAACTAGGGACAAAAGACAGAGTCACCCAGACCAGCAAACACCAGAGATAACCAGATGGAGAGAGGCAAGTGCAAGACGATAAGCAACAGAAGCCAATATACATGGGCATCATCAGAACCCAGTACTCCCACCACAGCAAGCTCTAATACACTAACACATCTGAAATTCAGGAAACTGACCTAAAATCCTATCTCATAAAGATAATAGAGTCTTGTAAGGAGGATATAAATAACTCACTGAAATAAATACAGGAAAACATAGGTAAACAGGTAGAAGCCACTAAAGAGGAAACAAATAAATCCCTTAAAGAAATACAGGAAAACACAATCAAACCATAAAGAAAATACACATGGAGCTAAACCTGGAAATGGAAAACCCAGGAAAGAAGTCAGAAATTACAGATATAAGTATCACCAACAGAATGCAAGAGGTAGAAAAGAGAATCTCAGATATAGATGATACTGTAGAAGAGATTGACACAACTGTCAAAGAAAATTCAAAACTTAAAAGACTCCTAACCCAAAGCATCCAGGAAATTCAAGGCACAATGAAAAGACCTAATCTAAGAATAACCAGACTAGAGAAGAATGAAGATTCCTAGCTCATAGGACCGGAAAATGTCTTCAACAAAATCATAGAAGAAAACTTTCTCAACCTAAATATAGAGATGGCCATAAATGTACAAGAAGCCTACAGAACAACAAATAAATGGGACCAGAAAAGAAAATCTTCTGGTCATATCATAATCAGAACACTAAATGCACAGAACAAAGAAAGAATATTGAAAGTTGCAAGGAAAAGTGGCCAAATAACATATAAAGGTAGAACTATCAGAATTAGACCAAACTTCTCAACAGAGACTATGAAAGCCAGAAGAGCCTGGTCAGAGGTCATGCATACTCTAATGGAACAAGAATGCCAGACCAGGCTACTAAACCCAGCAAAACTCTCAATCAGCCTAGATGGAGAAAGCAAAATATTCCAGGACAAAGCCAAATTCAAACAGTATGTATCTAACAATCCAGCCGCACAGAGGATCCTAGAAGAAAAACTTCAATACAAGGATGGTACCTACACCAAAGAAAAGACAAGATATTAGGCATCTCACAACAAGGCAAAAAGGAGAGAACCACTATGCACTTATAGCCACCTACAAAAAGAAACATATTAGGAACTAACAATTGTCTGCCTTTAATATCAATATATATTAATGGACTCAACTCACCTATAAAAATGCATGAGCTAACAGAATGGATATAACAACAAGATCCAACATTTTGCTGCATACAAGAAACACATAACAATAACAAAGACAGGCACTATCTCAGAGTAAAAGGACGGAAAAAGTCTTCCAACCAAATATTTTCAGGAAGAAAGCTGGAGTTGACATCCTAATATCTAATAAATAGACTTTCAACCAAAAGTTATCAAGTGTGATAAGGAAGGACACTTCATATTCATCAAAAGGAAAATCCACCAAGATGAAATCTCAATTCTGAACATCTATGCCCCAAATTCAAGGGCACACACATACATAAAATAAACCTTACTAAAGCTCAAAACGCACATTGAACCCCACACAATAATAGTGAGAGACATCAACATCCCACTCTCAGCAATGGACAGGTCATTGAAACAGAAATTAAAGAGAGACACGGTGAATCTAATAGAGGTTATGAGCAAAATGGATTTAACAGATAGCTACAGAACATTTCACCCTAAAACAAAAGAATACAGTTTCTTCTCTGCACCTCATGGTACTTTCTCCAAAATCGACCATATAATTTGTCACAAAACAACCCTCCACCAATACAAGAAGATTGAAATAATCCCATGCATCCTATCAGATCATCATGGCCTAAGGTTGGTCTTCAATAACAACAAAAACAACAGAAAGCCCACATACACGTGGAAACTGAACAACTCTCTACTCAATGACAACTTGGTCAGGGAAGACATAAAAAAATAAATTAAAGACCCCCTGGAATTTAATAAAAATGTTGACACATCATACCCAAACTTATGGGACACAATGAAAGCAGTGCTAAGAGGAAAATCCATAGCACTGAGGACGGTTAAGATTCTGCACAGAGCTTTACCAACCTAAGACAGAAGTGTACTGCTTTTGATAATGCATATTCCATAATGAGCAAGGAAGGCATTCTTGTCACAAAGACCTAAGACAGGTTGAGTCTTGTTAATGAAATAAAAAAGGGGGAGAAGCAGAGAGTGTTCAGGGCTGCTTGGCAAGAATCTGACATGGCCCAAGGACAAGGAAATTGGCTGCTTGGCAGAAATATGACATTGGCCAAGGACAAGGAAGTAGGCTTCAGGCAGGAATCTGACATTAGGCTCAAACAAAAAAAGTAATTTCAGGCAGGAATCTAAATCTTAGGCTAGAACCAAGAAGTAATTTCAGGCAGGAATCTAAATCTTAGGCTAGAACAAGGAAGTAGGCTTCAGACATGAAAATGACTTTGGGCTAGGACAGGGAATTGGGCTCAGATATTTGGTCATCCTGATAAGCCCTTAGAAACAGTGGTCATGGGAATGTTCACGGAAGTTTGTTTATTGCCTTGCTTGTTCTTTGACTATTTGTGTTTATTGTCTTGCTTGGTCCTTGACTATTTGCATCTATTGTATTGCTAGTCCCTCAACCTAGAACTGACCTGAATACTTGCATGTAATTAAAATGGTATAACAGCAAAACGGAGGAGGGGGAATTGGATAGGGCGTTTCTAGGGAGGAGAAATGGGGAAAGGGAATGACATCTGAAATGTAAATAAATAAAATATCCAACAAAGAAAATTGAAGTTAAGTTTTACACACACACACACACACACACACACACACACACGGTGAGCAAGCATGCATGCCTGAAAATGTGCTACTCCATTTATGTTACTTGGAGCATTAGACTCAAAATAACAAAATAGTATGAACAACAAAACAAAAACAGAACAAAAAGTCTCTCACATGTATTTTTTCCCGTTTAGCAACAAGAATCCTGTAATAGTTGTTTCTCTGTTTCTGTGAAGAAACAACATGAATAAAAGCAACCTGGGCGAGGAAAGGGTTTAGTTATCTCATACTTCCACAGCACACTCCACTGAGGGAACCCAGGACAGGAGCTCAAGGCAGGAACCAGAGCAGGGACCATGGCAGAACACTGATGCCTGGATTCCCATGGCTTGCTCAGCTGCTGCTTTTTTTTTTTAAATAACTCAGGACCACCAATTTAGGGGTGGCAATGCCTGGAGCTGGTGGGGCCTTCCTACATTAATAATTAATTAAGAAAGCACCTCCACAGACTTGCCTACAGGCCAATATGATAAGGCAATTCCTCAGCTGAGGCCCTCTATTCCCGGGTGACTTTAGCTTGAGTTATGTTGACAAAAACTGAGGAGCACAGATTCACAGCAGCATATCCTGAGAGATTTTACAACCTCTAATGCCCAAGAAGTTTTGATGAGCTGAAAAAGTGAGAACTTCTGGTAAAAGTGGCTGTACATAGTAGAATGTTTAGCAGCTACCGTGGCCTATCTTCGTACATGCTACAGTAACCTCCTCTGTGGCAGCCAGAAGTGCCTCCAAACATAACTAGTGACCACTGGAATGTATTTTTTTATTGAATATTTTATTTATTTACATTTTAGATGTTATCTCCTTCCCCATTTCCCCTCGCTAGAAACCCTCTATCCCATCCTTCCTACTCTTTTGTGCTGTTATACCATTTTAATTGCATACAAGTATTCAGGTCAGTTCTAGGTTGAGGGACTAGCAATACAATAGATGCAGATAGTTAAGGACAAAGCAAGACAATAAACACAAATAGTCAAAGAACAAGCAAGGCAATAGACAAACTTCCATGAACAATCCCATGACCACTGTTTCTAAGGGCTTATCAGGATGACCAAAATATCTGCGTCTATGTCCCTGTCCTAGCTCAAAGTCATTTTCATGCCTGGAGTCTACTTCTTTGTTCTAGCCTAATATTTAGATTCCTGCCTGAAATTACTTCTTTGTTTTAGCCTAATGTCAGATTCCTGCCTGAAACCCATTTCCTTGTCCTTGGCCAAGGTCATATTCCTGCCAAGGAGTCCCAAAAGTGATTGGAGAGACATGCCGATGCAGGGACAAAGAGTGATGCTGACATGTGAGCATGCTGAGTGCCCTGACAATGGTGACTGGGAAGCTGTATTGGACATATGTTCCTGACCCACCTTTTCTTTCCTATATCCCAGATGGGACAAGCTGCCTTGCCTCAAGTTTTTAGGCCTTGTGGGATGGAGAATCAAAAATAGAAGTTATAGTGACTCTTGTATTTATCTTAAATGTGGCCAGTTCTTCAGATTCAGTCATGGACTGGTCTAGAAATCAATCCAATATTGAAAATAACAGTCTTCATTTGGAAGGCTGTATCTGGACATTTTCAGAGACATATTTGGAAATTAACTGCGGTTCTCTAAGATGTTATGATAGCAAGAGATAAAGTTGGGACAGGATCTGGATTTCCAACTAGTGTTAGTGCATGTGTTAAAGGCTCTTTTAATTGTCAAGTTAAAATTACTTTTGTTTCTCCTATAGTGTTTATCTTAAGTTGCATTGATTGTGTACCTTCTAATTATGTTAGTGTTTTGAAACTTGGCATGTCTATTTATGGTTGTCTATCAACCAGCTTTTGTCTTATTGCCCTGAGTATTACAGAACTTTTGTTTTCTGTAAAAAGCTTGCAAGTACTGAAAGAATCGAGTCAGGCTTTAAGCAGAAGCAAGAGGGTAGTGGGCTTGATCACTGCTGGTATAACAGCTTTAATTACATTAATTGCTAGCACCACTGCTTCTGCAATTGCTTTGACACAAGAAGTTAAGACAGTTATTTTTATTAACCATTTAGCAAAAAAAAAAAAAAATGTTACTAATGTGTTGAGTACCCAAGAGGACTTAGATAGGCATTTGGAATATCGGACTGATGCTCTTTATCCTATTCAAATTATTGAAATGAGGTTCAGAGTTTAAGAGTAAGGAGCCATCTCGCGTGTCATGCCAAATACTGTTGGATTTGTATTAGTTCTAAAATTTACAATGAAAGTCATTATAATTAGGAAAATGTTTAAAGATACTTGCAGGGTATTTGGCATAATTCTAACACCTCTCTGGATGCTTTAACTTTACATAGTGAGCTTAAAGAATGCTTCTCTAATGAGCTTTGATGCTGCAGATAATGCTGATAAAATTATCCATAGCTTCAGGTCAGTATTTCCATTTTGGTCAAGGGTCAAGAATGGCATATATAGCTTGATCATACTAGTCCTTTTTGTCCTGGGAATACTTGTATTCCTGCTTATCATGTGAAAGCTTATCTTTAACAACATCAACATGGAAGCCAAAGTACATGACTTGAAATTGAAAATAGACCTTCAGACAGGGTTATTAATTTAAGAGGCTGGCAAGCCAAGGATGGTTAAGATTCTGCACAGAGCCTTACCAACCTAAGACGTAAGTACATTGCTTTTGATAATGCATATTCCACAACAGGTAAGGAAGGCATTCTTGACAGAATGACCTAAGACAGGCTCAATCTTGTTTACAAAATAAAAAAGGGGGGAAATGTGGAATGTACTTTCATTAGCAACTGCCTTTGACTGATACTTGTGACATGAGGCTTGTCTACAGCCTCTATGGTTTGCTGTCTGTTCTCTGCCAAACAGCCCATCTCTTGTGTTCTACTTTTCCCCACTGTTCAAATCTGATTTAACCATGTATTCTGTCAAGTAGTTTTCCTGTGGCCCTGTCTCCTCTGATCTGACTTAACATCATCTGTCATCTCAACACGTCAGCCACAGGAGTAACAAGCAGATTTGTACAGATTCTTCTTGCTCCTTTTTGTAAAATAACCTCTATTAAACTCTAAACCTAATGATGGAATAAAGGAATATGCTATTTCCTTATATTAGAACCATAGAAAATTTCATAGTAAAGTCTTTGTTTTCATTTAAAATTATTTATTTTACCAGTGTATAGCAGTGTCATATATAACTTAATACTATATGAATTTTTCCTAAACAAAATCAGTAAGAAGGATTCAGACTTACTTTAAAGTTTACATATAGAAATATACAACCACATATAACCAAGAATACTTTTAAAAGGAAGTATATATCTTTCCATATATTAATACACGCATAGCATGGAAAGTCATATTGTAGAGAACTAAAAACAGAAACGATGATGAAGAGACAGAAAATAACATTTTTCTTATAATTTTTTCTAAAAAAATCTCAATTATATGTTTAAGATTTATACTTTGCATTATATATCAGCTTTAAATGAAAATAAAGGAAGTAATTATAAATTTAAAAATCAGTAAGGAGAGAGCTAGAGATACAGCTGAGTGTCAGAATGATTCCCTAGCATTTGTAAGGTACTGAGTTGAACCTTAGCACCACAAGAAAGAGAGGAGAGGGAGAAGGAAAGGGAGACGCAGACAAGAGAGTCAGAGACAGAGAGACAGAAAGATCCGTGAATCAATTTTATTTTATTACAACAAGAGAATGGACAAGTAGATAATTGTAGACACACAATCTTGATACAAAAATACCAGAATTTAGACTTACTTTTCTATTTTATAAAGTATTTTAATTCTAATATTTTCCCAGCATCATTCGAAAGATTAGATTGTTTTTTAGGTAACGACCCAAAAAATACAACCTGTCTATCTATTGTAAGGAATGATTATAGCAATAACCAGGGAATGGTGAATGTCATGGGGAATATTTCCAAATGAAAATATAAAAAGCGGAAAGAGATACAAGGCATAAAGGTTTTGGGGTGGAGAGAGGGAGTGTAAAATGGGAAAAGAAGGCTCTGAAAATAGAAGCTAAGGGAAGCTATAAAATAAAATGATTCTCAGCAAAGCAGAAGAATTCAATAATTACCTTTAGCAGGTTGCAGCTTGACGGAAATAATATAAACATTCAAGACTAAATTGCAGGAGGTAGGAATCTAAATTCGGAGACTTTATCTTTAAACCCAAGCTGAATGGTTTCAACATTAAGAACTGTTTTATTACATTTTGGTTGACTATACTGGTACTGCTCTTGGTTTACTGCATTTCTTTGTGCCTGTGATTCCAAAGTGTTCTGAAAATACCTTGTGACAAGTTTGATGTCCTTTTAGGGTATAAATTGAGGGATGTGGAGCCTAAGTTCACTATCTCAATTAATCAGTGCTAATTGGAGATGAAATAGAAGGCTTCTCAGTTAACCACTGTAGGGCTGATTTCTGTCCCATGATAAATATCTGTAATGAACGTTCCACAGAAATAAAGTAGATTTCTAAAACAAACACACAAACAAACAAACAAAACAAAAAAACCATCAGCATAAAACCTTGGTGCTCATACTGTAGCACTAATAAGACCATTAGTACTAGAATTTTTTAAATTCTCAGAAAAAAGTTTTTTTTTTAAAAGCTGATATAGCTATGATAAATTTCACAGTGATTGTTAAAACATAGGTTTACCTTAAATTTTGTGGAGATTGGGGCAGGGAGTCAGGTCTTGAGTAGCTGCAGATTGTCCTTGAACTGCTATAGAGCTGAGGCTAACCCGTGATTCTGTAGCCTCTGCTCCAGTAGGGCTAGGATTGTAGACAGGTACCACTATGCCTGACTTTTTAATGTTTTATTTATGGTTCCCTGATATTTCATATAACTGTGTTCTGAGTGCACTATTAGTAATTCCTATTATTATTTTCAGAAGGAAAATTTTAAAAAGTTTGACTTTTCAAAATCAACACTTTTTTTTTGAGAGTGGTTCCTAATTAAGCACAAAACTCCCGAATGGCTAAACAGGCAAATTTTATAGATCTTGTAAGCATTAATAAATATATAGGTTTCAAGTTTAGGAACCCAGCCACTTTTTTTACTGCATACTGAACACAAGTAGGTGATCACTGTTTGACAATATTTTGATAGGACTGTGTTCTGAAAGCATGAGTAAAGGCTGGTGTGCTTAAGAATGGTCACAGGAATGGTTGCCTGGGTGGCTCCACTATGCACTGGTCCAAGTAATACTCAATTACACTTTAAGACACTGTGCAAGGAAGCTGCCACAAAACTGGTCCTTCTCAAATTCTAACCAGCACAGCATGATTCCTAGCTGACATCAAACATCCTGCAGACAGTTTGCCGAATGTAGACATGATACATTTCATGCTACTTCTATACCAAAAGTTCATCAGCAATCTCCCTCCTGTCACTTCCATTAAATGAGTGTAAACTTGGAGCATACTATTAAATTCTGGATTTGATACGAATTGCCAAAACTACTATGTACCAGTCAACAAATATCTTGTTGTTAAGTCAACAACTATCTTGTTCTTAAATATCTCCTGACATTTTCTCCTTTCCCCCCTTTCTTTCAATACTGTTTGCCTAGGATGGTTCTAGTGTAAATGGTCTCTTAAATATAAATCATTGGGGAAGACCACACATCTGTACAGCTTCTCCAGCTTCCCCTGATCAGTTCTCTTTTAGTCATGTTGAAACATTGTATCCCTTTCGCTAAGACACTAAAAACAAATCTCAGTTTCTTATTTAGGACTGAGCCACCTGAGACAGCTCTCTCGCCTGCACATAGACTAGTGTTGTCTCAGTCTCCAGTATATAGTTGTTAAGAGGGAAAATAAGTACAGGTGAAGGAAAGCAATAGCAGGTGAAAGACTGTCAAACTGGTTAAATAAAGGAAAGCAAAAGCTGTATGTGGAATTTATACAAACTTGTGGATCATTGAAACAATTATTTCTCTCAAAGAGGATGATTTTAGAACCCACATAGATTAACAGCAGGAAATTATGCTGCTTTGTTCACTGTTGTAACGCCAAGTGCCAATGTTAGGCATATGATAAACATTAATAGATACCTGTTAAATTAGCAAATAAATGCTTCACAAGATTATTCTTAAAGGTACTCTGGTGTTTTATATATTCTACCAATTTTTATTTGACCCTTGGTTTCTTAACTAGATTCCATGAGTAGAAGATACCTAAAACAACCTAATTTTATTGAATATACAACTCTTTGAAAAAATATATATGTAAACAGATATTAAGGATAACATAAACTGCCTATAAGTATGAATATTGCATACCAGAATGCTTCATTAAAAAAGAGAGAATTGAACTTTCTTGAAAAGATGTGTTTTTTTTTTTCAGATGGAGAAGTTATTGTACATATGTTGAATCTGTTAAAAGGATTCAGCCTCCCAGGGCTATTGCTTAGGTTCGGTAGGATCGAGAAAGTTGTGAAGAGTGAAGAGTCCATTAGGCAATGACTAGCATTGCCAGGGCTGTTGGCATCACTTCTGACCCACTGCTCACAGCTCTTAGTTAAAGCAGCCCTATAATCATAGGCTTAGCCTTAAACAGCACTTACAGGCATGACCAGAAAGAATACACCAGAAGCTGAGGCTGAGCTGAGGGGGGCCATTCTACCCTGCTCTTTCTTGAGGAAACTTTTTCTGAATCAAAAACTGCAAAGGTCACATCCCAGATAATGCCAGAGAGAACCCACAGCAATTCAGAAAGCAATGCTGAAAACTGTAATCAAGTTCTGCTACCTAAGTGGCACATGGGCTGATGCACTGATGACAAAACAGAAACCCCTAATCCAGAAGTCAGCGTGTTGTTAAGGACAGGGTTAGAGCAGAAGCAGTGGTAGCATGGCTACAAAGTCAAGCAGAGCAGTAAGCTCTCAGAACATCACTGTTTCTTGTTGTTTTCTGATTAGACTTGGATAAGACATAGCAAGGTGAATGCAGTGCGTGCGTGCGTGTGTGTGTGTTTGAAAAGAGGGAGGGGGGAAGTGAGAGGGAGGGATAGAGAGTCAGCTCAGATAAACCTGATAACTGTTTGCTTTTCCCCAAGGGGTTCTTGGTGATTCTGCCCATGCCTACCACAACCAAATACAATGAATAATTAAGATCCGTTCATGCATCCCTCAGCTCCTTTGGATGGCAGGCTCTCAGGACAGGCAAATGTAGGACTCTCCTCTCAAACCCATGAGACTTGCCATGTACTAGGTAACTTACATTTCATAAAGAGTAACAGAATCTTTTCAGCTAGTTGTTGCTGGGCTAAAATCTTGGGTAATCTATGGAGGCCTGTGTATTGTACAGAGGAATTTTAAACCAGCAGCATGGCAATGGATCACATACAAAGGTAATCTGGCCAAAATGCAGATACACCCTTAGTATACACCTTTAACCTCTAACAATGAAAGTACTACTTTCTCCTTTGTAGAAAGAAGCAGCCATGTTGAAGACGATGTCTAATGAAGGGCAGACAAAGTGACAAATCAGAGAAAGATTTGACAGGATGAATCCAAGATAGGATACGCCCCCCACACACAAACACAGTAGCGGAAGAGAAGCTACTAAAGACCAGTGTGAGAGAAGAAAGATGGTGTTCTGTAGTGTGTGTGCGTGCCAGTTTTACTGAGATGGTTCTACAAAGAGGCTACAGAAAGAACAAGCTAGACACAGATGGAGACAGAACTAACCAGAGAATTAGAAAGAACAGGTCTCTTCAGCCAGAAGATTAGAACACATTGCCAAAGTTGGTATGTGGCCAGGCAGAGCAATTCAGCTGAAAAAAATGCTGAATTGACTCAGTCATCTGCAAAGTGTATGGAGGCTATAAACTTCCAGGCCTAGACTTAGGGATGTAGGGCATGTGGGGGCCTTGTTACCAGACAGGCATAAGAAATGGTAAGGTTCCCAATCTGTTGGTTGCCGCTTTGTCCTATTGACTGTGTCCTTTACTTTACAGAAGCTTTGCAGTTCTATGAGGTCCCATTTGTCAATTCTTGGTCTTAGAGCACAGGCCATTGGTGTTCTGTTCAGGAACTTTTCTCCTGTGCCTATGTGTTCCAGGCTTTTCCCCAGTTTCTCTTGTATTAGTTTCAGTGTGGCTGGTTTTAGGTGGAGGTCTTTGATCCACTTGGAATTGAGCTTTGTACAAGGAGATAAGTATGGATCAATTTGCGTTCTTTTACATGCTGACCTCCAGTTGGACCTCTGAAGGGGAAGGCCTTTATCTTAAAGTGCCTAATCTAAAACTCCTGAGAAAGACTTTCTGGTGCTCTCGACAGGTTCCACTCATCCCAGGCTCTGCCTTCCCCTTCTTTCCTCATGCCTCACACCCTAAGGGAAAGCATAGACAGAAGGCCCCGGCGGCCATTAGAGCAGCCAGAAAGGAGACCAGGAGCCAGAGCTTCCGTCCCAGGTTATGCTGTTTTCCCTAGTAGTCCCTTGAAGGAAAATATGGGATGTGGGGCCATATTCCAGACTTCATTCTGCCTCCCCTGCGTGAGTGTGGAGGCAGCAACCTGGCACCACCAGTAGAGAGGCAGGACAAGCAGTATGACATAGGGTTAGTTAGACCAAAGAGGGGAACACTCTGGGCTCAGCCAAGGGGTGTATCTGCACAGCTTGGGTATGGCTCCCATCTCATCACTTTCGCTGAGGAAATAAAAGTGACATTTACTTCACTGGTGTGACAGCTGGTATTTGAGGGAATCAATCTCTGCCTTTTGCTGCTCGAATGGGGTTACCGTTGGCTCTGACTGCTACGATGCATAAGACAATCCCCTATATCCCTGAGCTCATCTTCAGTCCTGGGTTCCATTTATCTAGAATAGGTGTGAAAAAGGCTCTGCTTTCACTCTGCTGCTTGAACTAGCAAGTAGTTTAGATTCTCGAAGCCTTGGCTTCCTGGATATTTAATGTGAATAAAAATACCCATCCATGCAGGACCAACATGAAGACAAAGTGAGATAATATAGATATTTCTGATGCCACTAGTGTTAGATAAATAAATAGTTCTTATTATTGAATTGTGTCTCTACCATTACCTCCTGCTGCACATAAAATATGCATTAGTTTTTAGATAGGAAATCACTTGTAGCCAGAAAAATGACATTGACAAGCCCTTTCAGCTGCACCCAAAGAAGATCTAGAAATATGAAGACAACCAGTATTTTACCAAAATTTTAAAAGTGAGCAAATGTCTTTTCTGAGTTTTTTCTTCCATGATCTTATAGCTTCACTAAGTATAATTTTATGAATAAAAATAGGTGAGTAATTCAGCTGTTATGTCTTCCTTATATTTAGAAAACAAGTATAATTACCCTGAGAAAATGAGATATCTTATCTGTCAAATCAAGACTTTTAAGAAAATTACTATGTACTCATACAAGAGTTCTCTATTTTGCTCTTGTTAAAATTTCAAGTGCCTGAGAAATGAAGAACTATAAAAGGCATTTTCTTGATTTAGAATCTGAAGAGAATTATTATATTAAAGACAACTCCCTCTCAACATTTTAATATAAGATTTGGGAAATGTCAGTTTCCCTTTTACCAAAGTTATAGAAATATATGCTAAATTTAAACATTTAATACTCATCACTAGATAGTGAGTTTTAGACATCCTTCTCTTTTCAGTGGTAGCATGCTGTGTCACAAGGCCAGCCAGGCCTTTCTCTGCTACAGTACTCCAACAGAGAACCTCAGGATACTCTTGGTCTGGAGATACTTGAGAAGCTCAGAGCTTCCAAAAGAGGATTCCAGTTACTCAGGCTTTCCATCTTACCAACTCTAACCAGTGTTTAGAAGGAGAAAGGCATAGGCAACACAGTGTCTATTGCTTCCACTCCCTAGAACACAAACCAAGGCCTATGGGTCACCGTTACCCCTTTTTCACTCAGTCTGTGGAAAGAAATACCTCATGTGATGACAATTAAGGGACTTATAGATAGAAGTGGAAAGGGAAACCAAGTCTGTAGGTAGTTGTCTCAATGCAGGGCAGTCTGTAGTGTTTCTCCAAACTCTTCAAATGTTGATGTCCTAACTCACAGACCTGAAATAATACAGATTTTTTTCTCCCACCTCTGATTTCCATTACTTTCACAATTGAAGGTTAGTGTATTAAAAACAGCATAAGTGCTACATTAAGAACAAAGTTAAAAAACAAAAATATAAACAGCTTGGCTTTCAGGTGACTTAGGAGGCACCTGCTTTGGAGAGATTGTGAGCTCAACAGGAGGGGCTGAAAGGAAACTGTGATTTACAGACACCAGAGGTCAATCTTGCTAATTTGAATAGATATATTTATCTACAGCTCTAACGGTAAGTGTGTGGGGTAGAAATTTAGCACTTATTTCAGTAATAACTTAGCACAAAACCTGGGATGCTTTCTTATTTTCCTTTTGGTTTTATCTGTCCAGAAACAAACACACATACGTTTGAATGTGGGGTAAAAAGCTTAAATTCTGTAGCAGATTTTGTAAAAATAATGGAAACTAATGTAAAAACAGCTTTAAACACCCTGTTTGCCAAGTCCAACAATGTGCCAGCTATGTGAAAGCTGCTACAGGTTTTGTGCTCGTCAATAGTTGTAGAACCTGGGCTTTTCTGACAGTCACCAGAGATGATTTACATAGTGGAATAATTACAGCTCCATCCGGCTCTCCTTGAAACTACAGCCAGGCATCTGCATTGAAAGCCACCCCACGTGTGAACTGCATTGGTCCATGCAGTGATCAGCCCTTGCTGTCATCAGCCCCATTATGAGTGATAGACACTGTTCTTGAGCTCTAATAGTAGATTAGTTAGTGGGGATACAAAGTCCAAATCCCACCCCTTTATCTTAGTCTGTCCTTTTCTGTGTAACAGTGTGGTGGAAAGATTAATGGCCAATAAGAAGGTTACTTATAGCTGACTTGTTTATTTATTATCTGGTGTGTGTGTGTGTGTGTGTGTGTGTCTGCCCCAGGATGCTGATGGCTTCCTCAATACACTGTTCTCTTTATTAGTTTTTGTTGTTGTTGTTTTTGGTTTTATGTGACAGGATCTCTCACTAAGAGCTCACCAAATGGCTAGACTGATGGCCCAGTGATCTCCAGAGATGTGCCTGCCTCTGCCCCCTTATAGACATTTTAGGATTACAGATGTATGCCAGCACATCCTACACAGATGCTAAGGATGGAAGCTCAGATTCTCATGCTTGGGTACAGCACGTTGGGCCATTTCCCCAGCCCCATAGTTGGTTTTTTGTTTGTTTTTAATATTACATTTTATCATTTCTTTGGAGTGTTTCATATAATGTATCTTCTTATGTTCATCACCTCTGTCAGCTGTTCCGAGACCTACTCCTCCCGCTCTCCCTGTCATTTCCACACTCCTGTCTACTTTTTTCCTTAAGACATGTCTTGTAGCACATGTCTCTCCTCTCCTCCCACTTATAACCCTTCCACCCCCTCTTCTGTGTGGGAGTGTGCTCTAAGTGTACTATTTGGAGATGGGCCTTTTTAGATGTTTTCAATTACCTGTTTAAAAAACCAAACACTATGAAAGACAGGAGAGTTTTCTATATTTCACAGACAACTCCAACAATGCAAACTCATTTGTAGGCAAAGAAAATGAGAAGGATCTCTGTTCTAGTGGAGGAGAGACTCTGAGACTTGATGATGATGATGAGAGGTACATGAATGAAGCATGAAATCCTCAATGTAACTGTCAACAAAAGGTCTCGGGGCAGTTACATAATAGCCAGGACCAGTGCACAGAGTCTGGAGCTATGTCATAGCCATCGCCAATACATAGCCTTGAGTCACACCATAGCCATCACCAGTGCACAGAGTCTGGAGCTATGTCATAACCATCACCAATACATAGCCTTGAGTCACACCATAGCCATCACCAGTGCACAGAGTCTAGAGCTATGTCATAGCCACCGCCAATACATAGCCTTGAGTCACACCATAGCCGTCACCAGTGCACAGAGTCTTGAGTTACATCATAGCCATCCCCTTGAGCAGAGACTTGAACTAAGAACTGTTCAGGCAGTCTCACTTTACTTCTGTCATTTTATGAACTGCAAGCAAAACAAATGAATAAAGTATCATTATGTTAATGGCAATTCAAGGGCAGTGGCAGCCTGAATGTTACCATTCAGTCTGAAATATCAGTAACAAATTATTAATAATTATTGATAGGGACAGTTAAAATTTTAATAAATTAGCTTCAACTTAGTTTATTTTTATTATTCTTTAATAATTATGTTATTCTGTGTGGGTTTTAGAGAACTTCTTATGTGTCCAGCTCAAACAACTGGAAACATCAGATGTACACATGATCATTTGAGGACTAACGTCCTTGATTTTGGCAATGTTAACAATCAACCCCTGTTGATAGCTTGTGCATACCTAGGCAAGTGATTTCTCACCGAATCACTGTCCCAGTGGTATTCTTTAAATTAGGTATGTATGATCAAAATACAGTATGTGCATGTACGGAAATGCAACAATGAAACCCACAGTTAGAAAATGTCGAAGTGTTTAATTAAAATATTAAGATAAGCAATGGCAGCACAGCAGGGCAAACAATGGGAACTCCCGTTCCTTCCATCTCTTCCAGAAAACCATGTGGGGCTTCTATTTGTTTCCAAAGCTAAAAAGTTTATTTTGTCTTTTTCCTTGTGGTGCAAGGAATTTAAACTAGGGTCTCACATAGGCTTCACAAGTACCAAATCAATATAACCAAAAAGCATTACTTGTATTTTTTTTGTCCGGTGATAAAGATCATTATTATTTAATATCTTACTGGTGTTACAAGTTAAAGTTTCAGCATGCATATCATCATCTAGGACATCTTCTTTGCTCTCTGGTTAATTTCCCTCTGTGTCTGCTGATGGAAATGGTCTCTGTAGATGACAGCAGGTGTTAGACTCATTGGCTCCAGGTGTGAAATGTGCTCTCTATACCGAGACTCACAGAAACAGTGTGCCTTTTCCTGATGTCAGTGGTTTCCTCTGACACTGTTGGGCTATGAGAAAAATGTACGCATTGGATGAATGGTAGAATTGCTGATCTCTTCAAGTTACAGCCAGCTCAAAGGAAGCCAAGATTAAATGCCTGCAATTTGATGGCAATGCTTATTTGTGTGAGAATTCAATGTTCTTCATTTGGAAGAAGAAAAAGAAAACAAACCAAAGATTCAATCTTAAACTGCATGACAGTTATATGCCGACAATTTCTTTTATTCTTATCCGGTCTATATATAGCATTGCTCAAATTCACAACTACAAAATTGTTAAGATGAATTTCACTCTTTAATTTGGTGTTTCTAATGTGAACTTTTATACTTAAACTTTAATGCTGAAGGCAGAGATAGGATGCTGATAACATTGATAAGAGTTAAATCACTTTGGGGAGTTTATTCTAGAAGATATAATTTATTTCTTAATGTATTATAACAAAGAACAGAGTATTGGCATTCATGAATTCCCTTGCTAGAACCATTAAATATTTTATTCAGGTGCTTTTGACAAAATTACAATATATATATATATATATATATATATATATATATATATATATTCCCCATCTAGAAAATGAAGATATTTTTAAAAACTATCTTAGAATAACTTTTAAAATATCTTCAGAATGGAGAACTGCTGAAATACAAAAAATATTTTATTATGTACTAATTAGCCCCCCCCACTCACACATTCCCCTAAATCCTTATAAAATATTGTAAATAGATAACATTACTAAAGTTTAAGTAACAGAACTGGCATATTGAAATAGTACACATATCTCCCATAAGATATTTCAAGTACCTTAAACATATTGGGAGTTATTTGATGAGATATTTGACTTGATCAACTTGACATAACCCAGAATTATCTGGGAAGAGAGTCTCAATGAGATTGTGTCTATTTTGGGTTAGCCTGTAGGGAGGTCTGAGAGAAATTATCTGAATTAAGTTAATTAATGTGGGAAGACTCAGTTTACTATGGGCAGCAAGATTTCCTCTGCAAGGAGTTCTGAACTATCTAAAGAGTGGAGAAAGTGAACTGAATGCAAGCCAGTAAGTGAAAAATGCGTGCATTTATTCTCTCTGTGGGTGACTATGGCATGCCCAGGTATTCAAGTCTTCGCCCTTTACTTTATCATATGATGGACTATAACCTGGAACTTTGACTAAAATAACCCCACTCCCAATTGCTATATTAAGATTGTAGGATCTTTGTTTCTTCCTGCAAATATTAAAATAAGTGTCTGCAACAAGAAACATTAGTATTTTATAGTTATGATTAGAATTATGTAAAATCTTTGTAGTTCTGAAAAGAAGAGCAGCATCTGTGAGCATTTGTCAGTATAAGAGATGATGCCCAAAGGCTGTGGCTAATGGTGCTATGGCCACACACTTTACAGAACCTTTGGATTTGCCATGGTTGTTCTAAGATGTTGGCTAGAAGAGCCATCTCTCTCTTGTCTGCAGGCAAGCAAACAACTGGCCCATCTTTAATAAAGCAAAGGAAGAATGTAGGGATACAAAATGAGAGCGCTGCCTGCATGGGGAAGGTGTCCACAGCATCTGCTTCTGAGAAGTGAGTGGCAGCTGAGCAGCCTCCAGGAATAGGCTTTACTCTCCCTAGGGGATTAATTTTGAATAGTAAATGTACAAGAAACATAGCCAATACCGAATTGTTACATTTCTTTTTTCCCTGACTATCTTTGATATTAATGTTTCTGTACAATGGTGTTCTAGTTTGAGGCACTCATTAGAAATTTGAGACAGAATCAAAGCTACTTCCTAATCTACAGGTATTCTCCAAGAAGAATATTTTCAGTTAGGAAGAAAAACTGCATAAACTATGTAGAGAACTAATGACGATTTATTTTTAGTCTTTAACTTAACATCAAGAAACATTTAAGATTTTTTTTTCCAAAAAACTATCTTGCTTGGTTAATTAGAAAGGAACGAGCACAAAAATCTGGACTAGCTTCGAAGCTAGCATATATATCATGTATGATTTACATACATCCAAATGACTTACTTATGGTGCAAGCTACATGGCTGCCTTGATGCTCCACAGAATTCTTCTGGCTTCATGATTTGTGGCTTTTGTCCTGACAAGCTTACAGTTCAGTCAAGAAGACAGAACCTCTACAAGCATGCTGAAGAAGAAAGCCTTATGAGATACAGAGCTCTGGATGCATACACTCATTTTCAATAAGGGAGGTACTTCTTTTAATGGAAGTTATCAAGATAAATTTCAAGAAAGCAAGGGGCATGTAAAGGGTATTTAACTTAATATATGCAAAAATGACAAGGATTTTGATGAAGCAGCCAAATAAAATCAAACATGATGAGAACACATTATGAACAAATTATGCTGATTACATCTAATAGGTTTTTACAAGGAAAGTCTAATATAAAACAGGTTTTGGTTCTGTCCCCTGAAAATGAGCACTGAAATATACTGGCCTCCTTTTCTATTTTAGTTATTAGAACACTTCCTGAACTTTGTAGTATGAGTGACATTTGGAAGCCATAACTCTGAAAATTGTATTCACAGAATGCATCTGTAAGTATGTGTACAGCTTAAAAGGCGACTGCTCGCTTTATCTTACTCGAAGCCCTCTGGCCTCCAACGCACTGCTCATCTGGCCCCCGCTTCAGGTTCAAGTCATGCAGATTGGACTTGACTCTCAATTATAGCAAGTCTTTCTCCAAAGATGACAGTCCAGATACAGTAGAGATAAAATACATCAAGGTTTAAAATAGGCCCGTTCAGCCCCAGTGCCGTTTCATCACGAAATGATATAATTCACGATGCCTCTCTGCCTGGCCTAACATATGTTCTACTCACAGCTGGCGTCACTCTTCATTTGTAATTATTTCCCTTTTCTTCCTTTACCCCATCTTGTAATACTTTGCTTGGTTGAAGACAAATACTGAGAGGCAATGAGTATTCTCATATGATGACCTGTTCCAGAGTGTTAAACCCCTGTCAAGGTTTCATTTTAACATGGGGTATCGCTGACAGTCCATCAATTCAGGCATCATGTCTGGAATTAGACTATATTAATTATCACTTGAGCGCACTATGCATGAAAATGCTGTTTCATTGACTAAAAGGATCGGACTGAATAAAAATCCATTTCTCAACTGGTTGCTTATGGATAAAGACATTTTTCTCCTTGCCTTGGATTGTTCTTTATTAAAAATGATTTTATATGATTGTATGAATAAATTGTCTTACTAACACAGGACTGGATAGCTTTCAACAGACAAGACTTAATGGGTTGTCTAGTCTTGGCACATGTCTAGCAATGTATTTGCAGTTAATAGTTTAGGCAGATTATTTATAAACATACTGCCCAAACCAAAGTTCTAATTTTCAGATTTCATAAAATAAAAGGAAGAGATTTTCAAATTATTGTCGTCTTCATTTAAAAGACAAGAAAGTTATCACTTATAATTATGATGGGACAGAGGACTGACTATAGTGAAAAACACATTGGAAGTAAAACTAATATCACTCTTAAGTTTTGAAAAGAAGACATTCATGTGAAGCATTGCTACACTAGAGAAAGTTAAGACCACAAGTTTAACAAACACACAGTCTCATGTGTGCATGGGTTCTGGGGAGGCAGCCGAATACCAAAGGCAGAACATGAAAAAGTCCAACTTACACTGCCCAGTTTCTCTTATGGTTAACAGAACTATCAGTGGATTTGTTTGTTTGTTTTCTAAAAATGGGATTTTCTTTTCAACTTGTGTTTTAAAACATTTCAAATATCTCAAATCCAACATAAAAAAACAATGTAAAATATAAAATTAAAATCTCTAAATTCGGTTTTGCTAAAGAGAATACAAGATGTCTAATGAGAGCTACAGAAGCACCCAGGGTGAAACACTTGCCATACAAGTCTAATGGCCTGAGTCTGGATCTCCAGTACCTCTTGAAGGCCAGAGGCAGCAATGCACACATCTGTAATTCCAGCATCTCTTTACAAGTACGTGAGGGTTGGGGATGGTGACAGGGAAATCTTCTGGAGGTTCGTGGGTCAGCTAACAGCTGTGAATAACCAGAGACTCTCAGACAGAGTGAAAAGTGTGGCCTGACACAGGAGGTCACCCTCTGACCTGCACATGCATACCCATCCGCTCTTGCACACAGATGCACAAAGAAAAAAGATATCTAGGCCTGGAAATACTTTCCAACATTGATAATGAAAAAGTAACAAATCACTACTGTAAAAAGTAGGCAGACAAATGTTTCCAGCACTTATCTCAGTGTCAGGAAACATGATTCTTGGATTTCCTCCAAAAACAGCTTTTTCAATAAAAATTCCAAAATGCCAAGATTATATTTTGTAGAGTTAATTATTAAAATAGGAAAGATATATAGTTTTATTATAAAGAAGAATTGAGAGTCACAGTGGTAGTTTCTGTCTATAATCCCAACTCTAAGTAGACTAAGGGAGAAAATTGTGAGTTTGAGGCTCCTCTGTGCTATATGATGAGACCCCATCCCGTACAGAAATAAGTGAATAAAATGATTTTTTTAATTAAAAAATAGTTGAAGCTTTATAAAGTGGAATAGTAATGCTCCTATTGTAAAACTAAGGGACTCATCAGAAGTAGCCAATTTGTCACATCATTCTTTCCATTGGGTTTCACACTTTCAATAATCTTTGTACAAAGATCATACAGAGCCTGAAGGAAGGGGAATCTGTGATGATGCCCCCCAGCACTCTTGTATAAAGAGGAGAGGCCCTCCCATAGTGCACAAAGCCATGTTCTGCACAGGGGAAAATGTAAATATCCTAGTGTAGTAGAAAGAGCAACTGGCCTGGAGATGCCCACGCCCATGTGCACACGGTACAGTCCACAGTTCCTACTTATTGTTTCTAGGGAACATTATTTTTTAAAGTAGTGAAAAATAACATCACTGAGATACAACACTCCATATTGACAGGGTAGTGCTCCTCTGTGCCAGCCTGATACGAGGGGATAACATATGAGCACATGGCCTGTGTCAACTGCAGGAGAGAACAGTGAAGGAGCCTGATGTGGTCAGCGGGACTCTGACAGAGAGGGCTGGTAGGCTGAAGGCTCAGTGATTCCTCTTCCTGCTGTTTCCAGTCTTTAAGTGTCTCCTGCATCTCTGCTCTCTTCTTGCTTTCCGCAAAGCAACTCTCAGTGAAAATAAGTTATACTTAATATTAAATTAAGTAGTTAATTTTTTTATTTTTAAATTTTGGGGAATTAATTTATTTGCATGCCTTTTCTTCATGTAGCATGTTTGTGGCCTAAGGAGGCCACAAGAGGGCCTCCAGTTCCCTGAGACTGCAGTTCCAGATGGATGGGAAGCATCTCATGTGTGCTGGGAATCAGGAGGAGCAGTCAGCCAGCACTCTTAACTGACCTCTAACCACCCCTATGGGTTGTTTGACTGTTAATTCAGAAGTGAAAAATTCTCAACTAAGTTCTTGCCATTAAATCCAGAATTTAGACAAGACAGTTCACAAACTCAACAGGAAAAATGAAAAGATATTTGTTTTTCTGCAATTGATAATAAAAGATTTATTTACAAGTCAAAACCCTCATGAATTAAGAATAATGAATAAGAATAAGCTATGCTTAATATTACACTGACTAGTTATTTTTTTTACTAGTTACACTTACTTATTTACATTGTATACTATGAACACACCTTAAAATAATGTTACATAAAATAAGAATCATTTTATTCTTCTGATACAAATTCTAATTTAAATTTATGAAAACAAAATATTTCAATTATCATTGTTCTAAGATCAAAATATTTCAGTGTTTAACAATAAAAAGGCAAAACCAAAGTTTTCACATTGGTGTTTTTTGTCATCAAAACTTTATCTCTATTAATATTAATAGAGTGACGATAAGTATTTCTGGGTTCACAAATATAAGCCCAAAGTCTCAGCATTAACTTCTAAAGCAGCCCTCTCCTTCTTTCTCTCTCCCTCACCAGCCCCGCTGTCATTCTTCCACACACGTACCCCTTTCTTTAGTGCTTAGGAGTAAAAGCATATCTCACAGCCTGGGAGTGATAATGTCCTGTCATGTGACTAGGACACCATTGGGACGCAGTGTTTCACAGCCACCACAATGTAGGATTGACATATGACATTTATAAAATGTCAGAACCCCTCCCCCAACTTTTACAGTCTAATCCCTTGTAAACTTTCACCATGTAAAATGAACTGAAGGCAACTGTGTCCTCATTAGCTGTGCCACTTCTGATACATTGTGCTGATTGACAATGAACCACGGTGATATCAAAGTGCAGGTGTAAAAAATAATAAGGCAACTGCTTGTGTAACAAAACCGCACTAACTGAGAATGTGTAATAAATATGCAAGAAGGCCATTTTTTATTCATTGAAAATGTGACAGGGTATATCAAACATAAAACCCAAGGAAGGGTTTTGACATGCCAAACTCAATTAAAATTTGTTTTCATGACTATTGCTGGCAGGACTCAGTGACTTACTTGCACACGGGAAAGGTGATTATGCAAGTACTAGACAGGAGCCGCTGAGGATGCTGGGAGATTTAGATGGTGCTCAAAACACAGCCAATGGCAAAGCCTGGCATCACTAGCACTTCTTGTCATAATGAAGTAATTATGTGTTTAGCTATCTCTGGTCTACTGAGAAGAGGTGGGCATTGTTGCCTCCCTCAGGAATCATCTCTCACCTTTCCAATAGCCTCAAGAGCTTAATGCTTTAAAAAACCCCGAAGGAGAAAACAAGATGATGGACATAACAAAAGTGTGGTAAAATTTGAATAGCATGCACATGGTAAAGATATGGTCACATGACTGATTTTATATATGTTGGCTTACAGTGCTTACTTTTAAAGATAAAAAACAAGCAACGTGACATCAAATTCGAAGGCTTATTTTCTAGAAATTTCACAAGATCACCAACTCCCATCCTAAATGAAATAAATGTTTGTATTTTATTGACTTTTTTAAGTTGTCCACACCAATAAGTATAACATAAAAGAATATAACATAAAAGTATTAATCATCATACAACATAAAATCTTGAAACCAGAAAGACAGCAAAAACATTGGGAAAGAATTTCTTTCTTTCTTTTTTTATCTGCCTCTATTATTTAAAAACTTACAAATATTTCGTGTAAACAATGATTTGAAAAATTCCAGAAGGGAACTGGAGAGATGGCTCAGTGGTTAAAAGCACTCAGTGCTCTTCCAGAAGACCTATATTCAAATGCCAGCAAACACATGGCAGCTTTCAACTGTCTATAGCTGCAAGCTATGACATAAACATACATGCAAGCAAAACACTAATGCACATAAAGCAAAAAAAAGATGAGAAAAAAAGAAAAAATTCCATAAGATATCAGAAAAGTTGCCATAGTTTCACTTGCAAATTGTTTTCATAGGGGAAGTGTTCCATGAGATCTTCGAGGGAATTTGGGATAACTGATCTACACAGAATGCTAGGAGTCCGGTCCAGACAGGAAAGTCTCCTATTACCTTCCATTAGAGCTTTCACCAGACCGTCAATTCAACACAGTAAAGTTACTTACAGAAACTATTTCCCCTCTTGATATCCTTTCTTGGATAATTTTAAGAACATTCAGAAACATTAAAGGGAAATTATCAAAGACAGTAACAATTCTGATAACAATCATTTTTTGGATATTTTATTTATTTACATTTCAGATGTCATCCCCTTTCTCCATTTCCCTTCCCTAGAAACTCCCTATCCCCTCCCCCTCCTCCTTTTTGCTTTTATATCATTTGAATTACATGCAAGTATTAAGGTCAGTTCTAGGTTGAGGAACTAGCAATACAATAGATGCAAATAGTCAAGGAACAAGCATGACAATAAACACAATAGTAAAAGAACAATCATAAACGGGAATACTGTAGCCACCAGTCATTTCCATAATTTGCTCATGTGATTAATTGCCTTAATAATAAGGAAAGAAAGCACAATAGGAAGAAAAATTGCAGTAAGGGTTCTCAGACTTCATTCTGCATCCAAATTTGTATATAGAGATGATTACAAACAGAAATACTGTGACCTCATTCTAAGTATCCTTCATGGTGGGGCTATGGTTTATGTATCTGTATTTACTTTAATAGGTGACAGTGACATGTGCTACTCACTCTCTTGCAATATGGAAAAAAAGTTTAACATAGCTCTTGTATCTTAGATAAAATTTCCTCAAAATTCCACAGAGTATAACTTTATTAACTACTGACAGCCACAAGTCAACTCTCCCTTCTATTCACAAACATAAACTATGGGCAAGGAGTTGCAGATCTGGGAAGTGAGGAGAGCAATGAGCATCTTAGAATACTCTGCTCTGGAGACATTTCCTCTTCCCCAGGCCAGACACACACACTGAAACCATCTCTTGACTTTGCTCCTCACTGGAGTTGTGGCACTATTAAAGTACCTCAGCAAAGCCTTCGTCAGCCCTTTCTTGCATGATGTTCCTGCAACTGATAGGGATTTTGAATTCAGATTTCAAAAAGGCTAACTGGAAACCCACTAGAAAGAAGTTAAACATCTCCAAAGGCAATGAGCTCAACAAGCCCGGGATTCTGAAGTAAACTCTTTCCTTTAAAGGTTGTAAACCCTACCACATTGCCATCTTAAACATGAAGAATCTTTAACATATGGACTGTTGAGGGACAAGCATGTACAACATCTAAACAATGGTCCATGGCAATACAAGAAACAGAATCAGTCCTGTCCACTTTTTACAAAAAGCTTCGTATTGTGCCTTTTGGATACTTAACTTTTAGGGGATCCTTACTGACTATATTCTAGGGATACTTCTTCAATAATTATGTAAGAATAGTTACCGTTGACTGTACCAGAAGCATTATAGAAAATTACTTGGAAGTGTGTGAGTGAAGATTTCATGAATTTTCTGTAGTAAATTGTTTAGTATCACTCAACACAGACACATCCAGGCCTTGTTCATAGGAAAATGAAGTGAAATTCAACAAATATTTATCAAGAGTCTCTGCTAAAGATAAGCAACTCTGACCTCTGACACCATAAAGACATTCTCTCTAGAACTTCTTGAAATTTAACACATTTTATATCTACCATACATGGAAACTTATTTCTAACCTAAAATAAATTCAAAATAGGATGTAAGTGCTTTTGGAGTGTTGGATGCAGCCTATCTATGAAGGAGGTTTGAATCTAGGATTAGTTTAAAAGATCAAGCAGCCATGGGGTTAGAGTGAATATAGAAAGCAAATTTCTGAATTGAACAGAAGTTATTTTGTTGTCATTCCTGATGTAGACATTTAAACTGTATTTATTAGTACATGAATACACATACATAGATATAAACATAAGCAATCTCTAGAAATCATTTGGAAATCATTCTAAATAAGAATTCAAAGTTCTCAGCTGAATGTAAAGAATGCTTGTCGTCCCCTTTCCTTATTTCTTCTCCCCAGAACCTCTTTCTCCATTCCCCCTCCTCCTTTATGCTTTTATACCATTTTGATTACATGCATGTATAAAGGTCAGTTCTAGGTTGAGAGTCTAGCAATACAATAGATGCAAATAGTCAAGGAACAAGCAAGACTATAAGCACAAATAGTCAAACAAAAAGCAAGGTATTAAATCCAATTATGTGAACACTCCAGAGATCACTATTTCTAAGGGCTTATCAGTAGTACCTGAGCCTACTTCCCTGTCCTAGCCCAAGGTCATTTTCAAGTCTGAAGCCTACTTCCTTGTTCTAGCCTAATATTTAGATTTCAGTCTTAAATTACTTCTTTGTTCTAGCCTAATATTTAGGTGCCTGCCTGAGATTACTTCTTTGTTCTAGCCTAAGATTTAGATTCCTACTTGAAATTACTTCTTTTGTTCTAGCCTAAGATTTAGATTCCTGCCTGAAGCCCACTTTCTTGTCCTTGGCCAATGTCATATTCCTGCCAAGCAGCCCCAAAAGGTCTCTGCCTCTCCTCCTTTTTTATTTCATTAACAAGACTGATCCCATCTTAGGTCATTCTGACAAGAATGCCTTCTTTACCTGTCATGAAATATGCATTATCAAAAGCAATGCACTTATGTCTTAGTTTGGTAAGGCATCTGTATTGTAAATAAATAAAAAATCCAATAAAAATATATAAAAAAGAATGCTTGTGTTTACTGTGAGATTGTTTTATTGTTTGATTTACTCACTCAAAAGAGTAAACACCATTGCCTGTACTCCACTTCCTCCACTCATTCACTTACTCTGTTAGCTAGCCTGAGACCCAGCTCTGTCCAGGGCCTCCTTCCATTTAGGCTGGGATCTATGCTAGAGCTCTAGCTTAAGGTCTTTCAAGCATTGTTCATTCTTGTGGGAAGGAACTCAATGGAAATCTCTATTCAGGTAGGTTCTTTTTCCACACCCAGCAGGAAAACACTTTGCAATAGATTGTAGTAAAATTAGAGTTAAAGAAACATATACCACATTGCTAAATTTCCATTTACAGCTTGAAAGTGGTCATGTTGATTCCCAGCTATAGCTCAGCAAGTGCCCTCTGCATTCATTCTACTCTGATCTCCTGGGTATTTTTCATATGCATCTCTGTTACCCAGTACATTGTGGCTTCTTTGATAGTGTAGACATGATACTCTCTATTGTAGCATTCTTGGCAATTATCATTGTATGCTTGCCAAGACATTTAATAAATAGTTAATTTGCTGAGTCTTTAAGAAAAACTTTTGATATAGAGTTTTATATATACCCAGGGTAGTTTTGAACTTACTATGCAGCCAAGGATGATCTCGAACATCTGTCCCCTGAGTGTTCAGATTATGAGCCTACAGCACTATATCTGGTATATACAGTGCTGTGGATTAGACCCAGGGCTTTCTGCATGCTAGGCCAGCACTCTCCCACCCAAGGTACATTTCTAATCTCAAGATCTGAAACTTTTATTTGGAGACATGGTAGGAGTTCTAGTGACGATGTTGTGGATGCATAAGACGTAATTCTGTGTCGAAGAGGTTTCATCTTAGTAGAGAAAATAACACATTCTCTAATACCTGTACAGAAAGTATTAAGTAATAAGGGTCATAGAATTTATACCAAGGAGGTGCTCAAGAGTTAATGGGAAGGAAAGGTGTGGTTATCTCCAGCTGGTCAAAGTTTACTGTTCTTAGTGCAGTGAAGGTTCCAGGATAAAAAGACAGCCCTTGCTGTAACTGCTCACAGACACATATTGGCTGATAACAATGAAAAACTCTGTTCTGGTTAAGATCTCTAAAATGCACAGGCTAAGTCTATAATGAGTGGTAAACTCAGTGATGGTACTGCTTTGAAAAGAGAGACGTGTATAAATGCAGGCATGGTTGAGAAAGGCTTCAGGGAAACAATGTTTAGGCTTCCATAGGTCAGAATGACAAGCCTGAAAAGAAGGATTCAGGCAGAACACCAGTCTCTGATGGAAGGGGAGAATGATGCTTCCCAAAGGCTGCCTTTCTTCATACAAGCTGGCCACCCAGACCTTGTATAGCACACTGATTCTCTCCAATGAACCCTAAACAGAGATTGACCAGGAGAGTAGATGGTACTTCACACAGTGTAGATAGCACAGAAGGCTGAGTTGCTTTGTTATTAGAAAAATATCTCTAGATACCTTCAGGCTTCTGTTTAGCCAAGGAATGTGCTGGTGTGCCCTCTGCTACGATATCATCTTATACAAATCTTTAACGTCATCTTCCCACATTTTATCCTATGTCTGACCTATGACCATTGTGAGAGATAATAGTTATATTTTACTAAGCTTTGATGAAATTGGGTATTTGTATTTTAATGATATATTTAAAGGCATGAGAAAGAAAATTGGCTGTTTATAATAAGTTAATGGGTATTATGAAAATTCATGTTTTTCTTATTCAGAATTAAAAAAACCACCTAAAATGAAGCTTTATTTCCTGTTCTTTCTGATTCTCTTTTTCTGTTGTTGATGAAAAACACCTGAAACTTTGGCCCCTGGTCTTTTGTTATTGTTATTTTCTCTTTCTTTTTTTTACAGTGCCAGATGACAAATGTCCTATTTTCCCATTCTTCTTGCCAAAATGCAATCACAGTCTATCTTTGACCTTAGTTTAAATTGCTTCAGGATGCAGACAAGTGTACCACTCCTTAGTTTCATGTTTCCCTGTGGACATAACATGTGCGAACCAGGGTTTCATCAAGAAGTATATATTGATACTCATACAAAGTGATATACACTTATGACAAAGTGATACACACACCTTGTTAGAAACTAGATTTTAAAAAGAAACTGTAATCTTAACAGTGTTATATCATCATATTCTGTTTGCAATGGACATAAAAACAGACCTAATGTTGTATGAAAAAAACAGTAGACTATGGTCAGATATTCAGTATATTATAATAAAGTTTCTGATAAAAATTATTGTAGAAGTAATCTATCATAAGTCCTAAGTCCTAACTAGTGTTGTGTCAAGGGATGAGCTAGTTCACATTAGCTGACTGACACTGAATGAGAAACATGTTCCATGTTCCTAGAATTTTGCTGTGACAATTTGAAATAAATTTCAAAATCCATGTCACATAAAATGTAAGCTTCTAGATTCAATTTGAAACGGTTCTTATTTAATCAGACAGCCATAATATTCTCACAGTGGGTTTCTCACTTGTGCTGAGCATGGCTAGATATACATGGAAGACACACATGATCCACATATTCACATAAAATATCTTGAAAATTGTAGTGCACATTGAAAATATGCAAGATCCACTTTTGTTTTGTGAAATTGCAGAATACTTGTAAGTAGCAAGGGTGACCTCCAGTGTGCAAGACGGTTATGCCATTGAAGTGTTCCAGTCACAGAGGCTGCTGCTCTGACCTATTCTGGGTCTGAGAGAATTGCTAACAATAAGAAGAAAGGAAATTTTCCTTGTCAGAATGAGTTTGTAAGCTCACAGCAATTACTTTGTCTTGACTTTGCTTTACTCTATTAGTTTTTTCTTAGTTTTTAAGCTTATGGTATTGCTTACAACCAAAGATATTGAAAGACCAGGGGAATTAAATTGGTGACTAATGAAAGCTAGAAAACTGCTACCCTTTTGTATGATCTGGTTGGGATTTGAACTTTTGAAAGCTCTGAAGAATAAGATGAATTTATAAAATCTGAAATGAAAATTCCCAAGAAATGTTCTTTAAATGTCTCACAGTAACATGAAACAGTAAAACTACTTGACAGTTACTGACCCAGAAAATAGCAAAACTAATAACCACGAAAATGGAATATAAGTTTTCCCGGAAGTCTTCAAGATCAAAACCTTTCACTACACATAATATTTATCTTTCTAAAAAGCTAATGGCTTTGCATGTTAAATAATGCAATTTCTATCCGTCTCTAATCTCAACACAATAAAACTATCCCACATAAAGATAAAGCGTGTGTTTTCTTCACAAAGCCAATCCAACATCATTCACTTAGTCCTTTAGATTTAAGGTGATAGAAATTATCTCTAACTACCACAGAATTTTTCTTTGTAGATAAAAAAAAAAAAAGACTACTTGAACCTTTGAGGGGAATGTGGTTTCTTTCAAAAGATTTCATTAGTACAAACCCTGAGTTCTGCCTCAGCTAAGCAGACCACACAAAAGGTCTAATTAGACGGGCGCCCACCGGCACCCGTGCCCGGTCCATGTCACACTCTTCATCAGGATTAGATAGGCACCCATCAGCACCCGTGCCCGGTCCATGTCACACGCTCCATCAGTAGCACCTATTTTCAAATGTCTATGCTATGAGGGTCAGAAAATTTGCTCCAAGCTTTTGCTAAGCATGAAAGGTGTAAGGCTTAGGAGGAATTTCTTTTTATGAATATTCATAAAAATCAATATGAACTTAAGTTCCTAGACTGGGAAAAGTATGAATAACTAACTGCCTGTGATGTAGCCTGTTTATATGGTTTATAATGTAATTTGGTGCATATATGTATAAAATGCTTATTGATAGTAGCATAAATCATTGCATTATTTAAAATTCATGTTGGTGATAATATGTTCAAAGTGTAATAAATTATAAATTATGAAATTCCCCAGAATGTTATAATCTGTTAAATGGTAATCATTCCTTTGGACTTGTTATGATTTATCATGACAAGAGTCTGTGTACTACCTGCTAAGAAATGCCTGAACACACCCTGACATGACGAGCCCTAATGCTCCAAAGGAACCATTATTGCCTATTGTGTTAATTTTTTGGGTTCTAACCAGGATCCACAGAAGACTTCTAAGCCAGGTCTTTGTGCATCACATCATAATGAGGCTTGATCTGTTTTGTCAATGATATAGTAGTGTTAAGGTAATGTTCTTGAATTTATACAATTACAGTCATGAAGTTTTAATCAATGACTTGCTCAGTATACTCTTTGAGTACTCCCAGAAGAAAACATCCCTTGAATATCATTTAAATTGTTTCATTTAAATTTTTTAGTTTTTGAATGCCATGTTAAATGTGTTAAATAAGTACTGGAAAATATTTGAAGAAAATTAAATTTGCCTTATCACATTATTTTTTAAAATACTATTTTCTTTTTAAAATCAAATTAGAGTCTCCAGTATCTTTCAAAGATAACTTTGTAAACAAAGAAGATATCTTTTGCTTTCTTTTATAGAGGTTGTGAATCAAAATTTTAAGGAGGGTTTCACCTTAATTCATATATACAGATCCATATCAAACCATACATAGATACCAGCAGAGACTCCACATTTTAAAAATGTACAAATGATTATTACATCTTATATGTTTCTAGCTAAATAAAATTTGAAGACAAATACTAGATTTTGTATTCATCTCAAAATCAATATAATACTTGATTATTGCACACGGGAAAAAATAATGTGTTAGAATCCATTAGATTCTTTGTTCCTTGAGACATCAACCTCGGAATGTTGATTATATCTTTAAATACTATGACTTACGAGGTGGTACATAATAATAGAAAAGGTATGTATAAAATAACATGTAAATAAGAAATATCAAGATAAAGAATTAAATTCCAGCCTGAGCTAACTGTGATAGCTCCCTTATAAGTTAGAGAAGAGAAGATGCTGCTAGGGACAAACTGACTTCTCATCCCAGCCATTTGAGAAAAACCTGGGTGGGCAAAATGCCAGCTAGATTCATGGAATATGTTGAAGATGAATATTTTTAAAAAGTATCAGATGTCATACTTTTACAGAAGGAATGTGAGTGAAATGTCTTGCCATGTCATTTTATACAAATGCATTAAGTATCATAAAAAGTGGATACAGTGTTCTTTTGTGTTATTGATTTTTAATCAATACCTTCTCAGACATGACAGGCTGCCCAGATTTTTGAGTACAGGAGTATTTTCTGCTTTTAATCTTGGCTCTGTTATTATGAAACAATGTTTTGGCAAAGTCGGCAACTCCTTAAATGAAGATTTTTTCCCCCTGCCCCTTCAAGGTATCAGGAGACCATTTTAATTCACTCACCCAGGGAAACTCTCAGCGGGACTGGTGAATCGGTAACATAGGAGCCAATATCCTAGCTATCAGTTTTCATCCAGCCTCGCTGGACCTTTGCATTACGGCTGCCCCACATTTATTGTTCTTTCATTGCATCTGTCAGCATTTCCTGACAGCACATTACAGAGCACATGGCTACAAAGTCAGTATCAATCAGTCCACGATCATGCAGATATAAGTAGGAGACTACTGATAATGGGCCTTAAATCAGATCATCACGACTTAAGCATAAGATTCTTAAAAGGCAAGGATCCCAGGGGAACTTCTAGTAGCCTGCACCTGTTAGAAACCCCCGAAGACTGTTTCCTTACTACGTACTACCTACAATTGCAAAAGAAGAAAAAAGTGGATGTGATGAGCGCGGGCAGATAGCCAGTGTTACACACTGCACTCTGTAAAATGAAGCATGGGAGCAAAGGGAGCCAGGAACATAGCTTCGCCGTATCCGAAAAACATACCATCCAGTATCTCCCTTCTCACTAATGAAGCAGCTTCCCAGGGACTGTGTACACCTCACGTGGATAACAGCGGTTGTGCTGTGTTTTGGCAATGTCTTACTTCGAAAGCATTTCAAGTAGATATGGTCGTTTAACAAGAAAAGTGAGAGAATTCGGAGTTTAGAGGGGGTGCTACACCAAACTCCAGGCATGATGTTAAAAACAAAGGCATCTAATTTCTGTCCGACATAAATAATAAAACAAGAGATGCGTGCAAATTTAGTAACATAAAATTTAAGGTGATAAACAGAGTGGGGGCTGGCTTCTTGTTTAGTATTCCTTAGTTATCACCATAATTGCTGCATGTCTATCATCACTAGCAAAAGAAAAAAGTGTCTTTCTCAGCTGCTCCCTGCTTGTTTTGTTCGCTGTATTCTTGTAAAGTGGGGGAAAATAAGTGTCATTTAATGAATAGTGCTATTCTTTGTCTGACAGCTTCATATCTGCTAGGTGTAGGAGGCCCTACTACTTTCTTTCTCTGATAATGTTTTTGACAGTGTGCTAAATTCCTCCCCCAAAAGGCCGGCGTGTATATTCTGCTAAAAGGGGCTTCATCTCTCCTGAATGGGTGCCCTCTTTTAACCCCCTTCAGCTTCTGTTCTTACATTAATTGAGCTGATCAGATTGAGCATATGAATTTGTCTTTGATGTATTCGTATGTTTAGTTGACGTTGCTCTCTCTCTCATTGGCAGCGGACAGAGCTCTCAGACAAATAGGACTGTTACCATGGTAACAGGCAATAGCTAGGGATCTCTTGAAAAATATTTTTATTTCAAAATTCAAACTGGAAAATTCTCACTGGATATGGTTCTCAGTTCTAAACGTGTCATATCTAATGATGAATGCAATTAGGAATCCCACCAGTGTTTTAAATAATAAATTAGCCTAATTTTCTAGGCCTGGCATGATGACATACAAATACTAAAAAGGCGTCTTCTTTTTAAAATCCATAACAAAGGACTTATTAATGACTTTTGTTCTTAGGATTTTGAATTAAAATGGATGGTAGGCTAATGATAGTGGCTTTGTATCTGCTAAAACCAAAGGCCTAGAGGTAAACTTTATTATTTTTTTTTAAAGAAAACACTTCAAGCTGCTGTGATATGTGGTTATTTCATTAAAAAAAAAAGCAGGTGTAGAAGCCCTTCTATAAATGTTGAATGCTATAGCAGTTGGTAAATCTCTGTAGATAAAAATGCCCGTAGCCATGTTTAATTACTGAGCTCGTGTGAGAGACGGAAGACAAGTGAACATAACTGTTATATTCCACTACCATCTCAGAGCTCTGTGGCGTTCAAGCCTTGACTAAGCCACTGAATTACAAGGAATATATAAATATTTCAAAGTGTGATATAAATTATAATTTTAAACTTAATTTATTCATGACTATAGAATTCTGGTTGTATTAATTATTGTTTCCTCGGGTCACACCATATCTGACGTACAGAACAATGGATGGCTCCATACCACTGGACGCTTTCAAAGACCAACAGAATGAATCATCACATTTTAAAGGTCATTAAATACATGCCACATTGTTTTATTCCCTGAACTGTATTGTTAGTACTGTGTAGTTCTTTAGTGTCTGTGACTCGCTGCTGGATGTCAAAGTACACTTAGCTTTCTCATAGTCACTGGTAAATGCATTACTTTTTAAAATTCTAGTGTTAAAACTGAGCAAAGAGATGGGTATTTTTTGTTTTCCTAAAGGAAATGGTTCTTAATGTTTAGGATGCCACCATACACGTGAATGACGTTAGGTGAAAACGAACAGCAACTTCCATCTGTAATACATGTTCTCTGGCCATGCTGAATATGACTTGTACACTGCACACACTAAGTAGTTTGTGTTGAAAGTAAAATATTATAAAATTTTAAAGCTACATAGTATGCATTTATAAGCAGTTCTGAATGTCTAATCTACTTTTATATAACAACTGTTATTCTAGTCTAATAAATAAATATTTTGTATTTTATTTCAGGCTTTTCTACTGAACCCTGCAAGTGACTATTAAGAAGGGAACATTGCTTCCCTTTTCTATTTCCCACCTCATTCATCAGAATAACCTCCAGTGAAGACTATAGATCCTGTTGACCTCAGAGTTCACCAGTAGCAGCAGCATTCCAGATAGCAGCTGGCCAGTGTGCACATCTCCTGGGGGCAGCCAGGAGTGCTCCCTAGGTTCAGTCTGAAAGAATACAAACCCCACTGTCCTCTTTCCTTAAGGAAAGTCTTATTTCCCTCTGAGGTAGGGCACAATGTCTTCTCTACTTTCTTGAGATGACAAAAAATAATTTTTGAAAGAAGCACATAGTAAAAGTACTGCCTTCAGGAAGGAAGGAAAACGTTCAGTGTGTGTTTAGAGAAGACATTTTTCACTCAACAACTGGATATATGAAATTCCTTAGACCTCTTTGTAGGAAAAGCCTCACTTTGTTGTTATTGTTGTATTATAGTTATGAGACAGAGTCTTACTATGTAGACCAGGCTGCCTCATAGTAACCCACCTGCTTTGCCTTCAAGTGCTGAGATTACAGGTGTGGGTCACCATGCCTGGATAAAGCCATTTGTGTGTGTGTGTACACGCTTCTGTGAATGTGTGAATATGTTCCTGTATGTGTGTGCTTGCATGTGTTCATGCATGCTTTGTGTGTGTGTGTTTGTGTGTGTGTGCGCCTACATGTGCATCTTTCTGATTAGGCTGTACATGCTAGCCAACAATCCACTTTGTCTATGATATTGGAATTATAAATGTGCTCTGCTATGCTCTGCTTCAGCCTGAAGCCCTGAACTCAGTTCTTCACACTTGTGTGGCCAGCAGTAAACTCCCTGAGCCATTTCTCCAGCCCACACCTGAGCTGGGCTACCTAAGCATCTATAATTATAAGTGTGTGACAAAAGGAACATTTCTCTGCTTCTTTTTCCCATGATTAAATTAGATAGTGAGAAATGAGAAAGAACTCTGTTTGCTCTCCCAGGAACCAAGACTTATAAACGGGTGGGAAGGAAATGAATTGAGAAGGTTCCTTGTCCCACCAGAGAAGCCCTGAAAATCCCTCCTGTCTTCAAGGCTGTGGCCATTTCCCAGATGTGAGCATTGAGAAGTGATGGCACACACTGCTCAGCACAGTACCAGACTGTCATGTTGGAGAGGAGGGATGGCTTGCTTCTAAGGTTGAAAATATTTGGGAAATACAGAGAAACTTTTCTTTTGTCCCTTGTGCTTCACAGATCTCCAAATATAGCACTGAGGCATAAATCAGCTCCATTAAGTATCCAGCAAGCCAAAGTGAAAGCTAAAAGCGTATGGTTCTTGACATCTATGCTGTGTCCCACAACAACAGGGATATAACTTGAAGGCAATGTGGGGCAGGGGGAGAGACCTAGATTTGGAGTCAGAATGACAGGGTCAGACATTTCTCACTAGTGTCCAGACCTTAAGTGACCTTCCTAAGCCATAATGTCTTCATCTGTCAAACAGGGATCACAGTGTGAGTCCCTCATAGTGACTGTGCAGTGGAAGCCCAGGGACAAACAAGAATGTGCTTCTAAAACACAGATCAAGCTTGAGTGTGCACTCTCCACGTTTTAAAATTCATGATCAAACACACTAACTTTTCTATGTCAGTATCATTTCTCCATAAAAACCTTCAGATTATCCTTACCCACCATGTTAATTGAATTTTACAGCACTTAGTCTGATGTTTCAATCTTAAATCTCACTTAGTCTGATGTTTCAATCTTAAATCTGAAATACTCATTTTTAAAACCACATTGATTCTTCATGAAAACTTATAAAATTTTTTCTTCTAAAATATTGAACTTAAAATTTCTATGTAGCACTTTTTTTCTACAATGGAATATACATTTTTGGGTATATTGATTAAAAAGTTAAGAGAAATTACACATAGCATTAGTCACAGGCTAAAGTTAACTATTCTACTATTCAATAAATTATAATGAAAAAAGAAATATAAAATGATTTATTTTGTTACGAATACCTAGTTTTGTTCATTTTGGGTAATTTAACTATAGACTCATCATTAATAATTTTGTCTATTCTCAATGATGTATAAACATTTATGACTACATCTGATTATAAGATAGATATAAAGTTATAGAAGATAGTTATAAATACCCAAATCTATTCTTCAGTTATAAACATATTATATCCTAAAATTTAACTAGCAAATTACTTATTAACAACTTAGAATACATTTTATCACTGAAACAACATTAATATGGCATGATGAACCCAAACTACTTCAAAAGTACATCTGACCCATAATTTATCACAAAAATTAATAAATGTACATGGGTAAAAACTACCTATAGAAAGTACACATATACCTTTGATAAACCCAGGAAAATGATCCCAAGCTCTTCCCCTGATGGCTGGAAAATTGGAATAAGGATGGCTGAACTCCAAGAGGACAGACACAAATTTCTTTAAGAGGAAAACAGTCTCAAAAGATCAGGAACAGACAGAATGATGGGTGAGTCTACATATGTTATTTTTGTCATAATCATTATCACAACCACCACCGCCACCACCTTCTGGTACTTATAAGAAAGTCAACAGGTACTATCAACAAGAACATTAAATATAAGAAACATGCAGGTTGGGATTTGTGGGAGGAACTAGATGAACCAAGACAACCTAGAGGACACTGTGGCTATGGCAGCACAGGAAAGAAAAGATCAGTGACTTGAGAGGATGCTTCCATCTCTGTTTCTTTGTGAGTTCTTACAAAGCTATGATGAGTCAGTTCCGAATCAACTCAGAGAGATGGGAGAAACACCATGAGAAACCAGGGGGGAAAAAGTGCATGTCAGAAGATGGTGATGTCAGGTTCACAATGTGGAGTCAGAGTATAAAGGAAATCAGAAGAAAACAATCCTTGAAGCCAGAGAATGGCTGTGTGTATAGTGATGTAGGTGATGGATGTAAGGGGGCAAGCATGCATCCCTGCCTGTCATCACTGCTTCCATCCTGGAGAGCCTCTCCTGGTGCCACCTTCTCTTGGTTTGCTTTCTAGGTCACTGGCCATGCTTTCCTAATGCCCTGCTCTGAGCTTCTAGATGCTAAAGTCCCTAATCCTTATCCCACTGCCTCCAATTCAGACTCCTGCTCCATTAGCTGCCTTGAAGCCATATCAAGAGTACTATCTTCAAAAGACAATTCTTGTCCCACCACCATCTGAATCTTCTTCTAGGTTCCTAGTTTCTGTAAATCATGATTATTCTCATAGCTAAGCTGAGATCATGAAAAATCCCTCCTTTTCTGCTTCACGCCTTTCTCTCCATAATCCCCCGACCCAACTGAGCTGCATATTTCATACTGGTTAACCCAGTATCTTCAATAGAGATACACAACTAACCAACTAACATCAACCCAATTCCAGCTGAGAAACTGCCAATCTTCTAACTTCTATTTCCACTCTTCATACCCTTGAGCCTCTTCTTCTTTGAGATTAGAGACACTGAAATGCAAGTCTGAGAACATCCCTTCTGGCCTAATACTCTTTTATAGAGTTCTTATCACACAAAATCAGTTACATGTGCAATCTATCTTCCTCTTGTCTCCTTCTCTTCTCTCCTCTCACTGAGCCCAGTCATAATTAGACAATTATAGAGCTATCTGAAACTGATTTCAGAGACTTGCTTTGCTACAGACTTGCTCATGGATGCCTCCCCTGGTTACTCTATTTTAAATAACCCACTTACACACACACACACACACACACACACACACACACACACACACTCACCATGCACTTCTTCTGTGCCTTGCTTTATTTCATATTTTTTATTACTACCTGATATTATACTAACATTTCTGAGTTCTTCTGAGACTATAATTTTATGAAGATAAATGTTATCCAACTTGCTCTGTATACACTCATCTCCCCCATCCTTAATAGAAGGTAGTCAGCATATACTTTAATTACTCATTTTGACTGACTCCAAACCTCTTATGTTTTTATGATGAAAAAAAACTGATCACTCGCATAAAAAGGATTCTTTATAACAAAAGAGCATTATTGTACCCAGTATTGAAATTCCAGATTTAATTTGCACACTTGTGTCTCATGCAGTGATTTCTAAAACCAGTTAGGCTTTTCCAAAAGCAGCTAAGACTTCAAAGTGAGTACTTTCTAGAATTGTGCTCTAGGAGAGGAAAAAAAAGAAAAGGCTGACAAATTCTTTATTCATACTTTTGAAATGTGCTCTGTGATTTAAGAAGTAATTATGTAATTCTTCCTCATATGATTTTGTTAAATATTTCATCATTTGACAGTTTGTCTTGCAGTTTTCACACTATATTTAGAGTTATGAACTAAATTATAAATTATTTCAAGTTGTAAATCTAAGGGTTAGAAGTTTATTTAAGTTAATGGGTTAAATACCACAACTGTCTAAGAGTAGCAGTTTTTTAAAAATACAACAAACTTTTTCAAAAATTATAAAAGTGAAGTTTATTTACTTATCCAATGGACTCCCACTCCATCATGTACGCACACTGTCCCACGTAATGACACTATTCCTGGACTCACACTGTCCTGTATACTCACACTCCATCATGTACACACACTGTCCCACGTAATGACACTATTCCTGGACTCACACTGTCCTGTATACTCACACTATCTCATAAGTTAAAATATATCATCTATTCACATTCCAAAGTACTCACACTACCCCATGTATACACACTATACTATTTGTACATACTGTATCTCACATTCCACACACCATATCAGTACTTACATTATCTGATATACTCACACTATCCCAGGTACTCCCACTTTATCATGTCTATTATGTAACTATGACTGATCAAATTCCCAACACCTACAGAGTATTGTCGCTGTGCCTGGTACAATTTGGATTTATTTATTTGATAACCCACACCATCACTTAAATGATATTACAAATCTGCTTCATTTTATAGGTCAGAACGTAGAGCTATTGAAAGGTTGGCTGGCATAAGTACTACACAACTTTGCAGATAGTAGACCTGAGATTTGAACCTAAGTAGTCTGGCTCCTGTTTAGATAATCATAGCTGCCATGAAATGACATCACATGCAAAACTACAGGACACTGTTACAAATGACTGTAACCTACGAATCCTATACTTGACTTACTACTACGAATCCTAAGCAAACAATGAGCATCTTAGTATTGTTTAAACTGTTTTTACATAATTTGAGCAGGGAGAAAATCCAAAAGGCATACTACTGATGAATTCTGCTTTGAGTGTCTCGAAGACTAAATTCTTATTAATTTCACCCCTAATTTTCAACAACTTTGAGATTATTCTCATTGGAAAATAGAAATGAATGAATCAAAATAAAATAGATATCAAAATTCTTTCAGCACAGAATAATACAGATATGTAAAGGCATAAGAGTTTAATATCTTAAATTTTTCTATCATTCCTACCATTGTGTCTTTTTAGCTATAATAACCCAATACAACCTATTAATAATTGATCATACTAATGCAAAGAATACCGAAATGGCTAGAAACTAAGCCAAGGATAACTGTATATAATGTACTTGGCAATTATAGTACTCATCCATCAAATGCATAAACTAATACTGTTTTAAAGTCACTATAAACATCTATACATTAGATTGTCCAATGCCCTGCATTCTCCAGGCCAGCTTTGTGTTCCAGCTGTAGCAGTAAAATTACTGAAGCAGTAATTCTCTTAATATTTAAATAATATATTAAAATTTAATTTTCAGCACCTGGAAGAATCTGTTTGTGTGCCAGCAAATGAGATAGCTGGGCCTGGAGCTCCTATACATATGGGACTAAAAAACAACCTATCAGAAATAATTACTAAGCTAGAGCAGCTGTAGTCACCACAGCACTCATTTCAAAATCAGGTCAAAGTTGCTTCAATTCTTTTCCATTCAAGATACCCTGAGAATAAATTCTGTGATGTTTATCCTTTTCTATTTTTCTCATTTTTAGATATTATTTATCTTTCCTGGTAACCATAGATTGAGGTGGAAAGGGTAGTAACAGCCTCCTGTGATTTTTCTCTTCTGCTTAAGCTGGGCATATTAAAAATCAAATTAGTTGCTGATTAATTAAAGTTTATTTTAAGCCTTTTGTGACTGCTCTGATCAAAGCTTATGTTTGTGATATCTGTTTGTAGGAAATCTTATAAATTCTGTGACTACACAAACAAATCTAAAGCTTGTGCACTATATATAAGGCTTTGGAACACATATCGTATCTGTAAAGTCCGAGCCTAAATACAGACACATACACAATATTAACAAAATGCTTTTCTATGTGTTTCCACCAATGATACAATCTGATCCTCATACTGAAGAAATACACAAAATGATAAGCTTCTTATTTACTGTGTGAACACACTGCTGGAGGAAGTGACTAGACAACTCAGGATTCACACCTACTTTATATGCTTTTGTTCACACTTTGGAAAGGATATAAAATCCTTTCAATGAATGTCTTTTATGGCCACAGTTCCTAAGTGAACAAACCTGCCTAGAATTAGTTGGGGTTATGTCTCCCATATCTCAGGATCCCTAGTATACTAAGAAAGGAAGATCAAAGACGGAGAATTTAGAGGGTTAGTGATTCACATTTCTTTTCTCAAAAGCTCAAGACAAAAAGAAAATTAACTTGACAGGTGTACTTAGTTAAAAAAAAATGGCGATGGAAAGAAATTCCTATTAAGTAGAAATTTTAATTGCCTTGAATTAATTTTAGATTTACAAGCAGATCTCTGGATATAGAAAAGTATCTAAAGGTCCAGTTTTGGCATGTAAATTGTCAAATCCTATACTTGATTCTTAGAAAGAAAATAAATTAAGATTTTATTTTGTTGGAGGGAAAGATGAGGATTAAAGTGTAGGGAGAATTTTTACCAAGAATTTGTACAGTATTACCTTCAATCATTTTGATGGAAGTCATTCATACCACCGCCATGCTAACAAGACACCCAATTTACTAAACAATGAATAGTGAAAATACATTTACAAGGTACAAATGACTGTCCAAAGAATGACACTGAAAAATATTAAGTAACAGCTCTACCTCAAGATAAGCCTCAGCATTAAAGAGTTTTAATGAAGAGAGCCTTCAAAGGCTAAATCAGGAGGCATTGATTAGATTGCCTCTAACTTTGTGTTTTGACACCTTCGTCTTTCGTGGCATTATATTGTCTCTGTGCATCTCACAAAGGAAGCATTTTACCAGGCCCACACAAGAACAGGAGACAGCAACGCATATAAAAGAGACTGTCAAGGGTGTGAGCCAAAATGGGTCTCATTTGGATTTCAAGTGAAGAAAACTCCTAATGCATCTCATTACAATGTATGTGAACCTCTGAAAAGAAGGATGGATTGGGATTCTCATCCCTATTAATTTATTGAAATGGATTCAGTTTTTTCCCTTGTATATCAGGAGAGACCATGTGTTTCAAGCAAGGTAACAATATTATAGTTCCAATAACCAAATCTGCTATGATTTAGTATGTCCTTTCAGATAAAAAGGATGCAGTTTCCTTGATAATTAGAATTTGCACTTAAATATAAATCCTACAATTACATAGCAATAAATATTCTTTGTTGCAATCATTTTTACCTAATATGATGAGGCGGCTACATAGCCTTGTTATAGTGTAAGCATCTTACCACTGAAATCCAATTTTCCCCTTACTTCTTCTGCCTTTCACATGTTCACTTTTTATTTGAGGAATTGTGAGCATGTTGTAATTAGGGTAACACCAAGGAAAGCCATATTTTATTGAAACTTACTGAAAATGAGACAAAGTCTCAGCTCTCTCATCGCCATGCTGTCTAGTCTATTATACCTTCCTTGCAGGAATGGCATGGGCATCAAGGTACCTATTAAGCAATGATTGTGCTTGAAGTACTAATACTTACCTAATCCCCCAACTTCACTATAACGCTATCTACTATTCAACAATTCTAGTCCTTAACCATAGAGAGAGGCCATAATGTAATGCAGGTAGACATCGCAAGCAATTGCACATCCACAGGCCTGCAGGTAGAAGACATATGCTCTGCTTGCTCCTTAACACCATTAACATTTAGAGATGATTGATTACGGCATACCAACAGCGTTTTGTGAATGCAGAGCTGATCTATTTTTTATGTAAATCATACAACCTGCTAGTCAAATTAAAGGTTAAATATACATAAAGTCTTAAAATAAAATACAGATAATCTTTCACATAGAACATGGACCCGTGCTATACACAGTCAAATGTAACAGGAGCCATGGATTCTTAGGATGCCTCCTGTTTAAACCCAGAAAAACAGCATGACTGTGTCCTCTTAGATTACAATGCATTTTAATACAAAGAAAATCTATATGTTCACAATTAAGTATAATGAAAAATTTTAGCCAGAAAACACAAGTAGAAGAATGTATAATCATCTTGAAAAGAACTTTTTATAAACAAATTCATATTTATTATTTAAAATTTTCACATATTTGGTTATAAATGAGTCACAGAAAAAATAGATATAAATCTGATAGTATGTGTACATAAATGCTGATATGTATGCATATGTTATTTAAGCAGTATAAATCAACGTATACATGACCTCAATTAACTTTAGTAAATCTCAATTAACTTTAGTTTACAGTTGTCTATACAAGAATATTTCTATATCATCTTGGAACATAGATAATGGGAATGTTTTTGATAGATTATAATTAAGTAAGAATGATATATATTTCTTATTTTGTCTTGACAGCTCTTGTATTCTCAGGCAGAGCCTATTACAAACAAATATACAGCAGGTTACTTGTTGAATAATGTATTTCAAGTAGTTAAAATTACCAGGGACTTGCCTAAAATCTACACATAAATACATATTTTGAACTTAATTTTCATCACTGCATTGAATACATGAATATATTTTATAATCTACTTACAAAGCAGTTAATATCTGAGTTTTTAAAGGACATAACAAAAGTAGTAATCCTACCTTTATGACATAAACTTTATGGCATTATGAATAAAACTGACAAGTATAAAATTTCCTCAATAAAATAAGTGATATACTTATGTTAATTCACCTTTTAAAAGATATTATGTGTTGCTCCATTTTTTTTGACAAGGCTTCCATTCATCCTAGAGACATGTTGAAAAACACTATATTTTTCTCTCAATAAGGAAAATCACTTTACTCACTATCATGCTTGCTCTGTCTCAATAAAAAATCAATCATCAAATGCTTGCTTCCAAGTTCTACTTGTTAAACTGCCAATTTATGCGTACAGTTTGGCTCAGCAGAATTCACTCAGCACCACTTCTTTCATTATTATAATTTTGTACATCTCATAAAATGCTTTACACGCATGGGGGAGGGATTGCTTTGAAAGTTTTTTTATGTCCCATTACAGCTAAAGCAAAGTAGTAGGCTGTGGCTCCAAATCTTCAGTTTAAAAAAAAAAAGAAAAGAAAAACTATATTGTTTTTGTGATTTTTTTCAAAGTGATAAAGGCCTCGCTGATCCCACTGACTGAGGCAACTGAATTGGCTGTCTAAGTGGTAGTAATGTCAATGTCAGATATGTGGTTGTCTTTTCATCTTGGCCCATTCTTGAATGTAAAAATCAGATGATTGAAGGACATTTCACTGACCTGTTATGGCCTCTGCGACTCTCAAACACAATGATAGTAGTCCTTATATAAGAGCCAGATTTTGGAGAAAACTGGCTTCATCAATGATGCCTTTGCGACATCTGGCGGTCCTTAGGATATATAAAAATTACTTTTTGTTTTTCCAAATCTACCAGTACTTGAAATTCCAGTTCAAAAGCCTTTGATTCCCCCTAGCGGGGGTACAAAAGCACTATGGCCTGCAAACTAAGTTGTGGGCTACCATGAATCCATATGGTGCAAAAGGTCACAAATCTTGAGATGTGGTGACATCATGACAATAAGACACTTTCTAGACACAAGCTGACCCATTTTGAATATAAAAAGGACCCTGATCACATGTTCCCACACATTTCAAACCATAGAGAAAAAAGAAATATGCTAAGTGTTCCAAGCAGAAGCTGAACACTTGCATCTGAGGGTACCTATAGTTCTCACACTTAAGGAATACTACACGGGGATTTCCAGTGAGACGTCTTTAAATGATCTAACAGCTGTTTTAACATGTTGCAGATTGAAGCTCAGTAAATGGTAGTAAGGGGTGGAACGTGGCTAAACTGCAGGGTGACTGCCTTTATGCACTCTTCAGTTGTTTTGCAAATTATCAATGTTGTCACACTGAAGCTTATTCTACATGTTCTGCCTTCACTTATATTTACATGACAGCATAGGACTTGAAAATTACTTTATACGGAGGTCAGAAATATTTTCTTTGGATTTTTATTCTTGTACTATAGGCACTTCAGAATGAACAGAAGGGAAAGAAAATTCATTTCCATTTTTTTTTCACATTCTCCTCAGGCACTTTTGTTGTCCATGTTCAGAAGTCAAGACTTCATTAAATCTTTGCTAAGCATGAGAAAATTACCTGTGTTTTACATCAGGTCTTTCAATTATGCTGAGTCTCGGTGAGGTAGCACACTTTACCGTAACAAAAACAAATATAAATAGACAGTGTTGGTTCCCTATTTTCAACTATCATTTCAAATATTTCCCTTCAAAAATCTGTATTATTTTGGCTATAAAGTAAGGCACCTAAAACAATTTCCTTTAAAGAAAAAAAACTTGCATTTTCTAAATGACTTTCATAATTCTCTTTCCTTTTCCTTCCTTCCTTCTTCCTTCCTTCCTTCCTTCCTTCCTTCCTTCCTTCCTTCCTTCTTTCTTTTATTTCTTTCTCTCTTTCTCTCTCTCTCTCCCTTTCTTTCTTTCTTTCTTTCTTTCTTTCTTTCTTTCTTTCTTTCTTTTCTTTTCTTTTCTTTTCTTTCTGTCTCTTCATTTCTCGCCCTCTCTCTTTCTCTTTGTGTGTGTGTGGATGTGTGTGTTTGTGAGCTGCATTTGTGAACACCTGTGTGGGTTTTTTTGTGTTGTAATTTTTGTTTTTGTTTTTTTAGTTTATTTACATTTCAGATGACATCCCCTTTCTCCAATTCCCCTCCCTAGAAACCCCCATCCCATCCCTCCTCCTCTGTTTTGCTTTTATACCATTTGAATTACATGAAAGTATTAAGGTCAGTTCTAGGTTGAGGAACTAGCAATATGATAGATGCAAATAGTCAAGGAATAAGCAAGACAATAAACACAAATAGTCAAAGAACAAGCAAGGCAATAAAAGGAGTTCCATGAACACTCCCGTGATCACTGTCCCAAAGGACTTATCAGGATGACCAAAATATCTGAGCCTACTTCTCTGTCCTAGCCCAAAGTCATTTTCATGCCTGAAGCTTACACATGTGTTTTTAGGTCAGAGGATAACCTTGGGTGTTATGCCTTCATAGGCCCCATATAGCATATCACTGGGACTTGGTGCTCAATGACTAGGCTAGACTGGCTTACCAATGAATTCCAAAGATCAAATCTTCCTGTCAGAACCTTTCCAACACCAAGATTATACACATGCCACCATGCTCAACATTTTATGAGGTTGCAGTAGATCAAACAACCTCAGGTCTTTGGCTGTCATAATAAGCACTTTACTAACTGAGCAATTCCCCCAAGTCCATATAATCCATATTTACAATATATTTTATTTCTGTTTCTTTTCAATTGAGTGATAGTTCATAGTCACTGTAAGAAAATATTAAGCATACATTTATGAGTTATATTTAAGTATATTTTAATTGAACCACCTTATTTTCATTTATACATAACATATTAAAGATAGGTATGATTAGAAGTGCCTGTTTTTCCTTAGACACAGGAGCCAATTGAGTCCAAGAGCTGAAGAAAAATCTGAACAAAACAAGGAACTCAGCTTCAAATTCAACAACAAAAACAAAATGAGTTCTAGCTTACTGAAAATGTAAAAGCGATACACTTTTTTCTTAGGTTGGTAAGGCTCTGTGCAGAATCTTACCCAGCTTTGGCTTGCCAGCCTGCTAATTTAATAACTCTGTCTGGGGGTCCATTTTCAGGTTCAAGCCATGTACTTTGGCTGCCAACATGTTGATGTTAAAGAAAAGCTGTAACATGATGGGCATGATAAAAGTATCTCCAGGACAAAAAGGGCTAGTATGATCAAGCTATATATGCCATTTTTGAAGCTTGACCAAAATAGAAATACTGACCTCAGGCCACGGGTAATTTTATCTGCAGTATCTACTGAATCAACATTCAGCAGAGCAGCATTCTTGAAATTCATAAGCTCCCTATATACCTTTAAAACTTCCAGAGAGGTGTTAGAATTATGCCAAATACACTGCAAGTATCATTAAACTTCTTCCTAATTATAATGACTACCATTATAAATTTTAGAACTAACATGAATCCAGTGGTATTTGGCATGACACTCAAGATGGCTTACTCTTTTGAGTGTGCAAATCAAAAAATAAAACAATCACACACTAAACACAAGCATTCTTTTTTTGTATCTTTTATTGGATATTTTATTTATTTACAATACAGATGCCTTACCAACCTAAGACATAGGTGCATTGCTTTTGATAATACATATTCCATGATGGGTAAGTAAGGCATTCTTGTCAGAATGACCTAAGACAGGCTCAGTCTTGTTAATGAAATAAAAAAGGAGAAGAGGCAGAGACCTTTTGGGGCTGCTTGGCAAGAATCTGACATGGGCCAAGGACAAGGAAATGGGCTGCTTGGCAGGAATATGACATTGGCCAAAGAGAAGGAAGTGGGCTTCAGGCAGGAATCTAAATCTTAGATTAGAACAAAAAAGTAATTTCAGGTAAGAATCTAAATCTTAGGCTAAAACGAAGTAATCTCAGGCAGGACTCTAAATATTAGGCTAGAACAAAGAAGTAATTTCAGGCAGGAGTCTAAATTTTAGGTTAGAACAAGGAAGTAGTCTTCAGACATGAAAATGACCTTGGCCTAGAACAGGGAAGTAGGCTCAGGTACTTTGGTCCATCCTGATAAGCCCTTAGAAACAGTGATCTCGGTAGTGTTCACGTAATTGGGTTTAATGCCTTGCTTTTTGTTTGACTATTTGTGTGTATTGTCTTGCTTGTTCCTGTATTATTTGCATCTATTGTATTGCTAGACCCTCAACCTAGAACTGACCTTAATACCTGCATGTAATTAAAATGGTTTAAAAGCATGGAGGAAGGGGGATGGGATAGAGAGTGCTAGAGAGGGAAAATGAGGGAAAAGAGATGACATCTGTATTGTAAACAAATAAAATATCCAATAAAAAATAAAAATAAAAACATATTAAAAAAAGAAAATGTAAAAGTGTTTGCTGTAAAGTTCTCAATGTTTTACATTAGATATATACACATGGCTCTCAGGATGATAACAGATTCATTTGACAGTATACATAGACTAAAACTGAAACAAATACAGACATTTATCTTTAAAAATAATTCTACTTTCTTCATGTAAATAATATAAATTGAAAAAATTCATCTTCTTGTTTAACAGAACCTTAATTAAGAAAGCAGTCTGATTAGAAAAAAATTACTGTCCATTAGTTTTCAAAAGAAATTCTAAGAAAAATAAAGTAACACTACCCTTTATTGCTATAGTATTTGCTAATATTTCACGTTCTGCTAGATGGCTTGATGAATAGAGTTCACATTAAAAAAACCACACATGTTGAGTAAGATAGTGGCATTTCATCCAACACCATTCATTTGCTCCAAATGCACGTCACATAACACTGTAAACATTGCAATGAAGGCTAGAAAAGGTAACTGTAAAAACAGACCCTCAAATACTAAATTGAAGGAATAGCTGAATAAGGATATTATTAAACACACAATCTTTTTATGTAGAAGTATTGAATTTAAACTAAATTTTAAATGACTACACATGACAATATAAAGGAATAAAATTTAAATGTTAAAAAATTTATTATTTCGAGGTCTTTTAGACACAGATTTGAAGGGCATTCTAGGAAATATTATGTAAATTTCACAGGCCATGCCAAAGTTTATCAAAATGTAATTGTCTTCTGTTTCTAATACCAGAAAATTAGAAAGATGTTATCTAGGTGCCCATTAAAATTATTTTGTTAAGTTGGAAGCAGTGAAATTAGAATAGATGAAGGTCTAACAAAATTGAGAAAACAAAATAAAAATGAATAACTAAAGATAAAAGACATTGGTTATGGGAGACAGTGAAGGAGATCCAATATAAGCATAATTTACATTCCTAAAAATAATAAATAAATGTATTGGGTAAAAGAGCCAACAATATAATTTAGAAACATGTATTGACTTTCTGCATCTATCTTCCCTGACTGCTGCCCTGAGTCCCCAGCTGCCCTGAGCAGCTTGCTATCCCAGACAAACCGCCATTATCATGCCACTTCTCCACACACGTTCATCAGACCTGTAGATCCAGAACCGAACCATAGAGGATATATTTCCTTTCTGCATCCATTTCCCTACCTGCTAAGTCCTTTGGGGCACCCCCAGCTGCCCAGAGAAGCTGGCTATCGATATCTTCTGTCATCTCTCCATACACCTTCATCAGACCTTCTGATCTGGAACCATACCCATCAGAGGCCTGCCATACTACCATTATTAAGGTTAGTCCCCCTCCCAATACCTACTACAATAGAAACACCCAGGGACTAAAGCCATCTAGATGGCTAAGGCACTTGAAAGAACACATCAACTAAAGCCAGGGAAATATGACACCTTCAGAACACAACTACCTTATTACAGCAAGCCCTGAATAACCCAACATAATCAAAACACAAGAAAATGACTTTAAATTAAGCCTTATAAAAATGATAGAAGCCTTTAAAGAAGAAATGAATAAATCCCTTAAAGAAATACAGGAAAATACAGTTAAACAGATGAAGAAAATAAATAAAACTGTTCAAGACATGAAAATAGAAACAGAAACAATAAGGAAAACACCAATTGAGGGAATCCTGGAGATAGAAAATCTAGGAAAGAGAACAGAAAGAGCAGATACAAGCATCACTAACAGGATACAGGAGATAGAAGAGAGAATCTCAGGCGTAGAAGATACAATAGAAGAAAATGATACATCAGTCAAACAAAATGATAAAGCTAGAAAATTCCTGACATAAAACATCCAGGAGATCTGGGATACCTTGAAAATATCTAACCTAAGAGTAATAGGAAGAGAAGAAGGAGAAGAGTCCCAGCTCCAAGGACCATAAAATATATTCAAGAAAATCAGAGAAGAAAACTGTCCCAACCTAAAAAAAGAGATGCCAATGAACATATAAGAAGCTTATAGAGCACCAATTACACTGAACCAGAAAAGAAAATCCTGCCACGTAATAATCAAAACATGAAAACTACAGAACAAAGAAAGAATATTAAAAGTGGCAAGAGGAAAAAGGCCAGGTAATATACAAAGTCAGACCTATCACAATTACACCCAACTTCTCAAGAGACTCTACAAGCTAGACGGGCCTCGACAGAAATCTTGAAACCTCTAAAAATCCACAGATACCAACCAAGACTCCTCTACCCAGCAAAATGCCCAATCACCATAGATAGAGAAAACAAGATATTTCAAGACAAATACAGATTTAAACAATATCTATCTACAAGTCCAGCCAAACAGAAAGCACTAGACGGAAAACAGCAACACAAGAAGGATAACTACATCCAAGAAAACAAAAGAAATAAGTGATTCCACACTAGCAACAAGGGAAGCATACACACACACACGAACACACACACATGCACACGCACATGCACAAGCACACACATGTATACACATTAACACAACCAACATCAAAATAAAATGAATTAACAATCACAGGTCATTAGTATCTCTCAACATCAGTGGATTCAATTCCTCAATAAAAAGACAGAGGTTAAAAGAATAAATGTAAAAACAGGATCCATCATTCTGCTGCACACACACACACAAAAAAACACACCTTAGCAATAAAGATAGATATTTCTAGAGAGTAAAACGGTGAGAAAAAGTTTTTCAAGTAAATGGACCCCAAGAAACAACCTGGAGTAACCATTCTAAAATATAATTGAACAGACGTTCACCAAAATTGATCAAAAGAGACAGGGAAGGACACTCTATACTCATCAAAGGAAAAAAAATCTTCCAAGGTAATATCTAAATTCTGAACATCTATGTCCCAAACACAAGGGCACCCACATTTGTAAAAGAAACATTGTTGAAATTTAAATTGTACATTGAGCACCACACATTAATAGTGGGAGACTTTAATACTTGACTCGCACCAACTGACAGGTCCTCCAGACAAAAACTAAACAGAGGAATAATGAATCTAACAGGAAATACATGGACCAGGCAGACAAAATACAAAGGAATGTACCTTTTCCTCAACATCCCATGGATCCTTCTTCAATATTAACTACAGTCACTCACAAAGCAAGCTTCAACAGAGTCAAGAAAATTGAATCTTACTTAGAAGGGGGAATAAAATAGTGGTAAGGAGCAGATGGATAGAGGGAACTGGGTAGGAGAGGGGATGGGAAGGAGAAGTGGAAATTAAGGGTTCTCTGGAAACTCAGCTGTATTGGATGGTGTTTTGCTGGGACAAACATATGAAGGAGCAGTTTCCTGAAGAGAACAAAGGTGAAAGGGTGTTTTGCTAATGCAAGCACATGAAAGGACCTGAGATGAAGGATTCTTCACTAACAACATATATGTATTGATCCACCTTACATTGCATAGTTAAGCTACTTTGGTTAGGACTCCATACAGAGAAACAAACCAAAAAATTCTGGTGTACTGTGGCTTCTTGTCACTTCCTAGGACTCAGGCATACTGGTAGCATGATGCCAGCTGAGACAGTCTCAAGTGCTGAGGCAAGACCCATGGAGGACACCGGGGCTGGGCTCTGATTGCTTGTTGAGGTAGCTACAATATTTCTTGGTCTTCTGTTGTGGTGGGCTGAATATGTTTGGTCTAGGGATTTGCACTATTAGGAGGTACAGCCTTGTTGCAATAGGTGTGGCCTTGTTGGAGGAAGTTTGTCATTGTGGTTGCGAGCTTTAAGATCCTCCTAGTTGCTTGATAGCCAGTCTTCACCTAGTATCCTTCTGATGAAGATGTAGAACTCTTAGCTCCTTCAGCACCATGCCTTCCTGAATGTTGCCATGTTCCCACCTTGATGATAATGGACTGGCCTTCTGAACCTATAAGCCAGCCCCAATTAAATGTTATCCTTTATAAGACTTGCCTTGCTCATGGTGTCTGTTCATAACACCCTAACTAAGACAGGTACAGCAGAAACTTCTCCTACCTTCCCAGTTGATCCTGGTCCCTCTTGCTGACTACTGCCAATTCATTTGAGGCCTGGCTACTTTTGCTAGGTTGTGTTACCACTGTTGTTATCCTAACTGGAAGGCTGAGATATCCATAAAGTGTTTGCAAGTGGATCAAGCTACCACTGCTGACCTGTGAATTGAACTGCTGATTTCCTCACAATGCAGACGGGATTTACTTCAAAGGACCATTTCTAAAAAGGTCCACTTCCCCCATATTCTTTCTTTTCCACTAGCTCTGGTGGGTGGTGGACTAGAAAAGAGGTTAAAGCTTCGATACACTTCTTGATATAGAAGACCTACCAGGGTTAAATCAAGATCAGATAAGCAATTTAAATTGGCTTATAAATACTAGTGAAATGAAGTAAATAGTTAAACATCTCCCAGTCAGGAAAATAAAAAAGCTCGGGGTTTTTCAACACAGAATCCCATATAAACTTCAATAAAAAATTAACACCAATATTCCTCAAGTCATTCCACAAAATAAAAACAGAAGGAGCATTGCCTAATCTTTTTCTAGGGTTACAATTAAGAAAACTAGAGAGTAACTTCCCTTATATAGATACATGACAGAATGAAGTTGTAACACATGCAACAACATGGTGTACCATGAAGACATTATGCTAAGTGAAATAAGCTCATCATAGGAGGATAAATCTGGGACTCTAGTTATATGAGCTACCTAAAATGGTCAGCTTCAGACTAACAGAAAGTAAAAAGCAGGCTATCAGGAGTCGAGAGAAAAGAAGTTAATGTGTGACGTTTACAAAGTTCTATGTTTGGTTAGGTGTACAAATCTGGAGACAGTGGAAGTGATTTTTCATAGCATGAATGTATCTATTGACACAGATCTATACATTATATACATAACTGTATGTGATGCTGAGCTTGCAGAAATGGAGAAGGTTGTGTTTAGTGCTTACTCTTTGGAGGTGTGGTTTTCTGCAATGCTGTGTGAGAACCATTCCTGGGCTTGGGTTGCCATGAATATCTGGTTTCTAGTTTCCTACAAACTGTCACAATCCATGACATGTAACTTAGACACAAAAACTGATTGCCTCCATGTTCACAGAAAAGCAACTATCTATATCAAGTCCCAATAAAAGTTGTATTTTCAACCAGTCTACACTGAAAGGACCACAGGTTTTGTGCCTCCCTGTGGCCTTGACCTTAAATCCCAACCACACCTCAGAGCATTAAAATGCCTTCTTTCTTCTGGTCTGTTTTCCCATCTTCATAGCTGAGCATGTAGCTATTGTTTCAAGAATAGTTTTAAGGATGAAAGACTTCCGTAAGTGTACACAGTGTATCGAAGGCCGGTATGCACTCTAAGCATGCTAGGCTACAGGTTCTTCCCATTAGGAAGAAGCCTTCACACTTGTCATCTGCTAAAATTGGATAACTGATGGTGTTAACTCTTTGAAGAATTATGTACATGTATATAATGTATTTTGATTGTATCCATTCACTGTTATCCCGTCTTGCATCCCCTTATCCATGCTAGGCTCCTTTCTTTCCTCTGCATCAGAGGTTCTCAACATTTCTAATACTGTGACCCTTTAATATAGTTCACACGTTGTGGAACTGTATTAAGCCATAAAATTATTAGGTTGCTACTTCAAAACTGTGATTTTCTACCATTATGAATCATATTATAAATATCTGACATTCAGGACCTCTGCTGTGTGATATCACAAGTTGAGAATCATGGCTGAAGGTCTTCCTACTTCAATGTTACAGCTGTTGTCTTCAGTTTTGTGACCTATGGAGCCAAACAAGGGTTGTTTGCATTAGCATGAGTAGGTGGGAGCAACACAGAGTAGGGAAAAAATACCAAAAGTTATTGGGGAGAAGTCACAGCTCATTCCGTTGCTTTAATTGATCAAATTAATCAATGAGCAGACTGGATTACATACTTTGCACTTTAGTGGTTAGAATCTAGACATATATCAATGTATGAAACAGACTTTTTATTATAATAATTGAAGGGACTATAATTCATATTATTTTAAAGGATATATAATTAAGGGAAAACAGCAGGAAGTTATTAGCCAGTAGCACCTGGAGAAAAGGTAATTACCTGACTTTTATCAAGGCCTACTTTTTTGTGATTATAGTGACTTCTGTTCAGACATATTTACATTAGATTAACAGTGAAGCAGTGTCACGTGTCATCTGAAAATGAGGCTGTGATTGGGCAGCTCCTTCTCCTGGTCTTTGCCAGCATGGGAGTAGCATGCAGAGGTTATATACAGAAGTGTGGGAGAGCAAAATGATGGATGAGTCACAAGGACTACTGCGACATGTAGGCGGGGCTAATGTAGATACTGGGTACAGTATGTCAATGACAATCTTAAGTGTGTGTCTTGTCATTGGAATTGGCACCTTTGCTATTACATTACTGCCAACTTTTTTATATTTCACACAGTATCATTTGCTTTTCTCCATAAAGCTGATGTATTTCAAGAAAGGTGTAGAGGAGACAGAGTTTGTGGGAACTCATCACGTTCTCAGGATGTACACTTGGTCCTTTCTGTTCTCTTTCTTGTAGGTTTTCAGATGGCTATTGATCTTCCATTGTTAAGTCAATAGAAGTTACTGTTGAGCTTTTCCCTGGAGTAAACCAGGTAGATGCCTCCTTCCCACAAAGTTCCAGAGGTAATCAGGTATCTGCTTTACTATAAATAAATCATTTTGCTCAATTTCATCTTATTACCTAGGAAGAGGACATAATTAACCTCTAGTTATAAAAGTTCCCAAGTTCCAATTCTTCTAAGGTAACCCTCTAATGTCAACTTTGGGTGAGTGTCCATTCCAAATCACTGTACTATATGACATTAACTATATGTAACCTAACACTATTTTGGCAAGACAAAAATGGACAAAGAATGTGAGTTAGAGTATGGACATCCCAAAAAGATGCAAATTATAATTTTGATTTCTTTTTTGACATTCTAGGGACTATCTATTATAAATATTTACTCAATTTTCCACAATGTACAGAGAAACAACTTCAAAAAGGGAAACATTCACATATTTTATTCAGTTTATTTTATAATCAATAATGACTTTAAAGGAAATGATTCAAATAATGGAACCCCAAATGGACATCAAGATGTCTTGCTAATTTAAAGAAAGTCCCTATTTACAATAGTATTAAAGTATTGGAGAATAAGATAAAATGAAGTCATATTTGCATCTTAAAATTCTATCATCGCCCTTCCTCCCCTGCCTGGTCCTGTGGGCTGGGGCAGACACAGAGTT
>NW_021621185.1:1419756-1440174 GCF_004785775.1 Grammomys surdaster | reverse complement strand
CTGACTCCTGAGTCATCCTAGAGGAGCCACTGCACTCAGAGCAGCCGAGGAGCCACTGCAATCAGAGCAGCAGACACCAAGATTAGGATCATAAGACTACAGAGACATCTGGACTCTGAGGAGCTCTGCAACAAGCAAGATAACTGGAAATACAGACTCCAGTCTTACACAGTGAGGGCAGGCAACACTAGAGTTAACCAGATGGCGAAAGGCAAGCACAAGAACATAAGCAACAGAAACCAAAGTTTCTTGGCATCATCAGTACCCAGTTCTCCCAATATAGCAAGCCCTGAACACCCCATCACACCTGAAAAGCAGGATTCAGAATTAAAATCACTTCTCATGATGATGATAGAGGATTATAAGAAGGAATTAAGTAACTCCCTTAAAGAAATACAGGAGAATACAAGTAAAAAGATAGAAGCATTTAAAAAGGAATCACAGAAATCCCTTAAGGAAATGCAAGAAAACACAAAGAAGGAATTAAACAAAAACATTCAGGATCTGAAAATGGAAATAGAAACAATAAAGAAAGCTCAAAGGGAGACAACCATGGAAATAGAAAACTTAAGAAAGAGATCAGGAGTCATAGACTCAAGCATCACCAACCGAATACAAGAGATAGAAGAGAGAATCTCAAATGAAGAAGATACAGTAGAAAATATTGACACAGTTGTCAAAGAAAATGCAAAATGCAAAAAACTCCTAACTCAAAACATCCAGGAAATCCAGGACACAATGAGAAGACCAAACCTAAGGATAATAGGTATAGATGAGAATGAAGAGTCCCAACTTAAAGGGACAGTAAATATCTTCAACAAAATTCTTGAGGAGAACTTCCCTAACCTAAAGAATAAGATGCCCATAAACATACAAGAAGCCTACAGAACACCAAATAGAATAGACCAGAAAAGAAATACCTCCTGTCACATAATAATCAAAACATCAGATGCACAAAACAAAGAAAAAATACTAAAAGCAGTAAGGGAAAAAGGTCAAGTAACATACAAAGGCAGACCTATAAGAATTACACCAGACTTCTCACCAGAGACTATAAAAGCCAGAAGAGCCTGGACGGATATCATACAGACCCTAAGAGAACACAATTGCCAGCCCAGATTGCTATACCCAGCAAAACTCTCAATCACTATAGATGGTGAAACCAAGATATTCCATGACAAAACCAAATTTGCACAATATCTTCCCACAAACCCAGCACTTCAAAGGATAATTGATGGAAAACGCCAACACAAGGAGGGAAACTACAACCTAGAAAAAGCAAGGAAGTAATCTTCCAACAACCCAAAAAGAAGATAACTATACAAACATAACTTTACCTCTAATAGCAAAAATAACAGGAAGCCACAATCATTTTTCCTTAATATCTCTTAACATCAATGGTCTCAATTCCCCAATAAAAAGACGCAGACTATCAGACTGGATACACAAACAAGACCCAGAATTTTGCTGCATACAAGAAACGCACCTCAGTGACAAAGACAGACACTACCTCAGGATAAAAGGGTGGAAAACAATTTTCCAAGCCAATGGTCCCAAGAAACAAGCTGGAGTAGCCATTCTAATATCAAATAAAATCGACTTTCATCCAAAATTAATCAAAAAAGATAAGGAAGGACACTTCATACTCATCAAAGGAACAATCTACCAAGGTGAACTCTCAATTCTGAACATCTGTGCTCCAAATGCAAGGGCACCTACATACATAAAAGAAACTTTACTAAAGCTCAAAACACACATTACACCTCACACAATTATAGTGGGGGATTTCAACACCCTACTCTCAGCAATGGACAGATCATGGAAACAGAAACTAAACAGAGACACTTTGACATTAACAGAAGTTATGAACCAAATGGACTTAACAGACATCTATAGAACATTTCATCCTAAAACAAAAGAATATACCTTTTTCTCAGCACCTCATGGTACCTTCTCCAAAATAGACCATATAATTGGTCACAAAACAGGCCTCTACAGATACAAAAAGATTGAAATAATCCCTTGCATCTTATCAGATCACCATGGACTAAGACTGGTCTTTAATAATGACAAAACCAATGGAAAACCCATGTGCACATGGAAACTGAATGACTCTCTACTCAATGATGACTTGGTCAAGGAAGAAATACAGAAAGAAATTAAAGACTTTTTAGAATTCAATGAAAATGAGGACACATCATACCAAAACTTGTGGGACTCCATGAAGGCAGTGCTTAGAGGAAAACTCATAGCTCTAAGTGCCTACAAAAAGAAACTGGAAAGAGCACACACTAACAAGTTGACTGCACAACTAAAAGCTCTAGAACAAAAAGAAGCAAATACACCCAGGAGGAGTAGAAGGCAGGAAATAATCAAACTCAGGACTGAAATCAACCAAATAGAAACAGAAAGAACAATACAAAATATCAATAAAACCAGGAGTTGGTTCTTTGAGAAAATCAATAAGATAGATAAACCGTTAGCCAGATTAACCAGAGGGCACAGAGACAGTATCCAAATTAATAAAATCAGAACTGAAAAGGGAGACATAACAACAGAAACTGAAGAAATTCAAAAAATCATCAGATCCTACTACAAAGGCCTATACTCAACAACGCTGGAAAACCTGGATGAAATGGACAACTTCCTAGACAGATACCAGGTCCCAAAGTTAAACCAGGAGCAGATAAACCATCTAAATAGTCCCATAACCCCTAGGGAAATAGCAGCCGTCATTAAAAGTCTCCCCACTAAAAGAAGCCCAGGACCAGATGGTTTTAGTGCTGAATTTTATCAGACCTTCAAGGAAGACCTAATACCAATTCTCTTCAAACTATTCCACAAAATAGAAACAGAAGGAACACTACCCAATTCGTTCTATGAAGCTACAATTACACTCATACCCAAACCCCACAAAGACCCGACAAAGAAAGAGAACTTCAGACCAATCTCCCTTATGAACATCGATGCAAAAATACTCAATAAAATTCTAGCAAACCGAATCCAAGAACACATCAAAACAATCATCCATCATGATCAAGTAGGTTTTATCCCAGGAATGCAGGGATGGTTCAATATTCGGAAATCCATCAATGTAATCCACTATATAAACAAACTCAAAGAAAAAAACCACATGATCATCTCACTAGGTGATGAGAAAGCATTTGACAAAATTCAACATCCCTTCATGATAAAAGTCTTGGAAAGATCAGGAATTCAAGGCCTATACCTAAATATAGTAAAAGCAATTTACAGCAAACCAGTAGCCAACATCAAGGTAAATGGAGAGAAACTTGAAGCAATCCCACTAAGATCAGGGACTAGACAAGGCTGCCCACTCTCCCCCTACCTATTCAATATAGTACTGGAAGTCCTAGCCAGAGCAATTAGACAACAAAAAGAAGTCAAAGGGATACAAATAGGAAAGGAAGAAGTCAAAATATCGCTATTTGCAGATGATATGATAGTATACTTAAGTGACCCCCAAACTTCCACCAGAGAACTCCTAAACCTGATAAACAACTTCAGCAAAATGGCTAGTTATAAAATCAACTCAAACCCAAAAGAAGTTTCAACATACAACAGGGACACATGCTCCACCATGTTCATAGCAGCCTTATTTATAATAGCCAAAAGTTGGAAAGAACCCAGATGCCCTTCAACAGAAGAATGGATGCAGAAAATGTGGTACATTTATACAATGGAGTACTACTCAGCTATTAAAAACAATCAGTTCACAAAATTCCTAGGCAAATGGATGGAGCTGGAAAATATCATCTTGAGTGAGATGACCCAATCTCAAAGGAACATACATGGTATGCACTCACTGATAAGTGGATATTAGCCCAAAAGCTCACAATTTCTAAGAATCTTCATATAGACCACATAAAACTCACATAGAAGAAGGAAGACCAAAGTATGAATGCGTTGGTCCTTTTTAGAAGGAGCATCAAAAGTTTCAACCAGAACTCCCAAAGTCTAAACCACCAACCAGAGAGCACAAAGGGAGGGACTCACGCACCTGTATAGGGAATTGAGGGTGACCTTGTTAGACTCCAGTGAAAGTGGAGGGCCAAGGTCCCCAAAAGTTTGGATCCCCTACTGTGTTGGAATTCGAGAGCAGGGAGATGGGACTGGGAGGTTGTTTGGAGCACACCATCACAAAAATTAGGAGGAAGGGGTAGGGGATAAGGGATTTGGGGGGAGAATGAGAAAGGAGACAACATTGAAAGGTAAATACGCATAATACCCAATAAAAACCCCACACAGATAAAGAATTTAAAAAAAAAAAAAGGGAGTCTATTTATTTTAAATTAATTTCAAAAGTTTCTAGGAGATGCAAATTGGCTAAGATACTATTTTAAGCTCTCCACAAAAGAATTTAAATCTCTGTTCAATATTCTCAAGAGAGAGGTAAACCCTAACTTCCTCAACAGTTAATTGACAAAAGAGAGGTAATCTCACAAAAAGTAAAAAAAGCTATTTCTAATCGATATATCATATAGTCTGATTAATTGTCAGTGGAGCTATAAAAGTCCTTTGACAAAAGATTATTAATATAGATTTATATATCCTTAAATAAGGCCTTCATGACTCTCTGAGTGTGGAAGGAGCAACTGTTGGCGCTTCTGCCCTGATTTTACAAGAACTCTGAAAAATTGGCTTTAAAAACAAAAGAGGGGGAACGGTACCCCCTCAGAAGGAGTCCCCCTGAAATACTCTCCATCATGCCTTGTTCACTTTTCTCTCTCTAAAGCTGAAAGCTCATGGCAAATCTCTTGCTGACCATGTTGGTGACCTCGGGCACCACCAAGACCAACAAAACTTTGCCACAGATATGGGGAAGGACCCTCATACCCATAAAGGGAATGCCCCAGTCCCAGTTCCCTTATGGAGCCGAGGACTGATATGCCTGCCCAATACCACAGAAGGCACAGCTAACCGGCTACCACAAATATTAATGAAAAAAATAGATACCCTCACAAAGCCAGGCCCAATCATAGATACGATGAATAACAATTTACATCCAGGGAAGAGAAATCTCCCTGAGAATCCCCTTCTTTTTTCTTTCCAGGAAAAATTGAATCACCCGTGATGCCTGCTATTAGAAGTTCTAACCCAGATGGACCAGAAGCCAGGAGCCTCGCCCTTACCCTCACCCCCTACCTTTTCCCACCTGAACAAGGTCCCCTGAAGCTTGGCAACTGCAAGATCCTGCTTGGCAACTGCAGATAGACTCAAAGCAGTGTACCATATCATCTGAAGAATAGCAGGGAGACCATAACTCAAGCAGTGTACCATATCTTCTGAAGAATAGCAGGTTGCAGTCCTCCTCGCCCCCACGAATAACCAGGACCCGCCGGTCGGGTCAAGTGGCACCCAGACGTGGGGCTCGAGGCAAGGACCCATCCGGACGGACCCTCATTGAGAGGATGTGTGCACGACATCAAGATTGAGCAAGACAGAGATCATCGCCCGTGACCTGTCGTCCACGGAACCAGGTTGATGCTGCCATCAAGAAGGCAGTTGAAGTTCATTACCATCAGCTGAAAATTGCAGAGGATCCAGAAGTGACTCCGCAGGAGACTGACACAGCTGTCAGCTCCCCTGCCTCCCCCTATGGTCGACCCCTAGACTTCCACGCCCTCCAGAAGGGTACCTGGTATGCCTGGCTTTGCCCTCATTTCTCTCGCTAGAGAGCTTGGCCTCTTGATCACCACAACAAAAATTGGCTTTTTCCTAAACCAAGGCCACCCTTGATATGGCCGCTAACATTGGGGAGCCTTCCTTTATGACAATATTACACCCCAAACTGACAAATGGTTGGTAACTTGAACATATACAAGAGACTAGGATGGCTGTGAGTTAGCCCAATGACGGGATTATTGTAGGTCCACTTCCCAGGGGCCCACCCAATGCAGCCGAAAAGGAGTGCGTGGTGCTGGGAGTGGATGCAGCCTACATGGCCTAAGACAGGGCTCTCACCCTCCTTTCACCCACATCAGAGTCCCTTGACGTTGCCCATCGTCGACAGCCTAAAGCCTTCGACCATCGATGTGACTCGTCTCACGTCAGTGTTTTGGGGTTGTGAACTTGTCTAAGACCCCCCATAATTAGACATCCAAATTCAAAACTCACATAGTTGGGATTGAACATAAGACGCCTTCTCTAACTAAACAGAGAAGGGGGAGATGCCAGAAGCCAGGACCCTCGCCCTTACCCTTACCCCCTACCTTTCCCCACCTGCATAATGTCCTCTGAAGCTTGGCAGCTGCAAGATCCTGCTTAGCAACTGCAGATAGACTCAAAGCAGAGTACCATGTCTTCTTAAGAATAGCAGGGAGACCATAACTCAAGCAGTGTACCATATCTTCTGAAGAACTGCAGGTAGATCATAATTCAAGGCAGTGTACCATATAGACCATGACATGTTTCAAGGCACAGGCCAAGAAGATTTTGTACTTTTCCACCACCTGGACCCTCTTACCCCCTCCCCTTGTAAAACATGCTATAAAAAAGCATTTCATGTTCAAAAAACAAAAAGAAAATAAAAAAATATATATATATTAAAAAAAAAAAGAAAGAAAGAAACAGACCTATAAAAAAAAATAAAAAATAAAATCAACTCAAACAAATCAGTAGCCTTCCTCTACATGAAAGATAAACAGACTGAAAAAGAAAGTACGGAAATGACACCCTTCACAATAGTTGCAAATAATATGAAATACCTTGGTGTGAATCTAACCAAGGAAGTGAAAGACCTGTACGACAAGAAATTAAAGTCCCTGAAGAAAGAAATCGAAGAAGATCTCAGAAGATGGAAAGATCTCCCATGCTCATGGATTGGCAGGATTAATATAATAAAAATGGCCATCTTGCCAAAAGCAATCTACAGATTCAATGCAATCCCCATTAAAATCCCAACTCAATTCTTCACAGAGTTAGAAAAGGAAATTCTCAAATTCATATGGAATAACAAAAAACCCAGGATAGCGAAAACTATTCTCAACAATAAAAGAACTTCTGGAGGAATTACCATCCCTGACCTCAAGCTGTACTACAGAGCAATAGTGATAAAAACTACCTGGTATTGGTACAGAGACAGGCAGGAAGATCAATGGAATAGAATTGAAGACCCAGAAATGAACCCACACTCCTATGGTCACTTGATCTTTGACAAAGGAGCTAAAACTGTCCAGTGGAAAAAGGACAGCATTTTCAACAAATGGTGCTGGTTCAACTGGAGGACAACATGTAGAAGAATGAAAATTGATCCATTCTTATCTCCTTGTACAAAGCTCAAGTCTAAGTGGATAAAGGAACTCCACATAAAACCAGATACACTGAAACTAATAGAAGAGAAGGTGGGGAAGACCCTCGAATACTTGGGCACAGGGGAAAAGTTCCTGAACAGAACACCAATGGCATATGCTCTAAGATCAAGAATTGACAAATGGGACTTCATAAAATTGCAAAGTTTCTGTAAGGCAAAGGACACTGTCAATAGGACAAAATGACAACCAACAAATTGGGAAAAGATCTTTACCAATCCTACATCTGATAGAGGGCTAATATCCAATATATACAAAGAACTCAAGAAAGTAGACAGCAGACAACCAAATTACCCTATTAAAAAATGGGGTATAGAGCTTAACAAAGAGTTTTCAATGGAAGAATCTCGAATGGCCGAGAAGCACCTAAAGAAATGTTCAGTGTCCTTAATCATCAGGGAAATGCAAATCAAAACAACTCTGAGATTCCATCTCACACCAGTCAGAATGGCTAAGATTAAGAACTCAGGTGCTGTCAAGGATGTGGAGAAAGAGGAACACTCCTCCATTGTTGGTGGGACTGCAAGATGGTGCAACCACTTTGGAAATCAGTCTGGCGGTTCCTCAGAAAATTGGACATAGCATTACCTGAGGATCCAGCTATACCACTCCTAGGCATATACCCAGAAGATGCTGGAACATATAACAAGGACATATGCTCAACTATGTTCATAGCAGCCTTATTTATAATAGCCAGGAGCTGGAAAGAACCCAGATGTCCTTCAACTGAGGAATGGATTCAAAAAATGTGGTATATTTAGACAATGGAATATTACTCAGCTATTAAAAACAATGAATTCGAGAGGTTCCTAGGTAAATGGATGGAACTAGAAATTATCATCCTGAGTGAGGTAAGCCAATCACAAAAGAACACACATGGTATTCTCTCACTGATTATCGGATATTAGCCCAGAACCTTGAAATGCCCAAGATGCAACTCACAGGCCACATGAAGCTCATAAAAAAGGAAGACCAAGTGGGGGTGATTCAGTTCTTCTTAGGAGGAGCAACAAAATACTCAAGGGAACAAATATCGAGACAAAGTGAGGGACAGAAACTGAAGGAGGAGCCATTTGAAGACCTTTCCACCTGAGTATCCATCCCATGTGCAGTCACCAAAGGTAGATGCTGATGTGGAAGTCAGGAAGTGCATGCTGATAAGGGCCTGATATGGATGTCTCCTCAGAGGCCTTCAAGAGTCTGACATATTCAGAGGCAGATGCTCACAACTAGCCATTGAACTGATCATGAGGTTCTCAATGGAGGAGTTAGAGTGAGGACTGAAGGAGCTGAAAGGGTTTGTAGCACCATGAGGAGAGCAACAATACCAACCAACCACAGCTCCCAGGGTCCTAACCAGCAGCCTGGGAGCACTTATGGAGGGATCCAGGGCTTCAGCTGAATATGTAAGAGTGGAGGGCCCTGCTGGGCATAGGTGGAAGAAGAGATCCTTGACCTCATGAAGGCTGGACGCCCCAGGGGGTGGGAATTTTGAGGGTGGGGAAGTGGGAGTGGGGGGGTAGGTGGGGGTTACATCCACGGAGAAGAAGTTGGAGGGGTAAGGGGATGGGGGGGTTCCCGGGTGGGTGGGGGATGGGGTAAGGGGATAACATATGAAATGTAAATAAAATATCCAATAAAAAATTCTATCATCAAACTGCCTTATAGTATATGAAGATATTTTGTAAGTTTCATGTAAACAAAGAGGTGTCTCATATGTATACATACATATATATATATATGAGATATACCCTGCCTCTTTATATACTCAATTACATACTGCATCATTCAATAAAAAATTTGATACTATGTGACTGGTTGGTCTCAGTATATTCTATATTCTTTAATTGTTGTTCATTATAACTGATCTTGCTTGACATATCTAGATAATTAAATGTGACTTTGAAATGTGTTTTATATGAGGAATCTTATTATTGAACATACTTGCCCCTATGAGAGACGTAAAATGGCAGGAAAAATCTAGTAAGATGAAGGAAGTTTCCAAATCTGCTTTCTCCCGATGCTGCAGTCACTCCAGTACAGTCAGTGAGTGCCTGAGAGAGCTGCACCTTGTGGAAATGATCTGATTCTTCAGACCTTGGTGCAGCCTGAGACAATTTATAAATGAAGGAAATGAAGGCCCAGGTTTGGAGACCCTGCAGGGTTATGAGGGCAAAGCACTTTACATTATTTCTCCTGTGTGGTAAAATCAAGAATATAATGGACAAGAGTGATGGATCAGTGGTTAGAACCATTTGCTGTTCTTCCTGAGGACCTAAGTTTGGATCCCAGCACCCATTTCAGGCAATTAACAACCACCTCTACCTATAGTTCCAGAGCGTCCAGCACCCTCTTCTGGCTTCTCTGAATACCTACATACATGTAACAGGCACATGGGTACATACAGAAAAAAAATCTAAAGATAGATGGAGAGAGAGAGAGAGAGAGAGAGAGAGAGAGAGAGAGAGAGAGAGAGAGCCTCAGTCAGTCTTAGCTTTTACTGTGCAAAGAACAAAACCAGAAATTATCCTGGTAGTCACAGTAGTAGCTTTGGAAATTTCAGCTTTGTTCAAGGCTATCACATACATATTACTAAATTTCATCAAAAACTTCTCCAAACTACAAACTACACATTCATTAGTAAAGAGAACGACTATAACTGTGCTGTAAGACTCTAGAGAAGCAACATGGCAATCTTCAAATTCATTTCTACTTTAGATGATGCAAAAACCTTTGTAAACTAAACAGTACAAATTTTTAATTGCTTAAATGTTTCAAAGAAATATAAATCCATAAAGCTATGTAGGAGAACAGATTTTTGAAATAAAGAAATATGTATAAACATTAGGGAGAATGAATAGAAGGGATAAAGAAAAGACATTAATACATTTTTAGGAAATAAAATAATGTGAAAATTGCTTTTGTTTAAAAATCTGCATCTTATGAAATAAGATAATATTTCAAAGAAAGTTTTGGGGAAAATTTAATATTTCAAAAATCACATCTTAAACATGAAACAGTTGAAATTTTGCTGTGCTGGAGTGTTTGTGGATGGGATTAGTTGACAGCCTGTTGGATGTGACTTTCACAGTCTGATGGCAGTTTGCAGGCAAGCCATCACACCTGTGACTCTGTGGTTGATTAATGAGTCTTTCAGCTCATTGCTACCATCTGAGAAGGGGCTGTGGCCTTTCTGAGCTTCGCTGGTTTATTCCCCTTAAACTGTAGTCCTGCCAGGGTATCTTCCATAAGAAAATCACACCTGGTTAAAGCTAATGAAAACCTCAATATGTCATTTTCCAGACAAGTCAAAAAGCATGTAAAACTAGACAAAAGATGTATTCAAGTAACATGAATGTGGTTTTGTCATAACTTGCCAATCTAAAGAGTAACATAAAAAAGCTCTCCTTAATGACATATTTCATAGTGTCAACTTTTAGAACGATAATTCCAGAGTCTCTGCAATATAGGGGACTTCTTCAATGTCATCTCTTTTACTATATGCACTATTTCCAAAAGAAGTGTTCTGATCCACTAGGAGATGCTCACTTGGCTCTAAATCCCTATAAATGATTAATGCGACAGGACACTCAGTCTTGTTAACCCCCCCCCCCCCGGTGCACATGAAGTGCAGGTGGCACTCTTGGAACTTGCAGGGCAGCTTCCTTATCCTACGCCTTGTTTTAGAACCTTAAAAGAGTTTAAATGTGAGCACTTCTCTTCTTATTATCTTAAAAGGAAGTGTGAAGAATGAAATGTGAGAGGAGACAGACAGGAACTGAGAGGATAATCACAGAGAAAGCAAAAACAGAGCCTGAGCGGGAAAGAGCAAGGGGAAGCCCAGTCTCAGAAGAGAGAGGCCAGGGACCTTGGTTCAAGGGTAAAGGAGCACAGATTCATTTTGCAGCACCTTTGTAGCTTCAAAACACCAGCAACATGCACGTGAATGCTAAAACTCATTTTAAGGTAACCACTTATTATATGTTTTCTATACTCAAGACCAGCAGTTTTCTTTCACTATGGAGGGGGAAATCTATATTTACATGACTGACAGAGATATACACAATGCTAAGTACTATCAACAACGACTGGCAGCTAGCCTAAGGTTTCTATTCTAACAATTTCCATTTTCTGAGCAATGATATTAATAAACCTTTTGTGTCATAGTAATGCTATAGGTGACCAGCCCCAGATAAGGAAGAGAATCTGTAAGATATAGTCTTGCAGTTACTCAGTGCACTACTATCATCTTGCCATTCCCTGAAATTGAAATTGACTGAACACAGACGAAGTGCTATTTGTAGACATGTACCTCCACACTCCAAGCAAACATTCTCTTCTACTTTATCATGCCAGAGTATAATAAAAATTCTTTATAATCATCATAATCATTACTTTTTTCAAGTTTCTTATTTGGGGTCTGAATTAAGAATTATGAAATAAAAATTATAATAATTCATAAATCTAGGTTTATAATTCCATTATTTTGACTGGTTTGAGAGCAGATTTTTGGCCAATAAATATATTGGTTTATTCAGGAACTTAACTGGACAATATCAACCAGGGACTCACAACTCTTCCCAAATTATTCTAAGATAGCATTGGCTACCTACTCTTGGAACTTGCAGGCTACCTACTCTTGTTCTATATAATGGTCTTCATGTTTATTTTGATGACCTCAAAGAATAAAACATTAGCTCATGCCATCAAAAAGTGGTACTTAAAGCTGGACAATAAAGCCATGAGTTTCTAAATTTAGATCTATTACTGTAGTTCATGGCTTAGGGTGCAAGTCACCTGGGGCTCCAGCTACCTTACAGGTCTGGTGTGAGGAAGTTCATCAAGAGAAATGTTTTCTAGCCGTAACGTGAGAAGATTTGAGATTTCTTTCCATTTAAAAAAATACAACTTAAAAAAACTTCCAAGAGCACAGAATGCTGTTAAACAATAATTAGGGCGATTCCTTGATTACATTCACTGAAGATGCAAATGTTTTCTTTTCTGGTTGCCACACAAACAAACTAAGCGATATCTTCTACTCCTTTCTGTAGCAGACATTGCTAATTAATCATGGCATTTGAGAAAAATCACTATCCTGGAATTCCCAACTCCAAATTCTTTTCTATTTGGGAATGGAGGGCATAAAGGTTCTCTCTAAAGAGATTCAAAAGGATACCGAGTAACTGATGAAATGTTTTTCTCTGTTACCAGAACTAGGACGTCATGATTCACAGCATATTGTCTGGTCTTGACAGATAGCACCACAAAGGGATGTTCAACTAAACATGTTTTCCTATTATAAGGAGAAGGTGACCAGACAAGCTTTAAATGGTATTTTTCAAAGTAGATTAGTAAACTTGAACTCTGGTTTTGGCTTTACAAGTACAGTGGTTGCTTAGGGTACATGAGTATACCAGACTTTCAAAGCAGAAGTTTGGTTCATAGACTTGGGTAGAAATCCTCCCCACCCCCCAAAGAAAATCATATCCTGTTAAGAGAGTGGCTCATCTTCCAACAATGAGGCAAACCAAAAGAGAAAACACTTGCACATATACTTGGAATAACTTGATATAGCCAGGATCTAAAGTGCCCCAAAGGCTTGCATTATAAACACCCAGCAAAGAGGGTGGTTGAGAGGTGATGAGGTGGTTACAAGGAAGATTTGAGGTCATTGGAATGTTCCTTCAAAGAGAATTGTGAAACCTACTGTGAGCTAAAACAAGCCTTTTCTCATTTTAAGTTGATTATCTCATGTACTTCGTTATAATAACAAAAGATTGGGTAACATGTAAACCAAATGGTTTCTAGATGAAATATTTTTGCATAAAAGCTAAAAAGAGAAAGAAAAAGGAGATCATTGAAACATACTCAAACCTCTTAAAACTTTAACTTCTCTATACTTTAAAATAATTAAATTTGAATGTCATAATGATCCAACTGGGATAAGAGTCAATGCTTTTTGAGGGCAGGACTCCCATCTCTTGCAGTCCTAGATAACATCTCGCACGGTAAATCCTGCACCAAAGTAGGCATTAGTTACACCATCTGTTGCCTCTGGGGAGAGAGACTGCACATTTCTAAGTATGGCAACTCTCCACCACAGCATAATGGAGAAAATGAAAAACATATCAGCAAACTGAACACTTCAGGAAAATTGCATTTTCAAATTGTGTGCTGTTTTCCCTTTAAAGAAGTAAAATTATTAAATAAAATATGTGAGAGGAAGCAAATATTCTTCCTTGTAGTGAAATTATGGATGCTTTTACTTTGTAAAATAACATTATTTCCAATGAGTGCATAAGTCTAATAAGAATTTCAGAGTTGTTATGAAGGAGCATCTATACATACATACATTTGCTGAAACACAACTCTGGCTTTAAAATCTTGGCTAGGTTTAGCTAAAAGTTAAAATGGAACAATTAATCAGCAAACAATTTTACTTCATTTCATCTTCAGAGACCTATTGGAAACTATAAATTTAATCTATGGTCACTTGATCAGAGTCAGTTTGGAGCAGAAACCTGAACATGCTGACTGATGTGGACACAGCTGAGCCTCTCTTGGGCATTCCCAGTTATGCACTAAATAGCAGACTGTGCCACTCCAGAAGAGACTGCAAGAAATGAGTGACGAAGAGCAAGACAAATCGGGCACACCTCTCCTACTTCACCAAGGCCACTAATTAAACTACCGCATCTTGACACAAGAGTCATCAATCACATGCCAAAAGTGTCCTTAGAAAGCTGCATCCCATTGAAGCTGTGCAAAATAAGGCAGATTGGATTTTAGTAGCAGACTCCAAGGCTACTAGATCTATGCAGTGCACAGTCCCTGCAATTGTGTTACTTATGTCCAATGAGCTACAGGCTTATATTAAGACAAGGATTTGAAAGAAGGAATCAAACTCTTTCAATATTCTTCAGTAAAAGGCCTGAGAGGACCATGCCCCACTTTTTTTTTTTCTATCACATCCTCCTCCCTTGACTCAGTCTGTAACTCTGTCCCAAGCAGTTAGTATCCATTCACTTGTCTCTTTGTGGTGAATAAAACCAATTCAGCAGTCAAAATGTAATGAAGAAAACCTTGCTTTGCTAAAATGGCAGTTATGCTACCTTCCACCGATATCACACAGCTTCCTGTCACTATGACCTGAAATAGTCAACTTAATAACAGAAAGGGATTATTATCCCTCCTGGAATCAGAGATTTTAGTTCATACCCAGTTGCCTTTGTTGGCTTGGTGCCTGTGGTGAAACAAGACTTTGTGCAAGGGAATCCATAGTGTAGAAAAGCTTCTTACCTCATGGTAACAGGAAAGCAAGAGAAGGAGAAGGGGCTGGGCTCTAAATGTTCCCTTGTAGAGAATTCCTCCAGTGACCCAATTCCTTCCACTAGGCCCTGCTTCCTAAAGGTTCCACCGTTTTCCAATGCAGCACAGGCTGGAGAGATGAGCCTTTCAGGGACATTTTAGGTACAAACCATAGCACCAACATTCCCACACCTTGATGTCACTTGTGCTGAACTCTGACTGCAATGCCTCCTGCTTTGCCTGTATTATATAGTCTTCCCATCTCTGACACAATATACCTGACAGAGACAATATGAAGGAGAAAGGATTCATTGTGTGTCCTCTGTTCTTAGGGGAAGGATGGCATAGTTAATGAAAGCGAAAGCATGTGGCTGACACCTCCCATTCTGACAAAGCAGAAATTTCAGGTTACTACCAAAAGCAGGTATCCTCATCAAGTTTGATCCCTAGTGGTCTCCGTCTGCCTACTACATACCATGTTCTAGACGTTCCAGAACCTTCTAAAATACTACAATTTGCTGATGTGAACCTACATAAAACATTTATTGTCAATTATAAGGTGGATGGACACAGCTTCTTTGACATTTTCTGACTTCCTTTCCACAGTTTGAATCATCTCTCTACTATAACTTTCTGCTGTAGGCCTATAGAAACTTGCTGAACCCTCGTGATAGTTATAATCATTGCTTTGGTTTTAAAAGACATTTACTATGTTTGACTCTGAACTTTATGAGATCAGGGGCTGTTGTTTTTCTGTTTCATTGTTGTGCCCAATGACGGTTGGATGAGCACACAAACAAGCAGCCACCCCTCTCCTTACCCAGCGTCTTTCCTGCTGCACGAATGGGAGGACAGAGCTTGTTAAAGCAGCCTGCTTTATTTTTGTGGGTTATATTGTAATCTTCTCATGTTTGCCAAAAAAAAAAAATTTCCCTGAATAATAAAATACCAAAGACCTAGAATCCTTTATCTAAACTTACTTGTTTTAGGGAATCCTAAAGCCTTTACAGCCTTTACAAGCCTTTACAGTTTGGACATATTGACATGGACAAGTAGCTCTTCAACTCTGGCTTTGTGCTGAAGCTGATGCATACAGTAAAGGCATAATACTGAGTAAAAAAGCCTTCTGGACACATGGGTGGCAAACAGCAGAGCCTTATCTCAGTTGCTGGTGCCATTAAACATCTGGCCAGAATGCCAGACCTCAGAATTTTGACTGTTACTATGTTTAATTCATTATCCCTGAATAGCCATTTTACAAGAATTGACTCCCAGTCAATAGCAGAAAACTAAAAGTCTCTCTTTGTAGCTTTAGAAAGGCTTTGTTATATAGAAAAAAATGACCATTATATGTCTTTATCCATATTTCTAAATCTCAACATTTGTCCTTTTTCTCACTTAAAATATGAACCAGAATAAAGTTTTGCATCAAAAAAAAAAATAAGAAAAGTATTTGTTGCCTCAGGTCAAATCACAAGGTATGTTCTGAAATAAAAGGAAGCCGTCCCAATACAACACATTTAGGCTGGAACCTTAAAGACCAATGAACTGAATGGCTCCATTCTCTTAGGGACTTTATGTTATGCAAGTCACAAGCAGGAGGTACCTGAGATCACCTCATCCCAGGAGTGACAGGCATCAAAACTATTAGTGGATGTCACAGGATGACACGTGCTGAAAATTAACATGGATCACTTCATTTACAGATGCCCTGGGATTTTGGAAAATTGGGAGGGATGAAAGTTCTGGGGACAGAAGAAAGACTTGATGATGACCCTGAGTTAATCTTGGATGAGCAGAACTAGAGACTGAGAGAAGCCATTGAGGGAAGCAGAGAGCTGGGCCAAGTTTCTTTTTATTTTATTTTATTGGATATTCTACTTATTTACATTTCAGATGTTATCCCCTTTGGCCATTCCCCCATCCTGAACTCCCTATCCTGTCTCCCCTCCTGCTGCATCTATGAGGGTGTGTTCCCACCTACCCACCCACTCCCACCTCCTCACCCTCGAATTCCCCAAACTGTGGCATCCAGCTTTCACAGGACCAAGGATCTCCTCTCCCATCTATGCCTGACAAGGCCATCCTCCACTGCACATATAGCTGGAGCCATGGGTCCCTCCCTGTTTGCTCTCAGGCTTGTGGTTTAGATCCTGGGAGCTCTGGCTGGTTGGTATTGTTGCTCTTCCCATGGAGTTGCAAGTCCCTTCAGCTCCTTCAGACTTCTCTCTACCTCCTCCATTGGGGACCTCATGATCAGTTCAATGGTTAGCTGCAAGCATCCCCCTCTGTATATGAGAGATTCTGGCAGAGCCTTTGAGGAGACAGGTATATCAGGCTCTTGTCACCATGCACTTCCTTGCATCCACAACAGTGTCTGTGTTTGTTGACTGCACTTGGGATAGATGCCCAGGAAGGGCAGCCTCCAGATGGCGGCTCCTCCAGTCTCTACTCCACACTTTGTCTCTGTATTTGCTCCCTTGAGTATTTTGTTACTCCTAAGAAGGACCAAAGTGCCCATACTTTGGTCTTCCTTCTTTTTGAGCTTCATGTGGTCTGTCAGTTTTATCTTGGGTATTGTGAGCTTTTGGGCTAATATCCACTTATCAGTCAGTGCATATGTGTGTTCTTTTGTGATTGGGTTACCTCACTCAGGATGATATTTTCTAGTTCCATCCATTTGCTTAAGAATTTCATGAATTCATTGTTTTTACTAGCTGAGTAATACTCTATTGTGTAAATGTACCACATCTGCTATATCCATTCCTCTGTTGAAGGACATCATGTTTCCTTGTTATATGTTGGACCATCTTTTGCCCATGAGTGGTATAGCTGGGTCCTCAGGTAATGCTATGTCCAATTTTCTGACGAACTGCCAGACTGATTTCCAGAGTGGTTGTACCAGCTTGCAATTCCACTAACAATGGAGGAGTGTTTCTCTTTCTCCACACCCTTGCCAGCATCTGCTATCCCCTGAGTTTTTGATCTTAGCCATTCAGACTAGTGTGAGATGGAATCTCAGAGTTGTTTTGATTTGCACTTCCCTGATGACTAAGTTTTCTTTTCTTTTGTTTTCTTTTCTTTTCCTTTCCCTTCCCTTCTTCCCTTCTACCCTTCTTCTCTTCTTCCCTTCTTCTCCTCTCCCCTCCCTTCCTTTTCCTTCCCTTCCCCCTTCCCTTCCCTACCTTCCCTTTCCTTTCCTTTTGATCTGCACAGAGTTCTCAATTGTAGACTTTTGGAAATGCTCAACTCTCCAGTAGTTTTTCATTATGTTATCTGTATGAGTTCCCTCATCAGTAGCCTCCACATTGTCTCTCAGCTGGTTAGTATACCATGATTAGTCTTGTAACTGAGGGAGGAGCACACTGCCATGGTTATAACATATTACGTGAGGATGACTAAGAAATGAACAAAAATTAGCTTGTACTTTTAGAAGAACATAGAGAAGAGAGGAAATGAGTTGGTAATATAAATTAAATTCCATGTGTTTCACTACAAGGAGCCAATATTATAATTTTAAGTTGACAAATTTGTAAAAACAGAAATGTAGAATATCCCTTAGATAGCTTATAAACCCAAATTAATAAAGCCAAAAAATGTTTCATGAAATTAACAGTGGAAAGAAATTTATGTGATTGAAGAGCCAGGGAGTGGTATTTTATATTCTGTATTTGATCACTTTTACCATTTGAAATAACATATGTATATATTTTCATATTTTGTAACAAATAAATTCCAACATTAACATAAATATTCAGGGTATTAAATTACCTTGATTTTGAAAGATTTTCTCAAAGACTTCACAATATGGAGCAAAGAGAACAGATTTTGAAATGGATCCCTAGGTACAGTAGGGTAGAAATGTCACTTAAAGAAAAAGGAGGTAACAGAGTTCTAAGCATTATACTCATGGTAAGCCTTGAAAGTAGTACAGTATACATGGAAAATCAGAAATATGTTATATACAAAGGAGATGAACAATATTATTAGTAGTTGTTCACATTTGATATAATATTTAATTATATTTACTAGACATAATTTTATCTCAAAATTATATTGTGAGGAATTATCTTCAAAGGTATCACATCCTCATTTTATGTTGCTGCAACATAAAGTGTGATTGATGATTGATATGCCTTAAAGCTGTCCACAATATTTTCATCCTCACTCAGACTGAATCAATGGGCCTCTTCCTAATGGAACCTGTGTTAAAACTTTTTACAAGAGAATGTAACAGAGGCTTTGGAGTCAGAACAGTATTTGATGAGGGAAATACTTAAAGAGTAGTCATTGAAAAGAGAATGTGTTCTATGCAGCAAGTTTTTAACTAGCTTTTGATCCATTGCAAGAACCCAAAAGTGCCAGCATGTGAATGCATAATTAGGTAGGTGAAAATTTATTACAAAGTGAATTTTGGTTCAATCTGACAAGCAAAAATTCTCCCAAGTCTGCTTTTGAGAAAATTATTATACCTTCCTTTCATCAAAATGTTGCCAATTCTGCATTTCTGTCAGTAGCATTTAACATATTTATTTAGCTTGTCTACTTTCTCACTCAAGTAATGGAGACCTTGTTTAAATTGCATCCTTTTTAACTTACATAATTCACAGTTATTTAATCTTGCCATATATAAAAACCTGTTTTCTGTATCCACTATGTCCCCCTACCTCAAAGTCTTTAATGTCCTTAAATAGTTCTATGTTCCTATCACTATATCACGATGACGCTGAGGATTCTCTCACCTCACTGGTAAAAGTCCAGTCACAGCCCTGAGGGTTTCCCAGTCTATGTCCACTACCTTTCAATGTTTCAATGTAGAGGGCTCTCTTTCTTGAAAGGACTATAAATAACATAAACAAAACTGTACTTTTAGTGGGAACTGTGGAAGATTCTTATTAAGTAACTTGAATCTTATTACATTAGTTATCAAGTCTGTTGGTAACACTTTAAGACCCATCTTGTAAAAGAACACAGTGCTGCTTTATGATGGAGGCACATTCAGAGAAATGTGTCATTAGGTTGCTTTTTAATTGTGCTAAGATCACAGAGTATACAAGCTAAGAAGGCTTCAAGGCTGGTGGTATAATCCTATTTCATAAGAATCCACCATATATGTGGTCCTGGGCTAGCAAAAGTTTTAGCCAGTCCATCAGTGTTTAAGTACATTCCCTAGAAAATTGTTACTTTATTTCAAATGAATGCCTTGACCACAGTAGATGCTTAGAATATGTGCTGACTAAAGCAGAGTTCTATAGAACCATTACACAAAAGTAGTCACAAACATAATTTGAATCAGAATCTTATCCTATTATTTAGAGTTCTGTGCCTCTGTGCCTTGGTTTTATTACTAATAAAATGATAATGACATTGATGTATAAGTTTACTGTAGGATTATAGTTAAACACATGCTTGTAAATAAATTCAATTTTCAAGCCATAGTTCACTCCATTATCTTCACTATCATAAGTACTGATGCAAGAAGTATACAGCTGACATATTCAGAGGCAGATGCTCACAACTAGCCATTGAACTGATAATGGGGTTTCCAATGGAGGAGTTAGAGTGAAGGCCATTGGAGCTGAAAGGGTTTGTGGCACCATGAGGAGAGCAACAATACCAACCAACCACAGCTCCCAGGGTCTAAACCACCAGCCTGGGAGCACTTAGGGAGGGATCCAGGGCTTCAGCTGAATACTAAGAGTGGAGGGCCCTGCTGGGCATAAGTGGAAGAAGAGATCCTTGACCTCATGAAGGCTGGACGCCCCAGGGGGTGGGAATT
>NW_021621185.1:1413702-1419656 GCF_004785775.1 Grammomys surdaster | reverse complement strand
GGGGTAAGGGACAACATATGAAATGTAAATAAAATATCCAATAAAAAAAAAGAAGTATATCTGAGTGGGCTTCCTGTAGCTTACATGTTTACAAAAGAGATAAATTTGTTAAAAGTATGAACAGTCTTTAAGATTAGCTTAGGGAAGACGAAAACCTTTTGTGAAGCAGAAGAGCAAGAAAGGTTTTTTTTTTCCTTCAGTCTAGGAGACTGAATATATTACATTTAAAAGACAATTAAAGGAAACTTGATGACCTTGTGAATATTATAATTGCTCATATAGTTTAGCATGAGAAGCATTTTAAGTCTGTAGTTAAAAGACATCCAAAGGAAACCTAAAATTTGTGACTAGGATAGCTCATAGACCAGATTTACCATGAGAAACACTTTAAGTATGTAGTTAAAGACAATCAAAAAATTTAAAATTTGAACTTGTGATTATGAAAGTCGGATTGTAGAGGAGAATGTTTTATTAGAGTTAGGCTAATTTATAAGAACTCTATTGGTTAATGTTAGGACAGTGTCATAGAAAGGAGAGGAAATATGAAGCATTTAGTCATTGGAAATTGAGTTTGGATAAGGAAGTAACAGAAAGTCACATTTGTGAAAGCTTACATCTGAACTTGTATACCCTTTATCATGAAGTCCATGAACAAGGGAAACCTGTCAGTCTTTTTTGATAAAAGACCTGGTAGTCTTAACTAGTTAATAAATTAACTAATAAGCTAATATGGTGTTGGATTACATTGAGGCAAAGAGCTAGGTCTATTTTTTAACTGTCAAGATATAGTTATCTACAAATACTATCAATGTAGTCAAAAATCTGGAAAGAATAAGTTATAATCTAGCAGTAATGTATTAATTAAAATGACAGAGGTTGGTCGATAGACTACTACTTAAACAGTTTCCAGGTCCCTATGCTCTCCATGGCAATTTGGGCACAGTCAGTCTGACTATCAGACTCTGAAGTTGAGAAGCCTTTTCCTATGGAGTAGGAAGACATTTAACTCTCTGGGTATCCTTTGTCAGTCCACAGTGTAGACCACGTCCTGACAGTGAGCAAGGCAATAGATCAGTGTTTCTCAGTGGTTTTCATACCACAATCCAGATAGAATCCTGTCATTGTGCCCATATCTTCTCGCAGACCCTGGCGGGTAAACTGTCAGGATTTGGGAGTCTCTGTCTATCATAATAAGTTTAAACATTTGACTTTACATTTAGCAGATTTCTGAAAAGACTGAGAGCCAGTATCTATTAAGAATATCTGTATTAGACAACCTGTGTTTGTTTAATGACTTGTCCTGGATGTACCTAGCAAATATAGAGAGAACACTATAACTTAATGGCAGTAGCAAAAACAAGGCTAAACATATATTTAAGGCAGTGAGCTTTAACTTTTTTACTGTTTAAAAATCATTATTTACCAAGGCAGTATAGAATGAAAACCTTATCTTAGTTGGAAAGTGTCCTTGGAGACTTTAAATCAGAGTGTCTTAATGTGAAGAGGCAGTGAGATGGTAATTGTCCATAACAAAGATGGCACTGAAGCTACTGCAAGCCATGGGACTGCCCTTATCTAAGACAGTGCTAAATCAATTGCATAGAAAACCTTATCTGCCCACAATAAAGATGGAAGACAGTCACAGGCCTGCCCCTAGAATGATGCTGATAGTCACATTAACATACTAACTCTTTCCTTCTTTCATTTACTATTTTGTATTGAATAAGTCTCCACTCCCTTCCTCTCTAAGTCACTCTTTCTCTCACTAAGTAGAACAGGGTGGGATCAAAATCACCATCCTCCTGCACTCAAATCCCAAGTGTTGAAATATCACATGACTTTTCGCTACTCTATAGGGAAAATACTTGTTTTTATTCTTATGATGGAGTTGCCTAGGCTTGAATTTTTAATTACCTACATGTACTTGCTTACCTTGTCTTATGATTGATCCCTTAATTCATTTATACTTCATACAAATTCAGATATGTTTATGTTTATATTCCTCATTTGCTTTCTGTTTCTCTTTTGTTCCTTTATTCAAATAATCCATTCTTTTGTATTTATATGAGTAAGATTTTGACTATAACTTAGCACTTAAATTTCAATTATCCATTTAAATTATTCCTTTAGTTCTTAATCCAAAGTACTACAATTCAAAGTTCAATTGAAATATATAGTAAGGCAGCAGAAATGTAAATTCTGTAGTATTCACACTAAATAAAAAAAAAGAAAGAAATTACAGGAATTTTAAGGAAACATTTTATTTATTCTGTGAATGTTGAAGTACTGTTAAATCAACATGCAGTCACTATGAGATCATTAATGAGCTATATTATTTTCTTCAGCATTTGAATCACATCTTAATTTGGTCTAGTGCTAGTTCAAGTACTCAATAGTGGAAAAAAATAGGAGCCACTATATTGAATGGATTAAAATCTGCAAACTGCATGTTTGTTTTTTCACACCTTTTTACAAGGTACATCTCAAGTTTCCAAAACAAGTTTGAAATAAATGAATTGATGGTTTCATATTTCCATGTTTCAAAATTATTGTAAAACTGTAATGATCACAAAACCATAGTACTGAGGTCTGGAAGGATATCTCAGTGGTGTTCACTAACTACTTTTGCTGAGGACCAAGGTTTGATGCCCAGTGCCCATATGGTAGCTCACAAATATCTATAACCCCAATTCCAGATAATCAAACAATCTCTATTAGCCTCAGCAGGTACAAAGCCCACACATGCTGCACAGCTATATGAGCAGAAAAAAAAAACGAGCTATATACCATTAACTAAAATAAATTTAAAAATGGAATTTCTCAGCTTTTAAAACATGAGTTAAATTTTATTCAATATTGTCCCCACACCAGACAGTATCTAAGCATACAACTTCATTTATTTTTTAAATACTCTTGAGTTATATTTTCCTTATTATAGGTATATAAGATCTATGTGTTTCAAATCAAATGTATTCTATTTTTGCACATTCTTTTCATGTTTTATTCTTTCATGCCCAGTTGTCTAAAATAGACATATAATAAATAACGTTTTTACATCTGTACACATCAGAACTTCATTTCTTAGTATACTAAATCAAACACTCTTTTGCTATTTTGCCTACTGACCTAGAATTTTCATTCTCTGAGTCAATCTACTAATGAAGAACTGCAGGTGTAGGAACATAAACTCTATGTCCCCTTGCTTCTGAGAAGCATACCACTGACTGCTCTGGAAGTGATGGACTCTGGTTCCTGTAATTCATTATCTCACCTAGAACACAAAAGGATTCCTTTCTTCCTAGCCATACATTTTCAGTCTCATATCATCACTTTTCTGAAAATCTCTTAAAAATTCATTTATAGATAAATCTCATAACATAATCCACTTTTAAAGTAGCGAAAACACATAAATACTGATTTCTAGATAATAATTATTAATTGTACTTTAGTTTTCAGATTTTTCCTTAGCATGTTAATCTTGTAGCTCTGATATAACTCTAACTTTTATCATCTACAGTCATGGACAAATGATCATGTTTACTTTAAAATTTGTACTGGAAAATTCCAGTATCTGGCACACTTATAAATTTCTCAATATTGCCATTTTTCTTCTTCCCTTGATTCTCACATTTCTATATTTTTTATTGGTTTCTACCCAGTGTATGTGAAAAGTCTTACAGATCTCTATTTCCCTCCTTGGCAATATTTCATATTTTCAAGTTCGAGTTATCTTGTAAATGGGGCTTTTAAATGCTTTGATAGAAGTGTATTCTATCTCTTCTAATTCTTATTAATGGGAACATGAACTACTTCAAATCCATAACAAATATATTTGTAGGTAAAAGTAGGCTTTTAAATATTGAGTTTGAAATTCACCAAGGAGCTTTCTCACCACTTACTCATTCTTACTACAGCAAATATACTTTAGTGCATATTTAAACACTTTAAACTTAAAAGTATAAGTACTGAAACTTACTCTTATTAATAAGTAAGAAAAGCGTTTTTTTCCTCCACTAGGTCTTTTCATTTTGGACCACATTTATTTAATATTTTGGGTTTTAAAAGTCCTTGATTTTTGCTTTTGAAGATTTGTATATACATGCTATTTTTAACTAGCCCCCGTAACCATAATTTGTTTCATGTTCAATTAATAACTGTGAGACTGAGGTTAGAGCTCAGCAGTTGAGTGCTTTCCTAGCTTGCATGAAGCCCATACCACAAAATTAAATTAGTAGAATGACTACACACATGTGTTTCTGATCACTCGGGAAACCTTTTTATACAGGCATAAAACTCGCAAATCATAGGAACACACAAAATAAAGAAAGAGATGCAATTAAATCTTTGACATAAATTTATTTCAGGAGTCAGAATCCCAACTGAGAATCAATAACTGGCGTGTTGTTTCCTAATTGCTTAAAATGAAAGATAATTGTAATATCTCACTGTGGTGGTTTGAATGATAATGGCCCCCAATGGTTCATAGATCTGAAGGCTTGATCATCGGGAAGTGACACCATTAGGAGGTGCAGTCTTGTTGGTATAAGCATGGCCTTGTTAGAAGCATGTTACTAGTGGTGGGCTTTGAGGTGTTATAAGTTCAGGATACTCCTAGTGGTTCTCTCTCTTCCTGCTGCCTGTGGATCCAGAAGTAGAAATCTCAAGATACCTCAGCAGCGTCGTGTCTCTGTGTGTGACAACATGCTTCCTGCTATGGCAGTGATAGACTAAATATCTAAAACTGTAAGTATAAGCTCACCCCCATTAAATGCTTTCTTTTAAAAATTTCCATGGTCATGGTATCTCTTTACAAAAACAGAAGACTAAATGAGACACACATTATTAGAACCGAAGAGCAGTAACCGAACACTCAAAGTCAATACGTACTGTGGAATATGAGTTATAAGATTGACTTTGATCTTACTGGTTTTTACGTAGCTGTTTGAGTGGTGAACTTTTGTCCTACGTCTACACATAGGAAATTATACATTCACATCAAAGAAAAGTTAGGAGTGAGGAATTAGCAACACCCTAAGAGACAGAAAAATATTCACAAGACTTTCAATATATAACACTCCACTTAAATAATAGTTTTGAAAATGTGTATCTTTTCTATTTTTAAATGTGTATTTTTAATGTAAATTGTTATAACAAATTTATATTCATAACCATTCTGTAAGGACAGATTGATTTCAATTCATATATTCAAGAATACAAATATGAGTTTTTGGGCAAGCATGAGGACCAGAAGTCAGATCCCAGGACCCATGTAAATTAGGATATGTTAATCTGTTTCGACAATAGCACTGCTCCAATAATGAGCTAGGTATGGAATAGAAGAATCTTTCCACAGGTTCATGGGCCACCCACTCTGGCTTATACTCTAGAGGACATGATCTTATCTCAAACAAGGTCAAAAGTAAGGATCAACATTTAAGGTTGTTCTCTGATATCCACAGGCCAGTTGTGATACATGCATGACCTCACTCATATGCAAAATCATTGGTGCATGTATACAAACACATGCAGAGTGAATTTCAGAATATGTTTCATGAAATTCTCAAAGACATAATTTTTCAAAGGAACCAAAACCTTGGGAATGTCACCAACACAGAGATAAAGATAAACGTATCATGTTTAAATATTTTCTCCCTAATAGAAAGCATAGCAGAAATATCAACATCTGCATGATTCCTTTAACTATTTTAAAACATTACTTACCTCTATTGTTGAGATTCAAGTCACATTTGAAATAGATGTCAATTTTGTCCATAACCTTATAGCACCAATATTTAGATTTGTTTATTTAAACTATGTATCTATTTACATTTAAAATATCCAAAAAGCATACCTATACCTCTCCACTGCTTGAGAAATTCCTAGGTGGCTTATTTATTGCAATAAGAGAACAAATCATATATATATATATATATATATATATATATATATATATA
>NW_021621185.1:1386026-1403702 GCF_004785775.1 Grammomys surdaster | reverse complement strand
GGATGAGAACTAACCTGCTGAATGTCAAATAAAGTTGCAGTACTGCCTCCAGGTTTCGGTTTTCCTTTTTGTTGTCTGCCCCATGGGTGGAATTTTTGGATCTAGGGAATTAATCTGAGAACTTCTGTTCTGGGAACGTGGGTAATTAGAAGTATGTGAAACATTCTTTTCACAGAAGTCAGTGTATTAGTTAGTTAGGATTGTGGGGGAGTTTTTGTTTTTTTTTTGAGATGGTGCTGCTTGTTCTGTCTGTAGATTAAGAGATTAAGGCTGGCCTTGAACTCAGAAGCCACCTCCCTAGTGTTGCAATTAAATGTGTGTGCCACCCTGCCCAGCTTGTTTGTGGCTTTTAACTACAAAGCTAAGGTGTTAGGTCTCATTTTTCGTGCAAGGTTGTATGTGAGCCTAAGATTATGGGGTAATGTACCGAATTAATTTATGTTGTGTGGGTCCCAGGAATTGAACCTGTGTTGTCAACCCTGGCTTTTCAGCCATCTTTGCCAACCAGTCTTGTTTTGTCTCTGGAATGTGTTGTGTGCCCTTAAGACAGCATTTTTTAAAAGTCAGTACAAAAAGAATGATTTTTATTAAAAACCTTGGGGACCAACAAAAAAAAAAAATAAAAATAAAAATAAAAAGCAAATTTATCTCATGCCATTTATACTAGAGGTTCAATGCTTTATAGCTCATTTAAAGTGCTTTCTCATTTACCTGATAACATCCACAGAAGCAGAGAGATATTGAGCACACATATGTGCTAAGGGAGGGCTCAGACTCTCAAGGGAGGGAAGACTGACAAGCTGCCTGTCTCTTCCGGCCTTCTGCAGACACAGCTGAACAGATGTTGCCTCTACTCATGGCAAGATGACCCAGCAAAAGTTAAATTTTATGGCTCAAACATATGAATCAGCTTAACATGGAAATAAGGTAAAACAACTCAAAATCCTTTGTACAGGCCACATAAATGTTAATTTTTGCTTCTTAAAAAAGTGGTGGTGGGGGATACTATGCACACTTAAAGATAGGTTGTGTCCTCTTACTTCTGACACACAGAAAGCTATACATTTAAGTTACATTTTACACTTAATTTCTACATACCTGATCTAGCATGCTTTCACTGAACACCTTATGCACATGGAAAGGATTAAAAGCAGGAGGCTGATCTTCATTTGTCAAGGCCACCTTCAAAGGTCGGATGGGTAATAGCTTTTCTTCTGAACCATTCATAGCAAACAGTTGTTCTTTTAAATATTCCTTCAAGGAAAGGCATTCAGGTCAGGATGGTGAGAAGTACATTCTCTTTAAAAATAAAGGGGTCTCTATTCTGGCTTACTCTTTCAGCACATTATCTAAATTATAGTATACTGCTCGCCTCAGGAAAAACACACTCAAGATACCTAGCAGAGTAGATATCACTATTACAATAAACCTATCAAAACCAAGTTAAACCTAATGCATTGCATAGTTTTAAAAACACTTAACAAATCCTCACATGATGAATGAACAGTCAGTATGTCACAATCTTTTTGAGGCATTGTTCCCTCATTGACTTCACATGTTCCAATGTCAGGCTACCAAAACAAGACTCCAGTGCATGACTGTGCACAGGAAAATACTGCTTGTTCATTCATTAAATATAGTTGCTCCATACTCTGGGTCCAGCTGAGCGGTAAGCATCCTGATTTTACTGCAAGGAGTCTCATTCTGTGTGGGATTATTTATAATGCAAACTTCTACACAATTTCCTTGCTGTGGACTGAAAACTATCAAGGCTAAATAGAAAGTCAAAATATGTAATTCTAATCATCTAAGTACTCCTGCAGTCTTGGACAAGAAAAGACAGTCGCCAGCATTATAGCTCATTTTCTGCCTATAAATAAGTAAGGCAAATATCCCTAGTCTGTTTTATGGAACTGTTTCTTGAAGGCGGCAGATTAAATTTACTAGAAGAATTCCATCAACCTAACAAATGCTTGCTATTAATAAAGCCATTTAACAAATAAAAAAAGGTTTGCCTGTCTTTTAATAAACCACAGTATATTCTTCCTCACCAGCTTCTAATCTAGCACATATTTTGGAATGTTAGAGCTGCAAAGGATGGCAGGACTCATCCAAAGGCTGGCTACCTTGTGTGGGACAAGGGGACAGAAGCAACTCAACAGAAATGTTGTTAGGATCTCAGCCATTGCCTCATCATCCAGTAGCTGGATGGGAAAGCAGTTGAAAGTTTAAAATATTCTGGCCCAACACCACACTCAATGTTTGCCTCTGAAAAGTCAGAGGATAGGTCTGGGGGCTTATGCAGTAAGCTGTAGACATATGACAAGAAGCCATAGATCTAGTCTTAGCTTGCCGTGTGTGTGTGTGTGTGTGTGTGTGTGTGTCCCTATGTATGTACAACATGTCCATCATGGAAGGCATAGGAAGGCATATTTCAGATCCTATGGTGCTAAACATCTAAAAAAAAGTACTACTCTAGTTATCAATAACTGTGATTTCTTAAGCTTTCTCATGACACATCATGTCGTTAGATAGATCAGTTCTGTAATGACACACAGACTCTTATTAAACAGGACTAGGTAATGACAAATCCATGAAAAATAGAACTTTATGACTATGGTATATAGCAAAACCAAAATGTTTCTCCATCATAACTTAAGTAAGGGTTTTTTTAATAGGAATAAAATTCTCATTGGAGAAGAATGATTTGCTTTGGCTACTAACAATTTTTCTGAACTCTTTTCCATTGTTATAGCTATATTTAGACTTTCCTGCCTCCACTGTCTAACAAAAAATCAAAGTTGCTGCCAGTTCTGACTAATCCTTTCTCCCGTGTTTTCTCTGCTATATTAATAGTTATCAGTACTCATTAAAAATCAGTTTCTTGGGCCAGCTAGATGGCTTGTTTAGTAGAAGTGCTTGCTACACTACCTGGTGATCTGAATTGGATCTCTGGAATCCACACAAAAGTGAACGGAAAAGAAGGATTCCACAAAGGTCCCCTTTGACTTGCTTATGCACACACATCACATACGGCACACATATGATAATAAAAGAGCAGCAGTGTCTTGGGTCTAGAGAGATGGTACAGTGGGAAAGAGCTCCAGCTACACAAAACAAGATCCTGAATTCAGAAGCCAGTACCTACACAAAAAGCCAAGCATGGGCCCATGCACCTTCTCCCATAGCAATGGGGTCTCTAGGGAAGTGGAGGTGACAGCAGAAAGGAAAGATGACAGACTGAATGACAGTTCTGTCTAAAGCAGTGGTTCCCAATGTTCCCAGTACTGGAACCTAAATTGGCTAAAACCCCTCATGTTGTGGCAACTTCCAACCATAAAATTATTTTCAGTGCTACTGCCCTGAACACTGTTTCCCCCGCTCTCAGCATTGCTTAATTGCAATAGTTCTTTGTGTAGGGTTGAGGGCACAGTGGCATTCTATTGCTGTTGTCCTCTTTCAGCTCAGGTTTAGACAGCTGTGTTGGTGAGACTATAGATATAGCTCTAACACACTTAGAGGACAATGTCTTATCAAACTTCTTTATCCTCTTACACTCTGTCCTTAGAGATTGTGATGCCATATAAATAAAACTTCGAAGGTCTCCAGACTGTAAAACCTGATTTTCAGTCCTCACAAGAATTTCTTTAGCCAATCTGGGTCACAAGACAGATGTGCCATTGAAGAGCATGACTTTCCAAGAACGGATTTTCAGTTAGCCATAAAGAGAGACTATAGGCAGACCTGAGCATGATCACACAAGCCGTCAATCTCAATACACAAAGGGCCACTGCAAGCAAACCTCTGTGATTTCAAGGCCAGTCTGGTCTACATACCAAGTTCCAGACCAGCCAGGCTAAACAGTGAGACCCTGTTTTAAAAAAGAAGAAGAGGAAGAGGAGAAAGAAGAGGAAGAGGAGGAGGAGGAACAGGAGGAGGAACAGGAGGAGGAGAAAAGTAAAGGTGAGAAGAAGAAAATCATAAGCTCAATATTTTCTTGATGATTTGAGTTTTTTTTTCTTATTACATACAACTTTACCAACCCAAGAGTGATGCTTCCAGGAAAAGAGCTACGCCTCTCTTTAGAAACATCCTTCATTTCTACAAATACCAGATCTCACCTGGTATTTGTTGGCTGAATGGGCCACAAACACACAATTCCCAAACTACAACTCGCATCTCTATATTTCAGAACTGAACTGAGTTTATGAGCCATGTTATTGTTTAAATCATATAAATAAAACCCACGTTGTTTCAAGAAGCCTTTTTCTGTACATGCAGAAGAGCTAGGGCTAAATAGATTCTATTAATAATGCAATATTGAGTTTAGTATTGACTTTAAAAAGTATTATCACCTCCTTGACTAACCCTTAGCTGCCAGCAGACGCTGCCTCAGGCCAGTACACACCTAATTGCTCGGTAAAAAGGCCGTTTCCCTACCTCATTGAGCCGCATGATGTGATAAATTTGCTGCAGGTACTTGCTGCCACCTGGTTTGTGGCAGAGATCCAGGACCATCGCGTTTGTTTTCTGCTCAGTCAGTTCAAGAGCAGCATCTCCTTCTGAGCCTGAGCTTTGCTCCACCGTCAGGAATGTACTAAACACAAAGGACAAATATGTATCAGTGATAAGGGGCTCTAAAGATGGAGAAAATCAGAGACTGTGTGTGACAAGCAAATGTGCATCTTGTAGTCAAAGACTCTCTCCCATAAAGACTCTCTTCAAACAGGCAAACCTTCCCAAACCCCTGCAGCTACACTACACAGGGCCCGGGAACAAAGCACCTGAAAGTATCTTTAAATTCTGAATCAGCTCTTTCAAAAAGAACTCTTTGTTGAATTTCTATTCCTATCTATAAAATGCTTCCCATTGCTGCAATTGTTGAAATTGCTCTAATCACGGGATAAAAACAAAACATTTCTTTTTAAGAACATGTAAGAAATAATTTGTATTTTCTCTTTGAAGACAAAATGAATTACTGATGGCAGCAACGTTTTAGTATTCTGTCTTTTGTACGTTCCTCTTTACACCTGTGCTAAACACAGTAAAGACTAATTAACATGTTGAAATGGAGAGTCTGTTGTGCCATTTAGAAGCTGGATGCTTGAAGACTCCACACTTACCACTGAGCATTTTAAATTGACCTTTGACACCTGTTGCCTTAACACACACACACACACGGACACACACACACACACACACACACAGACACGCACGCACACACACACACGGACACGCACACACACACACGCACACACACACACACACACACGGACACGCACGCACACACACACACACACGGACACGCACGCACACACACACACACGGACACGCACACACACACACGCACACGGACACGCACACGGACACGCACGCACACACACGCACACACACACACACACACGGACACGCACGCACACACACACACACACGGACACGCACACGCACACACTACTTCTCCAACTTATTAGTTACAACAGACACTTATTGAAAATCACTATTCTGGTTATTATTCCCCTCAAAAGATGTACTATTATCCTACCTGGGATGAGGGAATATTTTACACAAATGAAGAATTTCTTTTTGTTCGTTTTTGAAGTTTTCTGATTTTGAGAATTATTTGCATGTTTTAAGAAATAACAAAAAGTGAAAAAGTGAGATACTTCCAACCATACTAGTGTAAACATATGACAGTAATTCTCACCGTGTTCTCCACATGAACTTTCTTACTATAAATGCTATTAGACTGTGTTAGGCTTTGTGATCTAAGTATTTGTAGGCATGTTCGTGGTTTTATACTTTTCCCAGGATGAATGAAATTTACTATGGTGTAATCAGCTCTATGCTGCAGTTCACTGCAGAGATTTTGCCATGATTATAAAATTAGTTCTGCTAAGAGTCAGTGCCGTTGACCTGAAGACTCCAAATGATACCCAGCTGCTGGACATTAACTTTGATATTGCTTCCACATGCAGCTTCAAAACACCCTTCTCTCTTTCACACACACAAAGGAAATTTAAGACTACATAGTCTTGCTCAAGAAAATAGCAAATAAAGTGACTCCTACTGACTTAGAAATGCTCATTAGCTAAAGTACATTTTTAAAAGACATCATCACACTGAGAGAAATTTGCATGTATCATTTTGAAACTGCATACATGTTGCAAGCAAAATTTCTTGTCAGGTTTTTCAGAGGGTGACATTGAAAAAGTTGGGGCCCTCTGACAAAGGGGTGTCTCAGTGTCAGCCCCTGAATTGTATCCTTCCCTGTCCATCACTGTGCAGGTGAAGCAAGTGATTGGATTCAGTCAATGCTATGATTAATGAGTTCCTCTCTGGATTTGGGACTGCCTATCAATCATGTCATTAGGGAGAATGTGCCCTGAAAGAGGCAGACCTTAGCCAAGGAATAACTGCATTAATCTTAATCTGTATATGCACCCAGCCAGCCAAGTCAGGGTCACCATGATGAAAAACAATAGTCTTCAACTCGACAAATTACTTTGCAAAGGCAGACATTTCTTTACTTTTGTGGCTGTGTGTTCTTCAGAATCTAAGTTGACTGTTTACAGCTTGAGAGTTACTACAAAGTGAAGGTTATTTTAATGAATAGTAATGCTTTCAGGCAGCGTGCAGGACAGGGATGTCTACAGCTGCCTTCCCTCCAACTGCGCTTATTTTCATGAAACCAAAGCTAAATCTGGATGCAAATGGGAAAAGCATAATTGAATGATATTACATACTTCCAAGATAATCTCTTTGAGTATTTTAACAGAAAAATATTTTAATTTAAGTTGTTGCACACAATTTTTTGTCTTAAAGAAAAAGCCCATGGTAAAGCTAAGGCAACCTTGGATTTGAAATGCATTTATACATTTTCCTTATAGTGAATATCTATGAGATTAATTTATGAGAAAATAGGGACATATAAAAAGCAGATAATCAATTTAAAATCAAGGTTAGGAAGAAATCTATGTATTGCATACAAGCTCAGTGAACTCGCTATGTATGATAAGTTAATTTTAACTTTATTTCAAATATATATGCAAAATAACTTTAAGTCTGCATTTGTGTATATTAATACCACTATGAAACTGAGAGACACATGACCCTGTGCTAGTTGCCTAGCTTTTCAGGATCCTCAAGGGCTAGAAAATATTTTAAAAATCAGCAAATCCTCATTTTTGAATTTGAATTTTTGACTGCTAATCAACTCTCCAGTTGCCATTGTACTGCAGGAGATCCTGAATGTAGCTGTTCCTTTTAGAGCTGAAGAATTACCTTCTGAGGGGAAAAAAATTCTAGTCATTCAGTAATGACTAGAAGTGTTACTTTAAATAGACTTCATTCCGAGGAGTTCTTAACTAGCAATATCATAAGTTTTACTTCGTAAGTATAGCCAGATCTGCTGGGTTTTGCCTTCTTTTTCTTCACATCCACTGCCATGAATAATGACATTTAACCTTAATCTTCAACCCAGTGACCTGGCGTTGGATGTAAATGTAAAGAAGAAGGTCACCCACTGTCAAGGTTACTAAGGATTTCCTGACTTCTATTATTATTTCTTCCCATTCACACACCAAAAGAAATTGTCTAACTTTCTGTATGACTAGACCCGAGAAACCAGGGCTTCTTCATACTCAACATATTGATATGGGTTAAGATTGATGAGCAAAATATACTGGTTACCATTCTGCTAACCAGTGAATGCAATATATTTTTGTCACTGACTTTTTTGTTTTGTGTGTTTTGTTTTTGTTTCTTTTTGTTAGTGTTAGTTTTTGAGATAGGGTCTCACTATGTAGAGCAAGTCTCAGCCTTCTGAGTGTATACAACCACACTGGGCAGCACACAATGCATTTTAACCTGAGTTTATAAGTAAAAAACCTCTTCTTACTAGTCTTCAATTGGATGCTGAATATTTATTAATTCGTTATTCAAAACAGATCTGCCAGCAGGAGATCATCCTTGAAACTGAAGTTTTGGGAGAGATGTAAAATGGTCCATTTACAAGGAAGGGGTTCTTATTTGCTCATCATGTCAAGCCTGGGCTTTTCCTCACTGCATTTACAAAGAGAAGTAATCACATTTCAGGTGACTTTCAGTTACTGCAGGCAGAAAGTGTCTGCTAGCCATGTGCACAACACACCTTTACTGACTAGTTGGGACGTGTGCACTGGTGTTCAAACAATGGGCTGATCTGGTCATGCGCAGAGCACCTGAACCGAAATCCTTTTATCAATAGCATGCAGCGTTAGACCTACAGACGAACCTCAATACAGGAGAACTCTACACACATATTTGAATTCACTGGGGACCCTTAAAAATCTTTGCAGTGCCACAAATCACTTAGCTGCTGGTGACAAACCTATGAGAAAGCTGACATTTCACTACTGAAACAGCTGGGTGTGTTTATAGCCTGTGAGTGATATGCCCCAGTTGCCCTCTGGGATTCTTACATTACCAGATGAAAAATGTGTACCTTTTTGACAATCGGGTACACAGAAAGCAATAAAAAGCCTTTTATATCCATTAATTCTTTCTTAATTCAATCTGTGCCCACTCCATTTACAAAATGCCTCCGGCTATGCACTGGATACCTGGTCGCACACTGAAGTGAAACTAAATTCGTCTGGGTTGAGATACACTCTTATAATCAGAAACCTTAAGATGGAACCTAAACCAGGATAGTATTCCTGCATATCAGAAACCTTAAGATGGAACCTAAACCAGGATAGTATTCCTGCATATCAATGGGGTTCAGATTTTACAAAGAACCTCAAACAGCCCAGTGTTCAGTGGAGTGCTTATCATTTTCTGTGCTCCTGAAAGGTCTTGTGATTTTTTTTTTCCAAATGATCATCTAATGCCCATCTGACAAAACGCTGTTGGTGTTGTGTATTGGTGACTTTAGTACTGAGAAATTACTTGATGAGGTTGGGTAAGAGACAGGCACAACTTTACCATTGGATGCTCAGCGTCCTTGCTTTCAGAAGCTGGTGCTCCATCCAGTTGGGTTTTTGCCGCTCGATGATCAGGATGACCTTTTGAGTCAGCTGACTAGGACTGCTTTGCTCTCCCAGGATACTTTCCAAACACAAGCAAATTAAACCCAGTTTCTCCTTACTCCATCTGTCAAGGGAGGAACCTGTTAAACGTTCCACGGTGTTCCCGTCCTCAAATATCCGACATATAATTACAATCAAGTTCCAGACAAGCAGGCCAGCTTTCTTCAATTCAGCCAAGTTTTTTGACATTTTTCTCTCAGACAGAAAAAAGAAGGATTTAATTGTAGGAGGCAAGCATGCAATCACTGTAGGTAACTTGCTGAGGACAATAGACACTGCCTGAGCAGCCAGCATCGTGAAGCCTGGGAAGAAAAGGCAGAAAAGGTATGATTACTGTTAGCATGCTCATGCACTCACATCCTGGCTTTTTGCTGGGTGGGTCTAACTTTTGTGGAGGATTTTATTAAGATCAAGAAGTCTTAATGCTTTCCTACCGAGCTCCACCAGGAACTGCTGTGCAAGTACCTGAAATTCTCAAAAATTTCAAACATCATTTTTCCTTCTATTGATGAACATTAGAAATTTTAGAATTATGATTTACATGTTTATTTCATTAAGATTTAAGTTTACAGTATTGTGATACAGCAAATGAAATAAGCAAAGGCCCACATGACTTTTGACACCACTGAGTCTCGAATTCTGTTACTCAAGCTTCCCAGTCTGTGACTGAAGCCTCCTCTTTTTTCATTCCTACCAGATATGTCACTTCCCCAGGGTGCATCCTTAGCCATCCCATCCACTTCCTTTCTGTCTCAGATGCCTGTCTCTTGCCTTCATGGGAAACCCTTTGTGTGGCCTTTGTTGAGTACCTGTCAGTGTCCAACATTTATCTCATTCCCTGACTCATTTTTATCTGTGACCATCCCTAAAACATAAGCTCCATGAAGGCAGCATTGTATCCCGGGCATCTGCAAGCTAGAGCTGCTCAATAAATAACCACTGGATACCTGAGTTAACTGGTTTGTGTTTGCTTCTTCTCCCACACTATCTTCTAACACCTCCCAAATGTGGAGCTTGCTTTGCAGTCCTTGGTTTTTGTCTGAGGACTCTATAAGATGCCATTTGCTTTTTGTTATACATCCTTGAAGGATGTATTGATGTCCTGTCTCTAAAGTGGAGTTTCTCAATTTCCCACTATGGGCATCTGAGGGCTGGGCAATTCTTTGTTGGGTAAAGCTGTTCTGTACATGAAGGAATTTCTGAAGCACTTATGGTTTCCATTATAATAGAATAGTAATTCTACTATATGCCAGTAACATCCCATCTCAAGTGTGACAGTCAAAATATATCTCCTGGATTCATATTTGACCCTAACTAAAAGCTACTCTTTATTCTGATTTTGTGTTATCCTATTTATTTAATTTCATTACATCTTAAGATAGAGTCTCATTCATTCTACTTTGGGTGTAAGCTCTTTGTATTGCCAAGGAAGACATCAGACTTTACATCTTCCTGCCTCTACTCCTGACTGCATGGATTGCTGGCATTCTCTACCAGGCCTAGTTTTATGAGGTTCTGGGCCTCCAATCCAGGGTTTAGTGCATGCTAAGCAAGCACTCTTGAACTATCTTCCCAGCTTATGTATTCCTTTAGATGATTCCAAAATGTTGTGCCTTGGCCTTCCTGTGGGACTGCAATGCTACGAACAAGCTCTTGGCTGAGCAGCCCACTCCTCTGGTTTTCAGCACGCAACTCAATACTACGAAACAGAACCGCATCCCTCCAAACCAGCGTGCCTCCTCTCATGCTCCCTCCCTCTCTCCCTCCTTTCCTCCTCAAGGCTTCAATTCCTTCACACCGAACAAGAATCAGTACTGATGAATTTTCACACCTATTCATCTCTAATATTCTGCTTCTTGCTGAGACTTACTTGAGGTGATGACCCAACTCAAGCCTCTTCTTATAAATGGTGCAGCAAAAATGGTAAAAGAACTGCCTTCTGACATGACATTTTGCATTTTAAGTTATTTTAAATGTTTTTTTTTTCTTTTTAGTATAGATTAGAGTTTATTCAGGGCATGGGGAGGGGAGTTAAGAGGGTAGTAGAGGATGGAGAAAGGCAGAGAGATGAGAGAGTAGAGAAGTAGAAGGTGACCGTGAGAATTTGGAGAGAGGAGGGAAAGGAATAGGGAGAGAGCGGGAGTAGGAAGGCAGGAGCAAGAGCGCCTTATTCTTTAAGTGTTTGTGTATTACTCTTCTATTCTTATGTAGTTTCCTTAAAAGATTTGATTATATGCGGATGGAGAGCTGACTCTGTGTTGAAGACGACTTGTTGCTCTTGCAGAAGACCCAGGTTCAGTTCCCAGTACCCACATTGTGGCTCAGAACACCTGTAACTTCATCTTCAGGGGATCTAATGCCCTCATCTAGCCTCCATGGGTATCAGGCATTCAGACGGTGCACATAAATACATGCAGACATACAGTCATATGCATAAAATAAACCATTTTATTTTATATTCCCCTCATGCAAAAGAGAGCTTAAACACAAATTGTAAACAAACAATTCCAACTTTATAACAAATGTATACTGCTACTTCTCTTTCTACCTGAACTTCTATTAAGATTTCTTAGTGTAAAGATCCAGAAACTCAAATCCTTAACTATGTCATTAAAGCTTAAGGCAAACTCCAATCAGGAGCTTCAAGTTGTTGCCAAATAAATCCATTCTAACCATGAAGGTAATGAGTCAATAAGGAGGTTAACAGCACCCAGGAGGGGGCTTGTTAATGATAGCACACTCATTCATCTGTCTTTACATATGCAGCCATCTATTAAAATATAGTATATATTATCTGAAAAGACTGTGGGGTAATTACAATATGGAAGCTAGATTTATGTTTATATATCTTTCATTCAACAGAGCCAATACAATCACAACATATTTCCTAAAAATATGAAATGAAGGAAAGACAAATCAGTTTTTAAATTGTTTAGTTTTATTTTAATAATTACTATCAAATATCAATAGCTTGTTGATGCTAGAGTGTGAGTTAGTATACTGTATTGTGCTTAGAATGTCAGCTTAACTAGCATGGCTATCCTCTAAGAGGCTCTACCAATAGCTGACTGACACAGATGCAAATACTCACAGCCAACCCTTGGACTGAGGTTGGGAAGACCTATGGAAGAGATAGGGGACAGATTGAGGAGCTGAAGAGAATGGGAGTCCCATAGGAAGAACAGCATTGCCAACTACCCTGGACCCCAGGGAGCTCCCAAAGACTAAGCCATCAACCAAAGAGAATACATGTACTGGCCCATAGTCCCAACACATATGTAGCAGAGGACTGGTGTAGGAGGAGCTAAGGTGGGAGGAGTAAGAAAGGAAGAGGAGGAGTAGGAAGAGGAAGAGGAAGAGGAGAAGGAAGAGGAGGAGCTAGGAGACAAGAGACGAGAATGAGAGAAGGCAAAATGGAGGCAGATGTTCACATGTCTCCCGCTGTCAAAGGTAGTTGGTATATCTAGGTTGGGTATTGGGTTACACCTCTGAATGAGTGAGCATCTTGTTATCAAATACTACCAAACATATTAAGCCTTTGATTAATCTTTAAGCATTAGAGTCTCATTCTCTTAGTGGGCTTGCATGGATGGTGGAATGGTCTGGGCAATGCCCAGCCTTGCGGAGACAGCATGGAAGATTGGCAGAGCCATCTCCCATGCTGGTGTCTCGTGGGTGGCAGGGCTGGTATTTCTGGTGGGCCGGTTCTAGCTGCGGGGCACGTGGCATCTGGCCGAGAAACATGGCAGCTGAGCTAGACAGAGCCGCTGCAGCTTAGATAGTCAGCTTGACCAGAGGTCTATTTTAAATAATTACTACAACAGACTGACTGCCTTGCCTGGCCCTAGTGGGAGAGGATGAACCTAATCCTGTAGAAACTTAATGTCCCAGAGAAGGAGGATGTCCAAAAGGGTCATCCTCTCAGAGTCAAAGGGGATGGAGGATGTGGTGATGAACATTTGGGGGCTGGGACAGGGGACAGCATTTGGGATATAAAAAAATAATTAATTTTAAAATGTCAGCTTAGTACTTCATGGTATAAATGTCAAGTTCTAAGCATATTTAGTGTCATTGCCTGTTATATGTATTGTTAAGGTAGTATAAGAACATAGATATGACCCATACAGTGTACCTGTAGTATCACCTGAGTTGTGATAGCACAGACAAACCTGTTATTACAAGTTTAGTAAGACACTATTTTTTTGTTGTTGTTGTTTTTTCAAGACAGGGTTTCTCTGTATAGCCCTGTCTGTCCTGGAACTCACTCTGTAGACCAGGCTGGCCTCGAAATCAGAAATCCGCCTGCCTCTGCCTCCCAAGTGCTGGGATTAAAGGCGTGCGCCACCACCACCCAGCAAGACACTATTTTCTGTACTTTTAAACAGAGTAGAAAATCTATATCTTAAATTTGTAAGTGTATAGATATGTTTTGTTGGAGATACTGGTTTCATGAAACTAGTATTTCTATTTTTTTGAGAATAAATTGTAACTATAGTTTCTTGTCACATTTCATGTATTTCTGCCACTGGGATTCTTTATAGGGATCACCCTGTGAACAGTTCCCTGAATGTATTTTCCTTGAGACATTATCTGTTTGCTCCCTCCAGAAATCAATTGTTTCCGTTGAAGCCATTGCACCAACCAAGTATTTTTCCATAAAGCATTCTTTTCATTAAAATTATAATTTACCATTGAGAAAATAACATCTCAAATATATTTTTTATATTACTGCTGTCAAAGAAACAAAACTAAATCAGACTAGTTCTTTGTGCATTTTCTCTTTGAAACACAATAAAACAAATACCAAAAAGCTGAACTATGTGTGAGAAGCATCTGTGTTTTTACTCTCCTGCCTTGTGCAATATTTCATGGTGCTCATTTCCCTAAATTTTCTCTTTTTCTCTATAGTATAGAACTTGCTGATGAAGAAGAGACAGGAAACATACAATGCTTTACATTCTTAGTTTTGGGATATTTTGCTAATCAAGACAGCTTGAGGTTCAGAGCTCAATATACCTTTGCACAAAGCTCACAGGAATTCACAGTCAATAAAAGGATGTGGACACTCATATTTCATATGGTTTTCCCACACTTTTTTCCAAATCTGATCAAATTATTGTTTTCCTTTACAATGTGGCTGAGACAGCACTCATATTTGCAATGGAAATCCATGAAAGCCTTCCCATTTGGGCACCATGTACTCTATGGTGTGTCCCAGTATTAAAGAACAAAGCAGGAGCATGTTAGGGTCACTTGTTTCTTTGAGGAAATCCATTCTGTTAACAGCAAATTCAACAACATGGCATTGATATATGCAGGAAGCTAAAGAAGCAATCAAGTTCTCCAGGCCCATCCCCCACCCAACTCCCTACACTATCACACTACACTAAACTTCCTCACATACTGTTTCTGACACAAAACAATGTCACTGACAGACTAAGAAAGTTCTTATGACAATCTTCATAGAGAATTTTATACAAGGTTAATTTCTTTGTTTCTTCTCAGAATTGCACATGTTCTGGGTGTCTGCACTAATTTAATTATACTAGCCTACTGGCACCAGGAGGATGGAATACATATATAAGATCACATGTCTGTGGTCTTAAATACACTGACTGATATATAGCACTCAGTAAGTATCCACCGAGTCAATGGATGACTGAACACCAACATGTAATATCATCTGGCTTTAGTGGTGTCCTTCTCTAAGGAGAAGGCAATCCAAAACCTCCAGTGAATGTCCAAAAATGTAGAGAGTCAAACCATCCAGTGTTTTTTCATACACATACATACCTGTAAAAATTTTAATGTATAAATTAAGAACAATGATAGATTAACAACTAATTTTAACAAAACATTGTAATAAAAATTATGTGAATGTGGATTCTTTCTCTTGAAAGAACTAAAGTAAATACTAATATTTTTGGACCAAAGTTGAGTGAGGTCAATGGAAACCAGAGATGAAAAAAATATCATAATTTAGAGAAAAAAGAAAGAGGGCCAAGAACGTCAATGGTTCCAAGAAGCATTTCAGAACACAGAACAACAATACTGGTATTGTCTGTTGTCATGCACAGAGGATGCAGGGTGGTCTGTAGCCTCACTTCCGAACACCTCTTTGTGACTGACTATAGAATGTAATTCTACACCAGGTTATGATGTTATGAAGAATATTATTAGTAAGGAATACCCAATAAGTGGAATATATAAACTGAGCACTTCTGTGGATCGGAATCTTTCAAACACTATGGAGAAATTCCCCCAAAACTTTTGAGAAAGGAAAGTGTTTATGATAGGAAGTTAAGCAGGCAGTGATCATCAAGTGGAATGGCATGCTAAATGCAGACCACATATCCTGGGTCCCTAAGGATAACAGACACCCAAAATCTGTACAGAAGTAGACCTAGAAACTATGGGAACAACTCTTATGTGAGGAAGAGCTCACACACTGAAAAGGTGACACTTTCCAATTTCAATTAAATATCTTTACTAGATTCAAAGGCAGTTTGATAGGATGTGGACAAAATTGAAACATTACTTAAGGTCATTCATAGATAATTGGTTTGAGTTTGTAGTAGAAGGCTCATGAATAAGAGCTATAGTGGTTAGGATCTCCACAGAGAAGAATAAAAGAAAGGCTAGACACCCCTACCCCAACTCCCTTTTGTGGGTGCTCATTGGAATGTTTTACTGTGGAAAGTTTTTCCTTGAAGTTAAAAAATATTTTTCTTTAAAAATGAATATGAAAAGTTTTATTATAGAAAAGGAAAGATTCACACAGATGCTCTACATTCTAAGGAATTGTTGATAATTCAGTAACAATGGAACTCTAAGTAAAGCCGTGAAGTTTGAGTAATGAAGTACACGGCAGAGTGGACATGGACAAGGACTCTCCGGTACACTCGGCAGAGGACTATCTCAGCAGGCCAATACATTCAGTACACAACCGCAGGTACTGTGAACAGACATCCTATCAAAAACTTCTATGTGAGTCCCAAGCTAGGAGCTATTTTGGTCCTAAAAGCTTTGTCTGAAGGTATGTTAAGGGAAAAGAAAGTGAAACCTAGTGGTTGTAGGAAGACAACCAAACAACCAAATAAAATAAGCAGTTAAACTGAACATAAACGGACATGCGGGTACACAGATTAATATATAGATTTAAAGTAAGGCAAGGTCATGTGACTTCTGTAAATACTAACACAAGAACAAAAGATATTAATTCCGAATCACTTATAGGCAGCTCAGGAATGGTAGGAGAGGCAGCTTTCCTCAAGGGGGCGTTCACCCATTGATTGTACAGTACTCAGTCCTGAAATCGTACACATGGGGAATATTATTCAGATTGAGCAGTTTTTATTTACAAATATATTTGTATATGCTTATGCTTATGCATGCAATAACAATTAGTAAAAGAAGAGGCCGTGAATTTGAAGGAGAGTCAGGAGGGTACATGAGAGGGTTTGGGGAAAGGAAAAGGAAGGGTGAGATGTAATCAAATTATAATCTCCAAAATAAAAATGAAGAAATAAAGAAAATTTCAAAACACTCATGAAATACTAGTAAAAATGTGAGCCCTTGGTCATCTTCTTCCTTTGTTACATTGTCTGTGTGGCTCACAGTAAAAAGACGAGGGAGTTCCATGTGCGTGCTGAAATAAAAATTAATGTCATTCCTCGGTCTTATAATTTTAGGGTTGTATTTAGCTGGATAGTCTAAGACACTGTTTCTTTAGGGGATACCTTCTTAAGGAACTAATGTGCTTACCTTTTTTTGACTCTTTGCCTTTGGAATCTCTTGGAATATAGTTCCATTCTTGTGGAATGCTCTGAAGCAGATGACCAGGAACACGGGGCTTGTCTAGGTTTGTCTCACTGTTTCTCCGACATCTCATCATGGATATTATCTGTTGCACAATGTCCTTGACAGAGTCCATCAGTGCCAGTCTCAGACAGCGGATGACTTCTGGCTGGGACTCTGTGAACGCTGAGCCTTTAAAATCGAAGAGCATATTATGGTTAACAGTGCCTGGTCACCAGCTGTGCCTTGTTCTTCTGGGAATAATGTCTTGTAGTTACCTAGTTTAGTCTATAGAAGATGAGAGCTGGATTTAATTAGAAAATCATATAATTGAGAATCAGCTCATAAACCATTTGAAATAGAGGTTTCCTCTACCTGGTAATGAAAGAATGCCAATTATGACCATGGTAAGCAGCGAGCTGATCTGACTTCTAGCTTTGGACTCGGGTGGTGTGGCAGGAACTGTATAACCTCTATAGAGAGCACTTGTCAATAATACTAAAATCTCTAAGCTACTGGAGCTTTAGTGGTAGAGTGCTTGCCCCTGTAAGACTCTGAGCTTCAACCCTACACCCAAGCACTGGAAAAAAAAATCACAGCATGAGCAAAATCCACAAAGCTCTAACATTTTACTCAAATATTGACTCACTCTTTTCCATGAAACTAAATCCTAAGAAACGGAGACTAAAAAACCTAAAGAAATATGAGAAACCATAGAAATGTCCAATTAGCTCTCATGATCACTTTCACAGAAAAGCCTAAAGCTACACAGCAGGTTAGAAAAGAGTAAGGTGCACACACACACACACAC